>NC_060280.1:18431148-18731148 GCF_021613505.1 Equus quagga
TCGGCGTCTTTTTGTCGCGGCGGAGGGGCGGCTGTCTGGCCCCGGGGGATTGATGGGGCGGGGGGCCGGCGTGGAGGCGGCGGGGCCGGAGGGCGCCTTCCTGCCGGAGAACAAAGAGCCGGGCGCCGGGCCGCGGGGGCGGCCTCCCTCCTCGCCCGCCGCCGGCCGAGGCTTGCCGCCGACGGCTCGGGGAGTGTCGGCAGCGCTTCCCTGCCTCGGCCCCGGCGGAGGAAGCCGCCGCTCTTTGTTCCCAGGAAGGAGCACGGGGCGGAGGCTCCTGCCGCCGTGCTGGGGCCCCGGCCGCCGCCCTGGGCGCCGAGCGGTGCGGAGCGGGCCGGAGGAAACCCCCTCGCCCGCGGTCGGCTCGTCGTCGCCGCGGTGCAGCTGTTGGGACGTGTTCACGTGCCGTCCCCGAGCCGACAGAGTTAGGTTTCCTGTTGTTGAGCTCAGGGCTCAGTTTTAAAGGAGGTGGAATGTGGTCTCTTCGAAGATTCCTTCTTAGCAGTTGAGATGTTCTTATGTTTCTGGGAAGGCGGCTCTTTAAGTCTTTGAACACGGGCATTTCCAGGTGGCTGTGAACATTCACTGTCCATTTGTGTTTTGAGTACATTCTGTTTTAGTCTCATGAGATCTGCAATGCAGTGAAAGTTCAATCAGCTGCAGTGCCAGGGTTTGAAATAACCGATAACTGAAGGAGGGTTTGTAGCGTGTACGTGACCAGTCTCTAATTTTGGTACTCTCTCTCTCCTCCTAGGTTTTTCATTTCTCCCATCCTCTTCCCTCCCCACCCCATCCATTAATATTATTCTTTTGAAGATCCTTCGTTGTCAAGCCGCCAAAGTGGAGAGTGCGATCGCAGAAGGGGGTGCTTCTCGTTTCAGGTGTGTGTATTTATTTTTGGCATTTGTTATGAAGAGACCAATCACAAAACCAAAAGAATCATCGCGCCAAATAATTCTGACTTAATGTGCTGCACATTTAATTTATAATGTGCCAGGTATATTTTTTAAAGTCCTTAGATTTTTCGCTATTTTCTGTTAATTGCCATCTGCAGAATAAATGTAATGAGTTTGGCTCTCCTTCAGGCCCACGTTCTTCATCTGTGGTGTAATTTGTAAAATAACAGAATAATTAAAGGGACCCTTAATCCCTTTTAAGTGAGGCATAAATGGGGTATAGTTAATGGAAAATATCTTTGTTTTAAATAGTGCTTCTTCGGGCGGAGGAGGAAGTAGGGGTGCACCTCAGCACTATCCCAAGACTGCTGGCAACAGGTATGGTAGGCGAGTAAAATCAGCGAGTTTCATAAATAACACGTTTAGGTTATGTCTTACACATAACAATATAGTTATGGTTATAGACACCACGCATCCTAATCTTACTAGGCATGGTTTCTGCTGCATATCCTAAATTTAGGGTATCAGCTCTTGATTATTCCTTAGCCAAATCATATAACGAGACTCTCAAGCTAATATTTTACTCTCTTACTCTTTGGATTATTTTTAGTGGTGTTATTTCTGAAGTCAGTTGTTATTCATATTAATTGGTAGTAGTGAAGCAGTAAGCGTGCAACATGGTCATAAGACATTGGAAAATGTTGGTTCTCAAGGTGTGGCTCCAGGACTAGCAGTGTTGGCCTCACCTGGGAGGTTATTAGAAATGCAAATTATCAGGCTCTCCCTGCTGGCACCCTAAAGCAGAAAGTGGGGGTGGGCCCAGCAGTCTGTTTTCACAGGTCTTTCAGGTGATTCTATGCACACTGTTTGAGAACCACTGATTGTGAGTTGCTTAGTTGTAAAAGAAGCTGAGAAAACCTAAACTGTTTTTGTATTTAGGAGGATTTCTGATTGGTGTGATAGTTGATATGTGACTGGCTGCTATGTTTCAAATTATCTTAATTATAAATCTCTGATAATTTTTATTAGCGAGTTCCTGGGGAAAACCCCAGGGCAAAACGCTCAGAAATGGATTCCTGCACGAAGCACTAGACGAGATGACAACTCCGCAGCAAACAACTCCGCAAATGAAAAAGAACGACATGATGCAATCTTCAGGAAAGTAAGAGGGTAGGTTTTCGGGGTTGTTTTGTCCTTTCACTAAAAGGAGGGAACAAGAACAGGTTAGCTGTATTTCTCTTGTGTGTGTGTGCTGTATCACTCAGAAGGCAACGTTCATGCCCATAGTATGTATTTTAATAAACGCTGGTGTTGACAGTTTTATCTTAAAGAGTAGCACATCAGTATTTTGAGGATTAAAGTTGCTTTCAGTCATTGTGTTAAAATCTGCAAGCCTTTTGTGCTGACGTTTTGGTGTGTAACCTAGTGAAGCACAGGACATAATGGTCTTAGCTCCTGAGTTCTATCCTTGAGAATAAGGAGGCTCTTAATCTCTGGGTTTTGAGGATGTGAGAAAGATTCTTGTCTAACAGCTCATGATCCCCGATCAGGTACAGATACAGTCTGAATAACAGGGAGAGATTTATTTTGAGATCCCTTTGGTTAGAGGGGTAAGAAGAAGGTATGTCTTGATATTAAAGAGAGATCATGGAACAAATTAACATAATTTAAGAACTATTTTTTCAACTCAGTACTTTGTGTTGGCTAACAAAAGTGTGGCTCCTTTTTCTCTAGCATACTAAATAAGCTTACTCCTGAGAAGTTTGACAAGCTATGCCTTGAGCTCCTCAATGTGGGTGTAGAGTCAAAACTCATCCTTAAAGGGGTCATACTGCTGGTAAGTTAAATGTTGGCTTTCACTGAAAGGGACAGAAACCCAAATTAACAAATTAATTTGGGTTAACAAACCCAAGTTGGTTTTTTTACACTTGTATTGTTGCTTAAAACTCAGAGGTGTGAGCTAGATATATGTATTTTCAAATACTGATGATTAAAAAAAACTATTGGGGCCAGCCCCTTGGGGCACGAGTTAAATTCACACATTTGGCTTCGAAGGCCTGGGGTTTGCTGGTTCGGATCCCAGGTGCCGACCTAGGCACCACTGCTCAAGCAGTAGGCATCCCACATATAAAGTGGAGGAAGATGGGCCTGGATGTTAGTTCAGGGCCAGTCTTCCTCAGCAAAAAGACTGGAGGATTGGCAGCAGATGTTAGCTCAGGGCTAATCTTCCTCAAAAAAATAAAAATTTTAAAAACCACTGACTTTTAGTGGCATCAGATTTAAGAGGTGAATTTTACATTGTTCATACTATGCTTGGAGAGTTAAGGGCTATCAGGCTATTCAGTGTTTTTCTTTCTTTCTGTGGAAAACACCATATTTTGTCTTGGAAATGAATTGTATGGTGGTTGATAAGATTCCACCGTTTGTTTATGGTTTTGATAACCAAGGTATTTTCACCTCTTGAGGGGTAGGGGGGTGGCTAGTATGGGAACTGTTTAATTGGACTTCTTTGGTACACTGTGATAGTTAACATTTAAGTGCTTGGTTTTTTCCAGGCTGTGTTTTAAGCACGTTACATGTACTGTCTAATTTAATTCAGACACTAAACCTTATAAAAGAGGTGTTCTTATTCCCAGATTACAATGAGGCATAGAGGATTTGTCAATAAGAAATTTCTGCTAAGATTTAAGATTGCAAGGGTGTATTAAATTATAAAGGAAGGATTCTTTCAAAGTTGCCGTATTTACTTTAAAAAAAATGACATTTTCTGTAGATTGTGGACAAAGCCCTAGAAGAGCCAAAGTATAGCTCACTGTATGCTCAGCTATGTCTGCGATTGGCAGAAGATGCACCAAACTTTGATGGCCCAGCAGCAGAGGGTCAACCAGGACAGAAGCAAAGCACAGTAAGTGGTAGTGTTTGCTTGCTTATTTTAAAGTTGATTTGAAAGATTTCATTAACAAAACCTGCCAAAATGTCTTTGTTTCCAATAGACATTCAGACGCCTCCTAATTTCCAAATTACAAGATGAATTTGAAAACCGAACCAGAAATGTTGATGGTGAGTTTAGATTTGATACTAAGTAGTACTGTATATTTTCAACTTAATTCTGAAATCTCAATGTTGCCTTTATTTTGTATTTTTTTCAGTCTATGATAAGCGTGAAAATCCCCTCCTCCCCGAGGAGGAGGAACAGAGAGCCATTGCTAAGATCAAGATGTTGGGGAACATCAAATTCATTGGAGAACTTGGAAAGCTTGATCTTATTCATGAATCTATCCTTCATAAGTGCATCAAAACAGTAAGTATGACTGGGAATTTAGGCCTAGATTAATCACTGGGTACATCGTTACTTGGAGGAAATGAGTCAATTATAATTGCTTTGTGCCATCTGAGGATATTGTTAGGCTTGTTAAATATTTTAGATGGCCAGCAAAACTGTTACTTGCATGTCATAAATGTGGAAGTAAGTATGCAGTGTTTTTGCAAGATAGGGATAGAAATGATTTCCTATCTATGTTGTTTAATTTGGAGGGATTTCTTCAACACAGACCAAATGGAAAGTACTATACTAGATACTGTAGGAATTATGAGTCAGTGCAAACACAAGGGAAAGTGTTACGTTTAACCAAGTAAGGTTTTTGTCAACATGTGACATTTATTTCTTGTGGTAGCTTTTGGAAAAGAAGAAGAGAGTCCAACTCAAAGATATGGGAGAGGATTTGGAGTGCCTCTGTCAGATAATGAGGACAGTGGGACCTAGGTTAGACCATGAACGAGCTAAGGTATGTGTGTTGTTGGCAGAAATGGTGTTAATTGGCTTATCTTAATTTTATTGAATCAAATGGCTTATTTCTTGTGATATGAGAACAGATTGCCATATTTAGCGATTAACCTTGATTATAATCTAGAAATCTTAAAAACCTTAAATAGTGTACATTGCCGTAGAACTTTCTTCTGATTAGGTATTTTTCTCTTTTTTATTAGTCCTTAATGGATCAGTACTTTGCCCGAATGTGCTCCTTGATGTTGAGTAAGGAATTGCCAGCGAGGATTCGTTTCCTGCTGCAGGTAAAACTGGTTTCTTTAAATATGTTGACAAGCTGACATTTTGTGTCTAGGAATTAGTAAAATAAAACTTACTAAAACTATTTTTGAATTAAAGGATACCGTAGAGTTGCGAGAACACCATTGGGTTCCTCGCAAGGCTTTTCTTGACAATGGACCAAAGACGATCAATCAAATCCGTCAAGATGCAGTAAAAGTAAGATTTTTTTTTTTAATTTTATTAAATGAGTTTTTAAAGTTGTAGTAGCAAAGAATCCTCTTAACGTTTATGGGACACTGTCTTACCTGGTGGAGCTTAATGTTTTTACTGTCTTGTATGCCATTTTGGTAAGAAGTTAATTTACGGAAATTATAGAAATAGCACTCTAATCATCTAGAAGCTTTTCTGTGTTTTTCCTAATACAAGAATTTTAGTTTTCGGTAAAATAGTGTCCAGAAACAAGTGTTTATTCACTTTATTTCTGAAGGATCTAGGAGTGTTTATTCCTGCTCCTATGGCTCAAGGGATGAGAAGTGACTTCTTTCTGGAGGGACCGTTCATGCCACCCAGGATGAAAATGGATAGAGATCCACTTGGAGGGCTTGCTGATATGTTTGGACAAATGCCAGGTGATTTTGAACAAAACAGTGGTTTGGTTATATTAGAAAATCAGTTTTACATTTTAATAGTAGTAGAGTTGTAAAGAGTTGTCCATGTATGTATTTTAAGGTAGCGGAATTGGTACTGGTCCAGGAGTTATCCAGGATAGATTTTCACCCACCATGGGGCGTCATCGTTCAAATCAACTCTTCAATGGCCATGGGGGACACATCATGCCTCCCACACAGTCGCAGTTTGGAGAGATTGGAGGCAAGTTTATGAAAAGCCAGGTAAGAAGACATTTTTAAGAATGTTTGGGCAACAACTATTGAGTGCTGCAATATGTGATTTGCTTTTGCTTCTTAAAATATGCAGATATTTTAGGGTCATGTTTGTTTTTCTAAAACAGTTTTACATCTGACATTATTTCAAACTGGGTGAAATGCTCATCCTTAAGATTAGTAAAGCCTTAGTAAAAATCACATCACTTTATTTCACAGTTAGGTTAGATTTTTATTCTTCCCTGTTTCATCTTTTACTTTCTCCGGGCAAATTCAGTTAAGCTTTCCTTATGGCTTGGCTCATCCCTTTGGTAGTTGATTACCGTAATTTGTGGACCCCTTTTTATCTAGACTTTCTTTCTCCCTTTCTGAAATAGGGGCTAAGCCAGCTCTACCATAACCAGAGTCAGGGACTCTTATCCCAGCTGCAAGGACAGTCGAAGGATATGCCACCTCGGTTTTCTAAGAAAGGACAGCTTAATGCAGATGAGGTACATTTCCCTATGTTACTTATATACCATAGTTTCTCAATTCAGGAATCTATTGCCCGATGATTATAAAAAGACGCGTTATTAAGAGGACTTAATGCTGGAGTTCTCCACCTTCCTCTTCTCTTTTCTCTACTTCTTTTTCTTTCTTTGGACATCCAGCGTCCTATGAGCGAAGATTATGAGATATGAGGGCAAGCCTCTTAAAGTCTTAAGTTTGAGCAAGGAAAATGGTTAAGATTTTGATTATGATTTCCCTGTAAATAGAATAACTTAACTAAAAATAAAGCGAGGCATTTTCTAAAATCCAAAATTTTGAGGGTTTTATTTTGATATGTTAGTGATGCTTATTCTAGGAGAATTCTGGTAGAAGTGTAAGATTTATAATAGTATCTTATTCTTGTGTGAATCAGCTCTTTTATTTTCTTACCAGAAATTAAACCTGTTAACATGGAGTGACTTTTAGTTATTAGAGAAACTTATATTTCTTCCCTAGATTCTGTCATGTTTGTATATACTGAATTAATCTTAGGATGTTGGACTGCTGTATTTAATATTAGCCAACTGAATGTTGCTAACTTGGAGGTCTGTTTTGATTTGTTTTCAATTGTAGATTAGCCTGAGGCCTGCTCAGTCGTTCCTAATGAATAAAAATCAAGTGCCAAAGCTTCAGCCCCAGATAACTATGATTCCTCCTAGTGCACAACCACCACGCACTCAAACACCACCTCTGGGACAGGTATGGGTCATAGTATAACAGCATTGTCTGCTAGTATTTCTGGAGATCTCTAAAGACTTTTTTTTAGTGTCATCTTCCCTCTAACTTCACAAACTCCTTTTTGAAAAAAATAGACATTCATGCCTGTTATATTGCTGTTTTTTTAGACACCTCAGCTTGGTCTGAAAACTAATCCACCACTTATCCAGGAAAAGCCTGCCAAGACCAGTAAAAAGCCACCACCATCAAAGGAAGAACTGCTTAAACTAACAGTAAGCTTCAAGATAATCCTGTAGTCTGTTCATGGAGCATATTTGAAATAGGAAAACACTAAAGATAATTTGGATTGTGTTCTTTTCAGGAAACTGTTGTGACTGAATATCTGAATAGTGGAAATGCAAATGAAGCTGTCAATGGTGTAAGAGAAATGAGGGCTCCTAAACACTTTCTTCCTGAGATGTTAAGCAAAGTAATCATCCTGTCACTAGATAGAAGTGATGAAGACAAAGAAAAAGCAAGTTCTTTGATCAGTTTACTCAAACAGGAAGGGATAGCCACAAGTGACAACTTCATGCAGGTAGAACACTTTCCTGATTCTTTGAGAAGTCTTTTGTTTCCATTTAAATTTGAAACTAATGAACTGACTTATGTTGTGTATCCTTCCAAGGCGTTCCTGAATGTATTGGACCAGTGCCCCAAACTGGAGGTTGACATCCCCCTGGTGAAATCATATTTAGCACAGTTTGCAGCTCGTGCCATCATTTCAGAGCTGGTGAGCATTTCAGAACTAGCTCAACCACTGGAAAGTGGCACCCATTTTCCTCTCTTCTTACTTTGTCTTCAGCAATTAGCTAAATTACAAGATCGAGAATGGTTAACAGAACTTTTTCAACAAAGCAAGGTCAATATGCAGAAAATGCTCCCAGGTAAGACAATGTTGGGGTTTTTTTTTTTCATACTACATCTACAGATTCCTTAGTACCTTGAGTGGATTTATATGTCAGTGTGATTATCTTGTCCAGATAATGACAAGCGTTACCACAGATGCTCACTTAACAAAAGGTGTTACTATGATTTAACTACTTGTATTTGATCCAAACGTTAGAGATTCCTTTGCTGGGTCAGTTCTTTATCCTTTGACATGAATATTGGACATTTGGGAAATCATTTGTAAAGGCCAACTGGGTAAAATGAACTAGTTGATGATGCAAATGGCTTTGTCTCTCTAGAAATTGATCAGAATAAGGACCGCATGTTGGAGATTTTGGAAGGAAAGGGACTGAGTTTCTTATTCCCACTCCTCAAATTGGAAAAGGAACTGTTGAAGCAAATAAAGTTGGATCCATCCCCTCAAACCATATATAAATGGATTAAAGATAACATCTCTCCCAAACTTCATGTAGATAAAGGATTCGTGAACATCTTAATGACTAGGTAAGATAAGAGCTGTGGTCTTCTATATACATAGTACAGAGTTAAGTTTTAAGTTAAGCTTTTATTTATTAGAAAATAATCGACAGGGCAAGCAGCTAAAGATTGTCTTGTTTCTTGAGCTGGGAAATTTACTTTTGGGTTCTAACAAGATCTCTTTGCGTGCAGCTTCTTACAGTATATTTCTAGTGAAGTAAACCCACCCAGTGATGAAACGGATTCTTCCTCTGCTCCTTCCAAAGAACAGTTAGAGCAGGAGAAACAACTGCTGCTTTCTTTCAAGCCAGTAATGCAGAAATTCCTTCATGACCACGTGGATCTGCAAGTTAGCGCCCTCTATGCCCTCCAGGTGCACTGCCACAACAGCAACTTCCCAAAAGGTGAGCGGCCAGTGCCAGAAGAAGGGCGAGTGCTCGCGGCTCTTAAACAGCACGCTAAAGAACGGGATTACATTTTGTCTTGCAGGCATGTTACTTCGCTTTTTTGTTCACTTCTATGATATGGAAATTATTGAAGAAGAAGCTTTCTTGGCTTGGAAAGAAGATATAACTCAAGAGTTTCCGGGGAAAGGCAAGGCTTTGTTCCAGGTAAATATTACTTGGTATTACTTTAGTCAAGAGCCTTTAAAACTGAAATACAGACAGAAGAATGATCCTGGTAGCTTGTCTGTACATACCATTCTGCACTATTACAAACTGATAAAGTAGGCAGTTAGCAAAATGAGGAAAGCTATGAAATGACAAGATTCAATCCTAGTGGTGTGTAAGATGTTAAATTAGAGGTGGCTGACATTTTTTAGAAGTAAACCTCCTTACTTAAAAAGATTGTGTATGATTGTGCAAGATTGGTGGGTTTTTTTCTTTTTTTTTTTTGGTCAGTAAAGAGATTGCTTCTGGTTTCTCATACTTTGATTTCCTGTCTTAGTGAAATTTTAGCTCTAGGGGAAGAACTTAGACCTCAGAGAATTCTAAAATCACAGTGTACATTGATCACCTGGAGAATGGTTTTAAATCAAGTTCCAGGCCTGATCAGGTCTGTGGTACACAATCCGGGTGATTCTCCTAGTTTTCCAGGGGATTGGCTTTGAGAAACACTGGTCTGCAGTATCTTACCTTTACTTCTAAGGTTCATAAACTAGCTTCATGAGGATCATCCTTGTAGCATTTGTCTTTAGCCCTGTCCTTGGGGAGTCTGATCCAGCAATTCTGGGGTGGGGTTGAAATTCTACTTTTTGGGAATCTTGTTTCACCTCCTTCACCTTCCCCAGTACTGCTAACATACTGAGGTTTTGAAGGACCCATTGTCCCATATTAAAATAATCTGGAAATGTAATTGGAGGAGTGTCAAAAGTGACAACTGAGTTAATTGGCCATAAACAGTTTGTATGTTATCCCAAATACAAATAATAAACGACTTTTTAAAACAAAGCTAATATATGGGGGCCAGCCCCCTGGCCAAGTGGTTAGATTTGCACCCTCTGCTTCGGCAGCCCAGGGTTCACCAGTTCGGATCCTGGGCACGGAGCTACAATGCCACTCATCAGGCCACACTGTGGTGGCATCCCACATAGCAGAACTAGAATGACTTCTAACCAGGATACAGAACTATGTACTAGGGCTTTGGGAAGGAAGAAAAAAAAAAAAGATTGGCAACTGATGTTGGCTTGTCCACTCTAACTCATGAAAAAGCGTTAAAAAAACTAATATTTGTAGGGGCCGCGTGGCTGAGTGGTTAAGTTCACGACTCCGCTTTGGCAGCCCAGGGTTTCACCCGTTTGGATCCTAGGCGTGGACATGGCCATGCTGAGGCGGCATCCCACATGCCACAACTAGAAGGACACACAACTAAAATATACAACTATGTACTGGAGGGATTTGGGGAGAAAAGGCAGGAAGAAAAAAAAGATTGGTAACAGTTGTTAGCTCAGGTGCCAGTCTTTAAAAAAAAAAACAGACTAGTATATGAATAGTGTATTCACAGTATATTCTGGAGGATGTTGGCAATTATGGTGTGATAACTACCTAAAATTTTTGTCCTTTGGTGCATTGGTTTGTTCCTGAGTCACAACTGCTTTGAGTTTTTCTCTCCTCTGTTAGTACTTACTTTGTTAAATTCCAACTTGATAGGTGAATCAGTGGCTAACCTGGCTAGAAACTGCTGAAGAAGAAGAATCAGAGGAAGAAGCTGACTAAAGAACCAGCCAAAGCCTTAAATTGTGCAAAACATACTGTTGCTATGATGTAACTGCATTTGACCTAACCACTGCGAAAATTCATTCCGCTGTAATGTTTTCACAATATTTAAAGCAGAAGCACGTCAGTTAGGATTTCCTTCTGCATAAGGTTTTTTTGTAGTGTAATGTCTTAATCATAGTCTACCATCAAATATTTTAGGAGTATCTTTAATGTTTAGATAGTATATTAGCAGCATGCAATAATTACATCATAAGTTCTCAAGCAGAGGCAGTCTATTGCAAGGACCTTCTTTGCTGCCAGTTATCATAGGCTGTTTTAAGTTAGAAAACTGAATAGCAACACTGAATACTGTAGAAATGCACTTTGCTCAGTAATACTTGAGTTGTTGCAATATTTGATTATCCATTTGGTTGTTACAGAAAAATTCTTAACTGTAATTGATGGTTGTTGCCGTAATAGTATATTGCCTGTATTTCTACCTCTAGTAATGGGCTTTATGTGCTAGATTTTAATATCCTTGAGCCTGGGCAAGTGCACAAGTCTTTTTAAAAGAAACATGGTTTACTTGCACAAAACTGATCAGTTTTGAGAGATCGTTAATGCCCTTGAAGTGGTTTTTGTGGGTGTGAAACAAATGGTGAGAATTTGAATTGGTCCCTCTTATTATAGTATTGAAATTAAGTCTACTTAATTTATCAAGTCATGTTCATGCCCTGATTTTATATACTTGTATCTATCAATAAACATTGTGATACTTGATGTGGTTGTGTGTGACTTTGAGTAGCATACACATTTATGAAGAATTATCATCTTGTTGAGGTAGGAGACCTACCTTAGTTTGAAGATTCGGGAACAGTGAAAACCCCTCTTGATGATGAGACACATTTCAAGGTGGTTATTCCTCCTCAGGTCAGGTTATTGGAAGAAACTGATGCACAGTTCCTGTAATCAAAGGCAGTGCTCAGATCACAAGTCTTGTGAATTTGGAGAGACCTTGCTAATGCACAGCAACAGCCGTGGTGACATTGATCTTTTCATTGTCATATTGAAATACATGATGATGACTGAGGCTAACTGCCCTCATGGCCAAGATGAGCATGGCTTTGCTGTGGGCATCATTCCCAGTAGCTGCCCCGATCAGGAAATTCCCTCTTGAAACCATACAGTAGCCCAGTAAAATTGGCTTCTTAATCCAACTGAAGCTCTGCATGGAGGTTTAAGATGCGTCTTAAGAAGCCACTTAATGAGTATTTGCTTATAACCCCAGCCCCTTGCTGACCCGCCCAGGAACGTTACGATGCTAGGCTTGCTTTGGTTTGGATGGAGACTCTAGACAGCACCCCTGGAGTCCTGGTTGGTATCCTGATTAACCCCTAAAAGTAAGCAGTAGTTGGTTTGAGGAGGGCCTCTAGGCAGGTGGTAATAAACCACACTGCTGAACCCGATAGAGCATCAGCGTCCTCAATGTTCTACCTGCTTGTTCTCAAAAAGGATTGCGGCATAGAACCATTTGCGTCCTGTTTGAGTCAGAAACGTCTTTCCTGTATTCCAGCTGTACTCTCCACTGAATTCTAACGCAGAGAATAGAGAGGGATTTTGGTGGCTATGGTGATGAGGACAATGAAATTCAGGCTAAGCAGAGGCTTCTGTAAACTGAAGGGTGGAAAAGAACTTCAGGAAGCTGACTGCTAAGCTGCAGAAATAATGAAGGAGCTAGAAATTGCATATTCTTGGCCCTCTGACCAATCCTCCCCACCAAGGGGGCAAAGTAGTTTTTAGCCTACCAAATGTGACGTGGTTAGTCGAGTAGATCTCGGCTTCATTTTACGGCCAGAATAATCCCAATTCAGCTAGGGAGTCGGGCCAAAGGAAGTCTTAGCGTTAGATCTGTCGTGCAGTGGTTTGTCCGTGGTTGCAGAAGCCAGTCTTTCATCCGGTTACACGTACCTCCCTCCCCTCATGCTTCAAGAGCGACTCATTCTGACCCCTCAAGAACACTGCTGTCTTGTTCCAGGGACGCTGAACAGTATATTTTATAACCTACCGTGCTGTGGAGCAACAATATTTGGATGTACTCAGCATGTACCTTGTATGAATAACGTAATCCTGCTAGTAAGATTCCACGTCTTTAGCGCCCCAAATTTGTGCTCTCCTGTATACGGAGCAAAACTTTGGAAGAGCTGTCCATTCATTTTGCTAGTTCCCTTTTTCCCATTCTCAAATAGGCTGCACTCCAATCCTATACCAAAACCTTCTGAAGATCAGGAGCTCCAGTGCTGTATCCTGTAGGCAGCATCTAACACTGTATCGTTCCTGAGTCTGCTCACTTCTTTCCAGGACACCTCACTTTGTTTTTTTTTCCAAGGAAGATTAGCCCTGAGCTGACATCCGCCACCAATCCTCTTTTGGCTGAGGAAGGTTGGCCCTGCACTACCATCTGCGCCCATCTTCCTCTATATGTGGGACGCCCTCACAGCATGGCTTGACAAGCAGTGCGTAGGTCTGTAGCTGGGATCCGAACCAGCGAACCCCATGCCACTGAAGCAGAATGTCCAAACTTAACCGCTGTGCCACCCGGCTGGCTCGTGACACCTCACTCGGTTTTCATTCTACGTCAATGGCTGTGGCTTCTCCGTCTCCAATGGCAAATGCCTGATCTCAAAAACAACCCCACATTCTTAGTTTAGCTGTCAAACCGTATGTCCAATCTATCATCAAATCTTGTTGGCTCTCCCTTCAAAACGTTAGAAATTGCACAACTCGCCTCTTCAACTGCCGCTCTGATTTCTTACCTAGATACCACGGTAGCCTTAACTGGACTCTGCTTAGCCCTGGCTCTCCTTTCAGTCTCCTCGACACACAGCCAGATGAAGAAGAATCCTTAAAAATAGCATAAATGCCACCAAATGACATTCCACCTAGATTTGTAAGTCAAAATACTAAATTTGGTCTACACAGTGCTCCTTCTGATCTAGTCTCCTCTCTCCTCTGTCCTTACCCTACACCCTATTTTTCTGATCGAATTCCCCACGGCAGGCCTTGCTCATTCTGCTCCCACCACCCTGGCCTCCTTGCGGCTCCTGGGATGTGCCAAGCATTTGAGGGCTTTTTTCTATCTCCCCTCCCCCTCCTCCATAACCAGACAACTGGCTTTGCTCCCCCTTCGTCATGTCTTGGCTCAAATGTCACTTTTAGTAGTAAGGTCCCACTGTCTACCCCGTTATAAATGTAATCCTGAACACATACTCCCCACTCCTCTTTCCTGCTTTAGGTGTCTCCACGTCTACTCTTATCATATGACACACAGTTGGTTGGCCCTCTGTACCTGCGGGTCCTGCATCCGCTGATTCCACTGACCTCGGATGGAAGGCCCACAATGGTTGTGCTTGTATTGACTATGTACGGACTCTGTTTTTTTTAAGATTGGCACCTGAGCTAACATCTGTTGCCAATCTTCTTTTTTTTTTTTTTAAAGATTGGCACCTGGGCTAATAACTGTTGCCAATCGTTTTTTTTTTTTTTCTGCTTTATCTCCCCAAAGCCCCCCGTACATAGTTGTATATCTTAGTTGCATGTCCTTCTAGTTGTGGGATGTGGGACGCCGTCTCAACGTGGCCTGACGAGCGGTGCCATGTCCGCGCCCAGGATCCGAACCCTGGGCCGCCGCAGCGGAGCGTGTGAACTTAACCACTCGGCCACGGAGCCGGCCCCTCCAATCTTCTTTTTTTTCTTTCTCCCCAAAGCCCCCCAGTAGATAGTTGTATATTCTAGTTGTGAGTGTCTCTGGTTGTGCTGTGTGGGACACCGCCTCAGCCTGGCCTGATGAGCAGTGCCATGTCCGCACCCGGATCCGAACCGGCGAAACCGGAAGCAGATGCGCGAACTTAACCACTCGGCCAAGGGCCCGCCCCGTACAGACTCTTTTTTTCTTGTCATTATTCCCTAAACAATAGAGTGTAACAACTATTTACATAGCGTTTACATTGTATTAGGTATTATAAGTAACCTAGAGATGAGGACACAGGAGGATGTGCGTAGGTTCTATGCAAATTCTACACCATTTTATATAAGGGACTTGAGCATCCGCAAATTGTGGTATCCATGGGGGTCCCGGAACCAATGTCTGTGGATGCTGAGGGATAACTGTACTGCCTATTTATATCTGACTCCCTCCAGAAGGTCAGATTGAAAATTTTGACTGTTTTGTTCACTGCTGCATCCCCAGCACCCAGAACAGTGCCTAGCACACAGTCAGCACTCAAATATTTGTTGAACCAAGTCGCAAATAAAATACAATTATCCCACACGGCAGGATCTGGACATGGAAGGAAGAAGTAGTGGGAAGAACTCAGATTTGTGTTCTAGATAGATCTAAGGTTCATTCCTACCACTTGTTGCAGTGTGACTTTAGGCAAGAGATTTCATTTCTCTGAGTCTTTCTTTTGAAAATGGGGCTGATGCTTAAGCATCGCCACGAGAACTAAATGAGGTCATGTGTGAGTCACCAGCATGGCCTAGCACATAGCCGTCCTTCAGAATATGTGAATTCACATCTTACCTTCTCAGGAGCTTTTCCAAGACTGCTCTCACAAAAATCACTTCTATCCCGAGCTTCCGGGCACCAGCTAACTCTCACAGGCATTTCTCAGACTTCCTGTTTCACCTGTCGGCCCTTCCTCCCTCGTTTTCCCCTCGGCTCCTCCTCAGGCTCCTCCTAAGATTCTCTTCTCTAGCCTGGTTCATGAGTGTTACTGTTCTGCTTTCCTCCCTCAACACACTCACTCACTCCTGTAGCTCCAGTCACCATCCACGTGCTGACGACATCTCTATCTTGAGTCCAAACCTCTTTCCAGAATGTCGACCTTGCACATCCGTCCAGCTCCTGGACATTTTATCTGAATGGGCCCCAAGCACTTCAAACTCAGCATGTCCATCACTAAACTCCTTCTCCAAAACCAACATTTCCTCTTCTCCTGGTTCTGAATGATATGCCCCCCGCCCAAGCCAAAGACATGAGTGATCCTGGACCCCTCCTCCCTCTCGACCAATCACCATGTTCTCTCCACTGACTTCCATGGTAGCTGTTGAAGCCTTTCACCTCTCTCCCTCTCTCTCTGCTGCACCGGCCTAGACCAGGCACGATCCCCTCATGCCCGGATTACGGCAGGAGACTTCCAGATGTTCCCCCTGCCCTTAGCTCGCTCTCCTGGTTCCATTCTCCACATTGCAGTCAGAGTGGTCTTTCTTAAATGTCTAGTCCTCCCTGTGCCCTTCAGTGGCTCCTAGTTTTCCTCTGAGTAAAATTCGAAGTGCTCAATCTAACAATCAAGGCCCTGAGTCTTCTGCCCTTTGGCTGTCTACATTGTTTTCATCTCCTTGTCTCTGGACCTTTGCACAGGCTGTTCCCTCTGCCTAGAACATTGCTCTCCTTACTAGTCCCAGCTCCTTATCCCCCTTCATCTAGCTTATTCTCACTCATCCTTCAGGTATTAGCATAAATGTCCCAGATTTGGAATGCTTGCCTCCCTCTGCCAAAGCTGAGTTAGGAGTTTGTACCAATCAGAGTTCCTGGTTGGAAAGAAGAGAAACTTACTCTGGACAAACTAAGGAGAAACAGAATTTATCAGAACCCCACTTACGGGATCTGCAGGAAGCCCAGAAACCCAGGCTTAGAAACAAATGGGTCTATGGGAAGCTGGGGAGCCTGGACCACAGCAGCAGTCTGGCCAGGGCAACCCTGTAACCACCCCCCAAAGCCCAGAGCTCCCCCTGCCTGGGTCTGAAAAAATTCCCCAGTAACACCGGGGCCAGGCCGAAGCCCGTGGCTAACTGAGCTTGGACGGTGCATCCACCCCTTGGTTGCCTTTAGCAGAAAAGGATCTCACCTTTTGGGCCCCTGTTGTGCCAAGCAGGCCCTGACTCCCACCAAGACTTACAGTGTAAGAAAAAAAAGAACTTTGGGAGGGATTTGGGTGGACAGCCAAAAAAAGCGTAACTGTCCACTATGGGGCCCCTCTGTACTCCTCTTCCCCATCTAGCACTTACTCTGCGCCTTGCGACCCCCTGCCCACTGCCTGTATTTCTACTGTCCTGAGAAGAGCTCCGAGAGGCTGGAAGTGTCGCCCTTATTCATTGCTCTGTTCCCAGTGCCTCGCACAGTGCTGGACACACATTAGGGATCAAGAAATAGGTATCGAATGCAACAATGAATCCAGGTTTTGTGGAACCTGAATTTTATACAATTGTCGGGTAGGGGAGAAGGTGCGGCTCTTAAAGTTTACAAAATTAGGTTCAGGGTCCAGAAAGAATCCTGTGTAAGAGGATGGCCTTGAAACTTAAGCTTCCTTGACTTTATGGTAACTCTGAATGAGTGACTATAGTCGATACACTACATTATAGTTTTGTGCTATCTGTACCAGCCCACTAGACAGAAACTAAAGACAGGGTAGTTATCAATAAGAGCCTGTTGAAGTGACTTGAATTTTCTTCATGTGTGGCTGCCCCAACCTTGCCTTTCCCAATGCTTCCAATCCAATTACCGAGCACTCAGTTCCCCACATTATGTTAATTTATTCACTTGTACATTCAAAAGTGACCGCCTTGGGGCCGGCCTGGTGGCGCAGCAGTTAAGTTCCCATGTTCCACTTCTCAGAGGCCCCAGGTTTGCCGGTTCGGATCCCAGGTACAGACCATGCTGTGGCAGGCATCCCACGTATAAAGTAGAGGAAGATGGACTTGGATGTTAGTTCAGGGCCAGTCTTCCTCAGCAAAAAGAGAAGGATTGGCAGTGGTTAGCTCAGGGTCAATCTTCCTCAAAAAAAAAGTGAGCACCTTGTCTGTGCCAGCCTTGTGCTAGGGGCTGGGACACAGCATGATTGAGACATGGTCTCTCCTCCCAAGGAGCCCACTGCTGAGCGGGGGAGACAGACAGGAGCAGATGGTGTGGCCGTGGGGCCTGCAATGGGCCTCACTGAGACCTGAGCTGAGAGAAGGAAACATCCTGGAGAAGCTGAGACTTCAAGGAGGAGTCGCTTTCCTGGTGAACCCTTGAGGGAGGACCTTCCAGGCAGAGGTGGGGAAACCAGCTTTGCCTTTCTCCTAGCTCTACTGAGCTCCCATCTTACTTCTACTCTACACCAGGACAGAGTCCACCGTCAGGATTCTGAATGACGGGATGTCCTTCATCTTCTGCTGGAGGTGACGGTGGGGAGCAGCTTCGAATGTCAGCTGTGTGGTGGGGCCTAGAGGACAGGAACTTACAGCGCTCTTTCCCACTTTTCTCCCTAGATTTAGAGACAGACTTCCAACAAGGAAAGCCAGGCCTCTGGCCAAGGACACCCCTGAGCACAGAGCAGAGAGGAGCAGAAACAGGACACTGAAGACATCCAGGCCGCCCAGACCCACAGACTGCGCCCCGACCCTACCTCCCCTGCAGTTAGTGCAGGAGGATGGGACAGAGCAAGGTCACCCATCAGGATGCTGTCTCTCTAGCGCCCTCTGCCGGGTTCTCATGAGAAGACCCCCTTGACAGGAGGAGACAAGGGTACCCGTCCAGTGCATCCCAAGGGAAAGAAGACTAAGACCTATGGACATGCTCAGCAATAAGGGGATAAGCAGTGAATCCTTGAGGGCTGCTCAGGTCTGCATGAGACATGCAGAGTCGCAGACCGGAGCCTGAATCCCAGCTTCCCCATTAAGTAGTTCCACGAGCTTAGGCCAATCGCTTCACCTCTCTGGGCTTCATTTGTCTTACCCATGAACTAATCCTTGGTTTGTCCACCTCCTAGAGTCGTTGCAAGGAGCCAGACAGACAGGTGGTGAAGGACAGTGCTGGACAGGTGTGAGACTGCTCTATGAGGCCATTCATCTCATAAATAGTTGCTGAGTACCAACGACGTGCCGGGCGCTATTCCAGTGCCGGGGATGTGAACGGATGAGACAAGGCCTTCCTGTGGAGCAAGCATCCTGGGTGATCGCAGAGAGAGAATAAACAAATACATAGCGTCGGCAGTAAAAAGCGCTACACGTAGAGAAACAAAACAGAATAAGAGATAGGAAGTGATGCAAATAGGACTCAAAATAGGGCACTCAGGGAAGGCCTTATGAGGAAGTGACCTTTGGGCGAAGATCTAAATAAAGCGAGGGAGTGAAGTGTGCAGATCTCGGAAGGAAGAATTTTCGGGCAGAGGGGAAGCGAAGGCCAAGGCCCTGAGACGGGAAGGTACGTGGGGCGTCTGAGGAATGATGAGGGGTCACTGCGCCTGAGCAGGGAGCAGGGCCGGGAGGCTGGGCAGTGGCAGGGGCAACATGTACAACTAGCTGGAGATAGTAAGGACTTGAGCTTTTATTTCAAGTGAAGAGAACTGTCTTTGGAGGATTACTATTATTATCTATTAATCATATTAATCACCTATTAATATTATCCAGTGCTATGCTATGGCATGTTATGATTGTTCTAGCTACCACTTCTTGAGCATTTAGTCTATGCCAACTGGATTAGGTGCGTCAGATTAATCATCCCATTTAATCTTCCCGACCTCCTTGAGGCAGGGACTTTGCCATCTCAGTTTTACTGCTGGGGAAACTGAGGCTCGGAGAAGCCTTGCCCAAGATCTTTCATTTATTCCACAAATAGTTATGAGCACCTTTTGTATGCTCTTTCGAAGTGCTAGGACACACAGCTTTAACTCACAGGGTCGTGATTAGAACCCTGCTCTGCATCCCAAGAGCCAGCACTCAGCCCCACTATGCCCTGCTGGGGGGGGACGGAAGAAGAGGAAGAAATGAAGGCAGCCATCCCAGCGGCAGGAAGCTCCTCCTTCCTGAAGGCGTGTGGGCGGAAGGGGCTGAGCACACGAAGGTGCGGGCGCCTCTGAGCGTTGGGCCAAAGGACCGGAGGTGAGAACACTCAGGTTCCAAGTCCCCCTGTGTGCGTTGAGCTGTGTACCCCGTGACAGATCTGCTGCAGTCCTAACTCCGGGTACCTGGGAATGTGACCTTATGTGGAAATCGGGTCTTTGCAGCTGTGATCAAGTTAAGACCACGTCGTTAGGGTGGACCCTAATCCAATATGACGCTGTCCTTGTAAGAAGAGAAGAGACTCACACAGACACACAGGGAGAAGGCCGTACGACGACCAAGGCAGAGAGAGCAGTGACGTCCCTACAAGCAAGGAACACCAAGCATTGCCACCACCCCCACAAGCTAAGGGACAGGCATGGACAGATTCTCCCCTGGAGCCTTCAGATGCCCTGCTGCCATCTTGATTCTGGACGTGTGGCCTCCAGAACCGTGAGAGAGTAAGTTTCTATCGTTTTAAGCCGCCCAGTTTTTGGTACTTTGATGCCGCAGCTCTAGGAAACCGATAAACCTCCCGCCTCCCACGCCACCACCCCATCCAGGGCCCGTCCCCTCCCATCTGCTCCCAGAACCCAACAGCCGCCTCACGACACAGCTGGGTGCGAAAGGTGAGGGACGACTCGGATGAATGAACGAAGGAATGAACGAGTGGGTGGTGGAGCTCTATTTAATTCTGAGAAAAACTAACTCTTCGCAGGCAATTACTGCACTAGTCATTGACTTTAGCACTGAAAAGTTATGTCAAAAGAAAACACGTAAAGTTAATCCTATTAAAAATTTTCATAATTTGGGGCAGCGGGACCTTCCTAAGCACGGCATCAAGGGCAGTTGCAGATTTTGTGGGGCCTGAAGTTTATATAATTTGAGAAGCCCTTTTAAGAAAAAGAATCCAAAATTATAAATACAAAATTAGGTCCAGCACCTCGAAAGAGGTCCCAGCAGGGGCGGGGGGTCTTGAAACATAAGCTTCTTGAACTCCCCTTCTGTATAAACAACAGAAGATCAGAAACCATAACGAAAAATATTGATGAAGGGGCTGGCCCCGTGGCTGAGTGGTTAAGTTCACGTGCTCTGCTTCGGCGGCCCAGGCTTTCGCTGGTTCGGATCCTGGGCACGGACATGGCACCACTCATCAGGCCACGCTGAGGCGGCATCCCACATGCCACAACTAGAAGGACCCACAACTAAAATATACAACGATGTACCAGAGGGCTTTGGGGAGAGAAAGGAAAAATAAAACCTTTAAAAAGGAAAAAAAAGGAAAAACATTAATGGATTTGCCTATTATTCCGTTTGGCTCAAAATAAACAAACAAAGGACAAACCAAAAAAATATTTGCCATACTCACAATAAAGGGTTAACCACAAAAAGCTCTTAAAAATCAATAGGAAAAAAAGGCTGACTTTTTTGAGTTGTGTGCCTGGCCCGTGGCATACATTACTGCGTCCGATTCTCAGAGCAGTCCTGAGATGCAGACATTGTTATCCCAACTTAGACAGTAGGAAATTGGGGGTCAGGGGGATGGAGCCGCCATCCAAAGTCACACAGCTTGTGTTTGGAACAGCCAGGATTGAGAGTTGGAACACCTCGAAAGCCCATATGTTTTCTATTAGACATGGTCAAAATTGGAGCTGATTTGCAAAGGAGGGGAAATTAAAAGAAAATACGGTAATTCATACCATAGATCCCCACACAGTTTCTCATCCCCAAATTACCTCCGACAGAGAGAGTGGACTGACATTTTAGCTCTCACAATTCGTTTCCACTTGCGCAAGGCCCTCTCAACTACTTTTTTTTGCTTGAGGATGACACATTAACCTGGAATGATCCCAACCAATGCTGGGTTTCGATGTTCATGGAAGCCCCTTGATGAGCTTGGTGTAAAAAACAAAATCAGGGGCTGGCCCGGTGGTGTAGCGGTTAAGTTCGTGTGCTCTGTGTCAGAGGCCTGGGATTTGCCAGTTCGGATCCCGAGTGCAGACCCATGCACCACTTATCAAGCCATGCTGTGACAGGCATCCCACATATAAAGTGGAGGAAGATGGGCATGGATGTTAGCTCAGGGCCAATCTTCATCAAAAAAAAATCAAACCGTAAAAGCACAAAGAAATTGAACACAGATTTAATCAGTATTCCAGGAGACGTGATCACACAAGCTAAAGAGTCAGCAAAAGTTAGAAACAGGCATGTTGAGGACCACTTTAGAAACCCATACGCTAAATGGAGGTGGAAAATACCCACCTTCTGGACAAATGGAAAGGCACTGTCCCAATGGGATACACACAAGGAGTTGGAGCTTGGAGACCCGTTTCCCGCTGAAACACAGATTCTCAGGCCTGGATCTCAGACAATGCCACAGAAGGGAAGAGAATGTTCTCTTCAAAGCCGAGTTAGATGATTAGGAAAGTGGCTCAGACCAAGACGTCTGGTCAAAGATGTTGGGATGAATTTGAATAAAATTACGTTATGAAATGTGAATGGAGAAAAGCACTGGTTGTTAATCAATATTTTATTTTATATCTGATTTTAAATGTGCATTTGTAATTAAATTAATAAATTCAATATTATTAGTAGGCATTGAACTGTTTCACCTACATCCCAAAAGTTTATAAACTTAAGTTAACCAAAACCCTTCTGGGCAGTGAGAGAACCTTTACGGTGGGAACGGGCTCATGTTGTAACACAGGCCACCTCATACTCAGGCATATATGATATTTAGGACTCAAAACACAATTATTGCTTTATCTTTGGAAATGCTGAGCAGTGAACACTGAGCCACCAGTGTGATGTGGACGCACTGCTCTGCCTAATGACATTGCTTTAAAAAAGCAACATCAATAACAATGTGCACGGAGAGACAAGGTCGCATCCACGTGCCTCGTGCCCCAGTGCCACAATGCAACAGGGCCCCAGAAAGGGGCACCCCAGCCTCCTGTTCCTGGAGTAACGTCTCTCTTATGGTTCTTATGCCACCTCCCTTCTATCACCCCCAAGAAAGGATGCATGCATCACCCCCCAATATCTCCACTCTATGCAGCCTGAACTGGTCACCCATCTTCCCATCATTGCCACCTCAGCCCACCAGAAGCCCCAGGGTCCCCAGGGTCATCCACCCTGGACCCTCACCTCCGAACTTCTCCATACATCTGCTAATCTATCCCAATACGCCCTCCCCGCTCTCTCAAACCCTTCCTCCACACCCTCTGAGTCCCACAGTCTATCACCAGCAAATGCTCCTGTGTCCTCAATCTCTCTCTGAACATTCCCGTCACTTTTCTGCTCTGAAGGAAACCTGGCTATGCCCTGATGTCATCACTTCCCCTGCTGACTTTCCTCTCATTCCCATGGGCTTGGAGTGGCCCGTGTCCACCTCGCTTCCCACCAGCGCCTTCCAATCACTTCTGTTCCTCCTTTCTTCTGCGGGCCCAGATCCTTCAAAGTGGGCGCCACCAGACTGTGCCACCTCCCTGGTGTACTCACTTTCCCACTCTTCAAAATAACGATTTCACATCTTCTCCTCTTTCCCTGAGCCTTTCCGACTCTTCCCTACCCCTTCCCGTCTCTCCACACCCCAGCCCCAGCTGGTGAAATTGCCTTGTCAGGCCTTTCAGCCCCAGTGAAAAACAAATGGTGGATGTTCCCTCAGCAAGGTCGCATTTGTAATGATATACAACCTAGCTACTCAAAGTGTAGTCTTTGGACCAGTGTCATTTGGGAGTTTGCTAGAAATGCAACATATCTGGTCTCACTCCAGACCTACTGGATCAGAATCCCCAGGTGACTCATTAGCCCATTAAAGTTTGATGAGCCCTGACACACAATCTGAGACAGGCCCCCTTGCTGACAACCAAGGATTGTCCTGCCTCCTCAGCCACAGTGGCCTGGGACTCAGCTTCTACTTCACTGAGAAGCAATTCTGGGCCGCCATGTCTTCCTACCAGCAAAACTACCGACCTGCCAACAATTGCCATGATGCGGGACTCCTCTCCTTTTAAAAAGCCATGGATGAAAGGTCCCAGCTCCTTCCAGAGGCCGAACTCTCTCCCCCTACTTAGACCCCATTCCATGGGGCCAAGCGACTGTAGGGCACTTGCTGTCCCCATTGCAGGGAACAGGGAGCCACAGGCCACAGCACAACAGTCATTGGGAGCACACTGCCAGCTCGTGTGACAACTGAGAGCTTCAGAGCTGCCTTGAAGAGGAGTTTTGGGCAAGGTCAGCTGTGCAATGTGAGATTCCAGCAGGGCGAGTCCCTGAGTCTTCCTGAAGGATGAGAAGGGTGGAAATCTGAGTTCTGAGACTTCTGTGAACCATGAAAAAGAAGGATGAGCGTGGTTCCAATGCCAGAGAGTTCAGACTAGACCAACAAGGGGTTGCAGGCTACTGAAGCGAAGTTTTAACATCCACTAAACCAGGCCCAGCATCTGTCCCTCACTTAATTGCTCGTGTCAAAGAATATGGTGGTGCTCCCTTCTCCCACCTCCTTGGCCCAAGAGTGCTCCTTCACACTGCTTCAGCGGCCACCCCAAGCCGGAAGCAACAGGAGGAGAGATAAATGTGGAGCATGTCTGCACACAGGCAGGAGCACACATACTGGCCAGGACAATCAGACGGCGGGCTGAGGCAGGAAATGAAGTCTCCACTTCTTTCCAGTTAAGGAAATTGGAGCACCAGCTCCCATTGGAGAAATCAAAGCAGCATTGTTTCTGAGAACAAAACAGTCCAGGAAAGAACAAAGGTTTTGGCACTGATCCCTCTCGGGAGAAGGTGCTATCAGAGACACTCCACCCCATTTAGATAAGCCCAGCCTGTCTGGGACTGAAGACCACTTACAAGTTCATTTCTTGGGATCAGGCTCAAGAGGGGTGATCTTTCAGTAGTTCGACCAATACTCAGTGCCTTCACAATTGTCAAAATGAGAACGAAATCTGGTGAGTAATATGAACGGTTCCTAGGGGCCGGCCCGGTGGCATAGTGGTTAAGTTCGTGCGCTCCGCTTCAGTGGCTTGGGGTTCGTAGGTTCAGATCCTGGGCATGGACCTAAACACCACTCATCAAGCCATGCTGTGGTGGCGTCCCATATACAAAGTAGAGGAAGATTGCCACAGATGTTAGCTCAGGGCCAATCTTCCTCACACAAAAAAAGAGTGGTTTCTGAGAAACAGCAATCTTACAACTGATAGCCTCATGGAGAGTCTGGCAGTGTACCTGCTAATGGCCACCGTGTCTGTGAAGGGGCACGCACACTCAGACCAAATGGCTGCCATTGACAGCCCAAGCATAATCATGACTTCAACAAAATGAATTTGCTAAAAGCCACTATAGGAGACAAGAATGGAGCTACCAGGGCCCTCAGAGCAGAGTCCAACCCCTTCCTGCAACTTCCATTTTTAGGGAGGAAATTCGGTTTTCAGAACAAATATTAATTAGCACTTGGTTCTTGCCAAGTCTTATGCTTGGCCCTTGGGAAAGGGATCAAAAAGACATAATCCTTGTCCTCGAGTTCACTGTCTGTGGGGATCTGTGAATAGATCATTTCAATCAACAGTCTGGGGTCACGGGGGCAGAGGTGAGGAGCCTGCCATGCCTCACTTTCTGTAGGTGCACACAGCCATAACCAATGTTCCGACTATGACCCTCTGTCATCACGAGAGGGATAAGTACCTCCCTCAGAAGTATGCTCTGTGGGAATGGAGAGCAGTGCAACTGAGAAAGGGCACACGGGAAGCCTCTGGTAGGAGGAGAGGGGTTATATTATTTTCATATTTATCACATCACATATTCTTCTGTGTGGATAATAGAAAGAATGAATAAAGCTGAGTCTTTGACAATACTGAGTCGTCGTCTTCTTCTTTTGCTGAGGAAAATTGGCCCTGAGCTAACATCTGTGCCAATTTTCCCCTATTTTGTATATGGGTGCTGCCACAGCTTGATGAGCAGTGCGTAGGTCCACGCCCAGGATCCAAACCCACAAACCTTGGGCCACCGAAGTGGAGTGTGCAAACTTAACCACTGTGTCACCGGGCTGGCCCCAATACTGAGTCTTCTGATTGAACTGTACCTTCCTTTCCACAACCCCCTAGATGTCCAGTACAGGATACAATAATCTTTCCTTTTTGTTAAATCGGTTTGAAACAGTGTTTTCTGTGATTTGCCACCAAAAGCATCCTAATTGCAATAAGGCTATAGATATAGCATTTTCCTAACTTCCTGGCTATGGAATTCTTATTTAAGGAGCGTCTTTTGGGACTAGTGTTTCATGGAAAATACTCTGGGGAACACACTGAAATAGAGATCTATTTAGGAGAAAGAATTGACAAGGAGGTGAATTCACAAATTTAGTGACTTATGAATGAGACACTTGAAAATCCAGCCCCAGGATCTCGCACCTGCTCAGTGGTCGGCTCACTACTTAGCTGTGGACTGCTTCAACAAATACAGATTTGCCCCTGGAGTGTCGTAATAGTGGCAGACTAGAATCGATCAGCTATGTCAAAAAAAATGCATGAAGAGTTGAGATATTTTCCAAAAGTTAGTGTTTTCAAGATGAAAAATGTTGTAAAAACATTTTTGCTGTAGTAAGCAGAATAAAGAAAAGCAAAAAGCAAGTGCAAATATATATATTTCATAAGCAAAAAATAAAATTTATCTCTATTTATGAAAAAATTAGGCCTGGAAACAGCAGACATGGTTTCCAATTACTTGAAACAGAAAGCCCTCAAGTTACTAAAGCAGTTGAGGCGACTAGACAGTCTGTTTAAAAAGTTCCACTGACCCTGGAACATGTAACTTAAAAGGATCTCAAACAACCTTATTTTACAGATAGAGAGCCTGTGGCTGAAGAGTGAAGAATTGAGTCGGGCTAGAGACCAGGGCAGCCTTCCTGTCACCAGCGCCTGATGCAAAGTGAGACTGATGACAGACTGCAGTCTGTTGATTTGCTCCACCCGAATCAGAGGACGCGCCGAGGTCTGGACAAACTTGGAGTGCGCGTAGCCTATACCCGTGTCTGTGTTCCTGATGCCATACGCAGGCGTCACGACTGCCCTGTCCTGGTGGGGGTACCTGCACACCCAAAAGACCAGAGCATCAGAAATCACCACTAGGAAAAAGGCGCCCTGGCCTAGGCTCCAAATTCGAGCTTTAAGAGCTGACACGAGTCTCCTTTCAAAGGTCTTTCTTACGTCTATTGGCTGCTTACTCTCTCAGGGAAGAAACTGTTCGTCAGTGGAATCAAAACAAGGGATACTTAAAAAGCTCCAGGAAAGTCGTATTTCCTGGAGATGGAAAATATTTTTCTCAAAGGGAACTGGGAAGAGGCAAGAATTTTTAAAAGGATGACCTATGAAAGAGGAACGGAGCCAGAACACGGTAAGTCTAGGCACGGGTCAGTGAGCTTGGTGAACAGGGCCAGACATTCAGAACCGACGCCATCCTGGGGAGGCCTTTACTGGGAGTTCATCACATGGTCGCCCCTGGCCCTGCCTTCCTAATCCTCGTGACAATCCTGTGAGGTAGGTACGTACGTATAGTCTTCTGCTATAATGGAATAGTTGCCCACTTAGGAAACCTCATGTGATAAAAATAGTAATTTCAGCAGAGGATGTGGTTTAGTTCCAGAGTCAGAATAACAAGGTGGTTTTTCTTCCCTAACTTTAAGCAAAATTTATTCTAAAATTTAATAGCTCTAATTATGGTTGTGGTACTTGGTCTAATTCTGAATTAACATCAAAGCCAATGCAAATCATCTTCTCTAATTGTGACAGATCCAAGAGAGGCTTTCAAAGCTTACGGTGGAGGAGAAATGGCTTGTTTGAGATGAGGAAAGAGGCGGAACAAGGGAAGTAACTTGCCTGAGGTCACATGGCTTGTCAGTGTCACAGGGCAAGATTCCATTCCAGGACTCCCGGATTCCAGCATCTCTGCTCCTAACCAGCCAATCCTTGCTGTCTTCTCCTGCTGGCACGGACTCTGCTAAGAAACAGAAGGTTCAAGATGGCGACACAGGAAGATCCTGAACTCACCTCCCCCACAGACATACTGAATCTACAGCTGCATATGGAGCAATTTCCTCTCAAAAAAACCCTAAAATCTAGTGGAAAGACTCCTTCGTATTAGGGAAGTGAGAAAACAAAAAACAAAAAAACATTGATGCGAATAGGAAAGGCTGAGATAGTCTCACCATAACCCGCCCTCCCCCCCAGCCACACACAGTGACCCATAGCCCGAGTGAACTTAAAACCCAGAGCTTCTCCCCGAGGAGCGAAAGGTTTGTACTCCACATCGGGCACCCCAGCTTTTAAGACCTGCACCTGAGAGATGCGCCCCCAACACATCCAGCTTTGAAAAGCAACAGGGCTTGGGCCCAAAAGACCCACAGGGCTGGAGAAACATCGCTCAAAGGACTCGCTCACCCCGGGGGCCCAGTGCAGAAGCAGCCCTTGGAAAGTGCCCGACTTCCCGTGCTGGAGGCTCATTCCTAGTTTTCAGGCCTCGGTCTCCAGGGCCCGGAGCTGGTGAGCGCCATCTTCACGCTCTCCCTAGGCATTGCTAGAGCCTGCGCCCCCCTCATTTTTTTTTTTTTTTTTTTTGACTCTAGAAGTTTTTCCCCGCAGCGGGCACCATTTTCCTGCTCTCTGTCTTGCTAAAGCTGGTGGGCACCGGCTTTTCCTGTCTTTGCTTTTCTCGGCGATGCCATATTTGCGCCCCGCCCCCGCCTCCCCCCAGCCACGCCATCTTCCGCTCTCCTACTGCGCTCAAAGCGCCATTGTCTCCTGGAAGGGAGTTTCTACATGCATCTGGTGTTCTGGATTTTACCCGTGGTGACCCAGTTTTGGTGGCTACAGCCCAGGGGAAGTCCCTTGATCGCCAGGCTCTGAAGGCCAGAGGGGCTTGCTTTCCTGGGTCCCATGGGACTGTGACAAACGGAGAGACAGTTCTCAGCAGGCGACACCCCCAGGGCACTGCACAGATAGAGGCTGAAACACCCCCCATCTTTCTGGGAAAGAGGCCTATGCGCATGTCCAGGAGCTTTGGCCTGGGGGAGGCTTCTGGTCTGGCCCCTTCCAGGGACCTAGGGAGTGCTCTCTCAGGGAATGGAGGGCGTGGACTCAGTCTGCGTTCTCTGCCTGGCTCCAGCTCACTGGTATCTCGTACAGCTGCCACCCTCAAGGCACAGCAAGAGGCCACAGACCCAGGAACTCAGTCTTTCTGGGAAAGAGGGCTATTACCTTATCATCGCAGCTGCTGCCTGAGGGTCTGGCTTCCAATCAGCCTGAATCTAGGTGCTGACTTCAATCCTCCCCTTTGGGACACTGACCGGTCTTGGCACACCCTCAGCTACTGGAAACTATTAAAAATAAAACAGGCTGCTTGGACAATCACAAAGGTTTGAGACACAACCGAGAGCTAGGGCAGGGTTGAACTAATTGCTTCATTCGTCACCACACAGTTAACAATTTTCTTTTTCCTGTGATAAGAACTTTTAAGATCTACTCTGTTGGGCAACTTTCAGATATGTGCTACAGTGTTATGAAGTACAGTTGCCATGCTGTACATTACAGCCCCATGACTTATTTCATAACTGAAAGTTGGTACCTTTTGACTCCCTTCACTATTTTGCCCAACCCCTCCTTACCTCTGGCAACCACCAATCTATTCTCTGTATCTATAAGCTTGTTTTGTTTTGTTTCTTTAGATTTCACATAGAAGTGAGATCATACAGTATTTGTCTTTTTCTGTCTTATTTCACTTAACATAATGCCCTCAAGCTCCATCCATGTTGTTGCAAATGGCAACATTTCATTTTCTTATGGCTGAATCATGTTCCAGGGTGTGTGTATCACATTTTCTTTATCCATTCATACATCGATGGACACTTGTTTCCATATCTTGGCTATTGTAAATAATGCTGCAATGAACAAAGGGATGCATATATATTTTTTTGAGTTAGTGTTTTTGTTTTCTTCTGATAAATACCCAGGAGTGGAATTGCTGGATCATATGGTAGTTCTATTTTTAATTTTTAGAGAACTCTCCATATTGTTTTCCATTTTTGTAACTATATATGGTGATGAATATGAACTAGATTTAAGGTGGTGATCATTTTGCAATATATACAAATATCAAATCATTATGTTGTACATCTGAAACTGGTAAATGTTAATTACACCTCAAAAACAAAAAAAAGGAAGGCCGATCCTGACGTGCTGGCTCCAGGACAACAGAGCTGCTCTGAGCTCCCGAGGGCAGCGGAGCCAAGCAACAGGCCAGTCAGATCCCCTTTGTCAGAAGGGCCTGGCCCTTCTCAGTGGGGCATTCCTCACTCCTTGGTCATTTCTGTTATCTCCAGGCTCCAACTGTGGCCAGAGGGCAGCTGTGCATGAAGAAACCGCACAGCGGCTTCTGACGTGAGCAAGGTGGCCGGGGGAGAAGATTGCTATTCTGCTAATCTGAGGGCACACCCAGGAGAGACAGCCACAGGAAGGTGGAACTGACTCCAAAATTGCAATTGAGGACGCGTACGTAAAAGCACCTCTGTAGCCACCCCCGAAGCCGGCAGTGAAACACCAGAGAAGTCTCTGTCCACGTGAGGTTAGGTCCTTCCGTGCACAGCTCTCGGTGGGGCCATCTACTAACGGCCTTTGTTTAGTTACTGCTTAGTTAAGTGGGTGAATAGTTGGAAAACCCTTAGGAGTTTTGTCCTTCGGGGATTAACTAACCCCCCTCGAGTTCTATGTGCCATAGTGGGAAAGCAGGGAGAGGGGAGAGAAGGCGTGGGCTCTAGTGTGAACCTCACCGTTACCAGCTCCGTGAGCTCCTGAAGCTCAGGCTCACGGCCTTTCAAAGGCGGATGTCCGCCTCGCCTCCTTTACAGTGACACGAGTCCTACTCCCATGGCCTACGACACCCTCCTTTAACGCTCCATTTGGCTCGTCCTTTGAGTCGTCTCAGGTCTCCGTCCTTCAGGAAACCTTCCCTTGACTTCATCCTCCCTTGTGCTCCCACAACCCGCGCAAACACTGCCCCATTTTTCACACCAGATGGACAATGAACTTACCTTCTCCACTAGATTTTGAGGAAAGACATTCTTTCGGCATTCTCATCGCCTGATACAATGCATTTAACACTTACTGACTATATTAATTACAGCTCTTTCACAAACTGTACAGGGCCACATAAAAGTATTACTCAAATTGTTAATCACTGAATTATTGAAAAGGAAAATCATAGTAGTCACTTAGTTTCCTTGCATCTTTATAAAAAAAACCTCCACAAATACAATTACAAAAGTTTTGGGTAAACAACCTTTGGCTTAATTCATGGTCTTCCAAATATTTACATAGTTTATTTATGCTAAATTTTCATATACAAATGTACTGAGCAAAAAAAAAAAAAAAAAATGACACAAAGTTACCCATAAAAGTTGGTAAAAGAATTTTATTATGTGGCTTCGGTAGGTCTTTGCATTCTACTAGCAGAGGAGCATTTTCCACACCTTCCTCAGCCTAACAAGTTCTCCACTTGTGATTTTACTGACGCGGCTGCAGTGTCACACTACTGAGAAAGCTTCCTTTTGTTTGTACTTTGGTGCAATTATACAGTAGATACCTCTTCCTCCAGAAAATAAAAATATTTTCCATCTAAGCTTAAAATGGAACAAAGACATTACTACCAAGTTTCTTGCACAAACTGGTAACAGATTGCAATAAAAAGCAAAACAGTACGCTGCCTAACATACAGAGAAGATGAGATGGCCACAGTTTCAGTCAAACCTTTGTAGGAATGCTTTAGCCTCGGGGGTTATTTCCACTGCAATTTTCACATGTGACAGGCGGAATTGTACCATAATGAAGAATCGTCACACTCTTCATTTGCTCAAGAGACTCAAACGGACTCTAGCACAGGAGGGTCTCTTGGGGTTTAGTAATATACAAACCGATAGAAAAAAAAACTGCCTTAGGAAAAATTTCACAAATGTTTGACTAAACATCTGAAACGTTTTTATCACAGCTTTCATATATTAAAAAAGTTTCCTCCGAGATGAAGCTTATTTATGAAATAAAACCTAGTCGCTCTCATCTGACCCGTGTTCCGAGCCCCGATCCGAGGCCTCGTTGTTGGATCCCTCTGCTTCTGACTCATTTCCAGAGCCCCGAGCAGAACCCTCATTGTCAGAGCCTCTCTCCGAATCGCGATCGGACTCGGCACTTGGAGACGCCGGCCGAGAATCCACCTCCGACCCTCCGGAGCGGCTCCTCCCGGACTGCACAGACTCGTTGTCAGACTGTTCGGAACCCGAGGGCCTTCTCTTTCTGGACGGCTGGTCACTGTCTGAATCCTCATCTGACCGCTGTCTCCGGGGCCTCCGGGGACTGCCGGCCTCGCTGCCAGACTTGTTCTGGTTCTCCTCCGAATCGCTCTCCGAAGAGGCGTGCTTCTTCCGCCGCTCGCCCTCATCCGAGTCGCTGTTGCTGTTGGCGTTCCGGGGATGTCTGCAAAGAGGAGCACTGGTTAGACACCGCGATTCTGCCAACGGGGACGTTCACCAGCAGAGAACGTGCTTTTTAAAGGCTTTTAGTGTTCTATTTCTTGACCTGAGCGGTGTTTATACAGGTGTTCATTCTGTAATGTTTGTGTACTTTTTCGTAAATGTGATATATTTCACAATAAAAAAAGATTAAAAGGAAAAAAGAATAAGACACTTTAGCTATAAGAGAATACAAGCTGTGCAGGAGGACTCTTAATGGGTTTTATCAGGCATCATTCGTCAGATGAAGCATTTCTCAATCTCATATATAAAGTTACGAAAAGGAAGGGATATGTTTATCTTTATAAACAAACTCAGAGCACAAGCGAAACCCGGGATCTCACTCGGCTGCAGAGACTGAAGAATTAGCCCTCTCCCAAGGCTGCTGCCCCGGACGCTTCCCTGTCCTGCTACCCTCTGTGCGGCCAGACACCTGAGGGGCCAGTCGCCATGGCGGCCCCGGACTCGCGACTGCAGTCGCGCCCTCCACACGACCACGCTTATGGCGGGAGGCCGGGCTGTCCGCCTTCTGCAGCTTGTTCACTTTCTCTCTACTGCTTGTCAGTCGATGGGGGAAAGGGAAGGGGACCTGTGCTTACACTTAGGATGGTGGTGGCGCCCAGGGACTCTTGGCCTCCTGGAGGCTCCCTTAACCACTGCGACAGCTGCTCACCCCCAGAGCTTTGGAGAGGAGGACGTACTCCTCCTCTGGCCTATTCCTCAGTTTTGGTTCCCATGACAGACACTCCAGGAAAGGAACATTAAATCCTACGGGGTTCAGTCTAAGAAGGGTGAGGGAGACGAAACCTACTGCTCTCCGCAGAAACAAAACACCCCTGCAGACTGAAGAAAGGCTTTTTGTGCTGAAATCGGAAAGAAGAAACTAGACACACATTACGTAACTCAGGTCACTCTGAGAATGTGAAGAGCGACTAAGAAGAGGACACTGTATATCCATTCTGTATACATACTAAGGGCCAGGGGCCCCCTGGGATCCAATTCACTCCATTCCGTTTGGTCCAATAAGCAAATATTTCATGACAGTCAGGACAAAATGTAACTGATACAAATGGCTCAAATCAACTCGGCCTTGAGCTCAGGTATAGGTTTGGCAGCAGCCCAGCTTCTCACACTGGACCTTCCTGCCTACACATTTAACACTGCTCATTCTAAAAGCACACATTCCATTACTCCGATCGTGCATGTCGCTAACCAATGGACAAGCTAACATCGCACAAGGGCAAAACAGCACTTTAGGGAAAAGCAATCCCAATTTGTGTCAGCCAGTGTCTTCACAGGAAAGAGGACCCGCAAATCTTTACAGACAGTTCTCTCTAACCCCCACCTACGAGACCAGCTCACCACCAGCACCCTTCGCCCCCTCCACACGCTAACCTCTCAGCTCTCTGTCACCTAGGACCAGCCAGGACTCTCTATTCTTCTTCTAAGGCTCAACTCAAACAGCCTTTCTTTTACAAAAAACCTTTCTTACAACTCCTCCCAGCACCCCAACTCCAGATAAGCTGTGGTCCCTGGAGAGCAAGAGATGGAGAACTAAGAGGGAACACTTAGTCTGCTGTAATGGGCTTTGGTTCATCTGTTACTCGCCACTGCCTCTAGAGCATTAATTCCTTGGGGGCAGGTCTACGTTTTTCCTCTGTATCCTCAGCACTTAGCATGCTCTCTCATAGAATGGACGTTCAAATGTCTGGTGAATGAACGAATGAAACGATGGCCATCAGAAGAAGGTGATGGAGCCTAGTATTCAAGAGTTCTAGTCTAGGAATCCAAATGGGAGACACCTCGATCTTGAGAGGCAAGTTTAGGACATGTAAAATCAAATACTGCTTCCCCAGGAAGGCCGCGAGCTAAATTTAGCGGAGTACTGGACTAGCAGTCTAGGCTGAGTCCTCACGGGGCAGGGAGAGCTGAGTCACCACGGCCCAACAAGGCACAGAATGGTTAAGTGAGTCCCTGTCTCCACGTGACCAGAATCAGGCTACTTGTAATACTTGTAGTCAGTTGACGGTAGTGTAGCAAAATGATACATTTCATTTAGGAGGATGTCACCCAAGAAATTTCAGCTACTATCCATGAAGAAATGAGATTTCAAGTAGGTTTTCTTCTTTGAGGGACAAGCACGTGGCAGGACAAAATGACAGCATTAGAATAAGATGCATGCTATGGTTTCTTTCAGCTTTAAGATTCTAAGAAGCTGGAGAGAGGACATTTTGGCACAGTGGCACTCTCCGTTGTCTTTCATTAGAAGAACAGACCAAGGGAAAACTCCTACCCTTCATCAGCAATTTTCAGTTTATCCTCATCTGAAGAATCGTCGCTCGATGATATTATGGCTTTGGATTTAATTTTTCCCTTCATTGAAGGAGGCAAACGTTCTGGCTTGGGCTAAAGAAGGAAGATCAAACATAACAGATTAGCCAAGACCCTCACGTTAGGACAGCGTGTTAAACTGGGTTTGCTCTGTAATGATACAATCAAACAGCAACGAATAAACCCCAAGAACAAGCATCTGTGCTTGAAGAAGCTGCCGGGAAAGCATGTATTCCAGCACGCTGCCGGCGTTTATGCCTACGGGGGCAGAAAACCAGTGTTATAAACTTACAGCCTTCTTCTTCTCTGCCTTTGGCGGACGGCGCTTTTTCGGTTTGGGGCCATTTTCAGTATCATCATCATCAGATCCTTCTTCTCCCTTCGGAGGCCTTAAAAAGTGAACCCCAAGAGAAAGCTTGTCAAGATTCGCTTGTGCCTGTAAAGTCTAAGACTACTCTGTCACCAAAACATCATTCATTCCAAACCCCCTTCTCTGTGAGTGCTGTCCTCAAGCAGACTGCACACTCCTCCAGGGCAGGGCCACAACTCACTCTTACTGGCCGTGGCTCAGGAGTCTGCAAAACCACATACTTAATGCAGCGTCCGCCAACTAGTTCCGTCACTGTTGCGCCCTCTTATTCACCTAAACTCAGCCTGACTCTCACACTTGGTGGAGTGACAGAGGATGTGAGAAAAGACCCAGGTCCCAGCCCTCAAGGTCTTCCCCTCCTCTTGCTTTCTTCCTGATTACTCATTCCAGGCCTGCTAAAGTCCTCTCACAGCTTCGATTCCACAGCTCTGTGTTTGAACGAATTCATTAGGTTCTTTCCCAAGTAGAGCCAGCCAAGGGCTGGGAAGAACGGGGCTAGTTAGACAGCGGACTGGGGGTTCCTGGAGAGGAAAGCGCTATGAGACAGGAAGAGTGTAGGCGCAGTGCCAGGTGAGAGATGGGAAGGGCACCACTCATCTCAGCCGTGGGTGGCTAGGAGGGTTAAATGGCCCTTCTTTCACATTAACTCACATTTTAGACATCCGGCAAAACCACGAGGTGGGCATCACTATTACCATTTTATGGAGGGGAAACTGAGGCTCAGCAACTTTTCTATGATTGCATATGGACAGTTAGTGTGGACATACGAGGTTTTCTCATTCCAAATTGCATATGTTTTGCAAAAGACACAAGAAAGGCAATTATGACTAACTCGGAGCCCTCAGAAGGAAGCTGCGGAGATTCCCAGTACTCAGGGCCTTCTGCAGTGGGGTCTAAGGATTACAGCAGGAAGTAAGGGGACCAAAGGCTTCACTGCCTGAGAAGAGCAAGTGATTACCAGGTGTTCACAAATTCTAACAGCAGAAAGATCCAGCAGGTGAAAGGTCTTCTCCCCCCTTTATCAGGTTATTTCAAACACACTGACGGTTAATACCTTCTCCGCTTCTTCTTCTTTCTCTCCCCACCCTCCTCTTCTTCGCCTTCTTGTTCACTACCACTGCCCTTTCTTCTCTTCTTCTTTTTGGATATAGGCAGGTCGTCATCGGTGTCATCATTGACAAATTCATCAAACTCTCCTCCCTTCTTAGAACGCTGAAATCCAAACAAGACCACAGTCAGTTCTTTGCTGGCTGGTGGAATGTGGCCAGAATGCAATGGGACAGAAAGAGGCCATATCCTATCAATCATCTGACAAACAAAGGATCTTTTCCCAAGTGACAAGGAAGAGGTATTTGGTGAGGCCCGTATTTTAAAGACTTCTAATTGGGATGAGTGTCTCAAATGGCAAAAAACATCAACTACTTAGGTCGCTACCACGTATAATGTTCTGAGCTAACACTGGAATGTATTTCTAAATACTGGATGCCATTTACAGCATTCTCTGTGTTGGAAGACTATCCCTTAGTAAAGGAGGAAGTCAAAGCTAAGGACTAAGTACTGAGAGAATATAACCAACTGTCTTCATTTCTGAAGGTCACAAGTAGGGACTGGCGCCCTGAGTGTTAGCAGCGGTCTTGTCTTACCCGTCCACCACCTCCGCCTCTTTTCTTTTCTTTTGTTGCTTCAGTCTCTCCAGTAAACATAAGAATATTTTTGGTCTTCTCTACGTACTGAGCCCTCTGTTCCAAAAGTTTCTTTTGCTCTTCCTTTTCTCTGAGACGTTTCTCTTCCTATGAGGAAAAAAGAGTAGAAAAAACATCATCAAAATGTTCTTATGATAAAAACGATCATGGCTACCATCAGAAGGACTTTGTTTTTAACATACAAAGTATACGTATGTACACAATTCTTTATTCAGTATAACTGAAAGTACAATACATACCTGTTCTTTAAGAAGCTTCTGCCTTAACAGTTCCTTTTCTTGCTCTTGTTTGGCCCTCAACTCCCTTTCTTCCTCGTCCTGTTTGCGTGCCCGAGCCACATGGTACTGGGCCTGGCTCAGTAAGTCAGAGCATTGCCTAGAACAGTTCAAATTTAGAGAAACATGAATGCAACTAGTCTACTTTCTGTTCAAAAACTCAGAGCTTGTTTTCCTTCCACAAATTAAAAAGTCTGAAGCAAGATCATTAATTGATATCTATGAGTCTTAACTAGCAAAATTAGCTTCTCACAAGCCATTCTGTCAACTATGTTAAGTTTCTAAATTAAAAACATCTGCTCAAAGCACAGTTAAAAGATTTCCAACATTATCTTCATACGTGACTCAAAGAGCCAGGAATCATATCTTGATTCTGGTGAAACGGCTGATGTTACTGAAATAGATAGAGAAGTATTTTCCCACACAACTTAAATACTTGTATTAACTCAATTTTGACATATTCCCAGAAAAGACTCTTAGGAAAAAGCCTTGGTCCAGGCTGGGGAGTCCCAGAGAGGAGTGTGAAAGACTGACCCCTGGAAGGCCAGGAACCTGTCCACCACTGTGTCACTCTGTCAGCCCACATTGGTAACACTGCCTCACCCAAAGTCACCTTCCATAAACAGCAACATTACCTGGCTTCTGTAGCAGCGAGGGCCAAATCGAATCTCATTTTATCTCCCACTTTACTCAAGTAACTGAAGTATCTAAACGGAATGAGAATATAAAATACTTACTTAAAAAAAGATTATAATGAAATAGGCTCTTTAGATTTTTAATCTCTTGTACAAAAAGTCTGAGAAAAGGTTACATATTGACTTACAAACATAAACATATTTAATACATGAAGGGCTGCCATCTCAAAAGGAAAATTACATGTGCAACTTACTTAAAAAAAGATTCTCATCAATATACATATGTTTAATAAAAGACAAGTTCATTAAGAAAAGCAAAGTTATATTTAATGTTATCAGTAAATTCACAAATAACCAAAAATCAATTCAAGTGATGAATATTTACTAACCCCTAAATTTATTAAACACGTGAGCACAGAGGTTAGGGGGCTTAGGCCACGGAAGCACTTACAATCTATCAGGCAAGGCAAGAAAGGCTGAAATAAGAATTCAAATAAGGTTGGACCAAATCTGAAGAGATGTCAGGTTTTAATTTCACCACACACTTAATTACCAAATAAATACTAGAAAGTTACATAAATTTTGAGCTGTGTTGAATAAACTTATTCAATATACAGAGGAAAGGCCTTAATCTTAGCTCAATGAAAATCAACATTCCATAAAGACACATTGATGTAACAAGTAAAACCAACATAAGTCGGGTCTAAAAATTTCAAGTGTGTAAAATGCCGGGTCATATTATTGTCAGATAAACGAAAAATCTAGGGCAAGTTTGCAAAGCTAGCTGGCCAGTGCTAGGGGTCAAGCTACAGGATCCAAATCTGGCAGGATTCTGGCTATGGTTTGGCGCCACCTGGTGGCAGCTGTCTGCTTTGGATTAAAAACTGCTGGAATGATTCTAATGGAGAATGATTCCCTTTAGAGGAAAGGGATTTTCAGCACCTTTTGAGACGTGGGTTTAAAGAAACAAAGCATTTCAAAGGTTGTTTCTACAAAATCTTTACCTATGTGCAAGCTCCAGTTCTTTCACAGCATTAAGTACTTCCTTCAGATTACTCTTTTCATCTTTCAGGACAGAGGTAGCTAATCTTTGTAGGACCAAGGCCACATTAAACATAAGAACTGTATCGCTGGGTGCCACATGTCTAGCCTATAAATAAAAAACAAAGCAAATCTTTCATGTGAGCTAATGACATGAAAAGGATTTTAGCCAAATGGAGTGTTAGGTATGCGAACATGCATAAAACAGAATAAAAAAATACCATGCAGAACAGAAATGAATGAGAGTAACGAGTTCTCTTTTTTACCTTCAGCAAAGTTTGCTTGCATTCCTGTAACTTGCCACACTTGAAGAGGGCCCGGGCCAAATAGAGCACAACTTCAGTGTTCTGGTGCTTATAGAACTTTCTGAGGCAGTTTTCATACTATAATAAAAGAAGTTAATTAAAATAACAAGGATTAAGTGATATTGTCATTTTGTAACAAAATTTCAGGTGATTTTAGAGTTATGTGAAAAGGTATTTCATCCTTTGGATGGTTAAATTCAAAGAATAATTTGAGGATGACTTTTGACATTCACCAGGATACATTTTCAAAACATAAAAATCTGATCATTAAGAAAAACTAGATACTCAAAATAGTTTTTCCATTTGAAATCTGGACCACCACTGAAAGGATACACAGATGGGAAGACCTTTTCCTTTCTTTAGCAATACCATCTAAAATCAGCTTACTGACAACTTGTTAGAAGTCACACACACAGCTCCTTCGGGTTATACTCTCTACCACCTTTCTTTAGGACTGGTGGAACCGACTGGCAATGAGCATAAGTCTCCCAGTTCTGGCTGTTAACTTTTTGGTAAAACCAATACAGCAATACTGGTGTTAATTTTACCCATGAATATGTCACTTTTTGATCATGGAACATATCTTGTCACAGGTAAGATCTTTTTCATGGAAGATGGCTAGACAGTTTTCCCCTGAATATGCCTAGTAATTAATTTGCATTTTTAAAAGGCAATATTATCATTTTGCAGACCAGGAAGGCCTACCTCTGAGACTACCATATGCAATCTGGGTTCTGTAAGTCCTTGTGACTAGTGCCTTTCCAATGTTCTGAATATGATAACAATACCCATCATTCTTAAAAAAAGGTTAACCACTTCCCAGAGCCTGGCCTGCTCTTTTCTTCTACCTTTGGTAAGAAGCTTGTTTTTTCTCACCATGATATTTCCCATAGTGCTTAAGAAACTTTTTTACTTTTTAATATCCTATAGATACCGAATATGACTCTATTTTTTTTTTTTTAGGAAAACTAGGCCCTGAGCTAACATCTGCCACCAATCTCTCTCTTTAATGAGGAAGATTAGCCCTGAGCTAACTTCTGTGCCCAGGTCTGCGCCCAGCATCCGAACTGGTGAAGCCCAGGCTGCTGAAGCAGAGCGCACAAACTTAACCACTGTGTCCCACACCAGCCCGACTATGACTCTTCTACTTCAAGTTCACGCACTCAACAAACACGTAAAGCATAACAAAATCCTACAGTCATGAAAACTTATCCTGATGGAGTTTTTTCTTTTTCTTTAAAAAATGTCATTTAACCTTTCTGAAACTCAGTTCTCCCATCTGAGAAATAAGGTAAAACAACCAACCAAATACTAAATCCTACTATCTTCTGGGCACTCACTGATAGGCTGGGCATCTCAGTGCCAAGGACTTTCCACACTGGATCCTCACAAAATCCTGTACGAGTAAGGTACAATTATCTCCATCTGAGAAATAGTGAAAATGGCTCAGAGAGGATGCCCTGTGCCCAAGGCATGCAATTAGTGGTGGAACCAGGACTCCTCTGTCTGGACACCAAAGGCTGGCCTTAACATTATACAATTATAAACCTCTGAATAGACACAGTATCACAAGAGATAGCACGCAGCTCCATGACAATGGTTAAGAAAACGTCTGCTCAACAATGAACATGATATAAAAATATCCTGAAAGATAAGACATTACCATCTGAACGGCACTGATATATTGCTTTTGTTCCACATAGATGTGTGCTAGGTTCAACCACACATCACTGATGTCTGCTGTGGCTTCTCTGACTTGGGCAAATACATCACGAGCTTCACGGAAATACCCCTTGTGGGCCAAAACAGCTCCTAAAGTTATAAAAAGGTTCACATTTAGGAATTTTCTAATTGTAGCCAGGAAAACAGTAAAAGTCCTGTTTTAAAACAACTACTTTTAATACATTTAGAGAGAAATTCTGATCTACAAACATTCCTCCAAAAGCACGCATTGCACAAATCATTAGGGACATCCAAATCTTATAATCACCAATGCCGTTAGCAGCATACAGATTCTTTGCATCATTTCTGAGTACTTGTTTGTAGATAGCCAGAGCACGATCTTGATGACGCTTTTCCTATAAAAAGAAACAAATATTATTTAAAAAAAATTCCAACAAGAATCAAACAAATATAAGGTTTCTTTTAAAGAGACAAAAAGAAATTACCTTTTCTCGATCTCGGGTGGGCTGATGCAAAGTTTGGAGCCAGACGTTGCCAAGGGCCAGCATAGAATAAGTGTCACTCTGCGTAGATGGTTGTTTTAATATCCTCTCAAATTTCTTCTGGCCTGGACCCCATTCTTGTTTTGCCAAATGAAGATTACCAATCAAAGACCAAGCATCTGGATGGTCCTGAAACACACATATAAAGAGAAGCAAAATCTGTAATTTGGATTCAGAGAGCTCAACTGTCTTTCACCATTAGCTGATTACTGAGGTTTATAAGCTACATTTACAAGTGTGTTTCAAGCTGAGAGTTGTGATGGATTAGTGAGTTTTAAAACCAATTTAGTGTGTAGTTAGCAGCAGAATAAATGGAATACAGTAAAAATAGTACACATGGCAAGAGCACGTGATTTGCAAAACTTTCATTTCTGTTGTTTGTATACATATGTGTGTGTACTAGGCTATGATGTGAAATCTGTTTATTATTGTGGGCCACAATCAAAAAGTTTAGATGAATTCTATACTCTTTAGTATCTTTAATAAGTGAAAAAAATGGAAATGCCAAGATATTAGAAGTATAATAGCCACTAAAAAGGAAAAATTGATTTACTGGCGGGAAAAGGTGAAATAATTATTCTTCAAACCTAAGAGTCAATATTACCAACCTGATTAATCTGAAGAGCCTCCTTAAACCAATCTGAAGCCTCATAAAAGTTTCCTTTATCTCTAGCCATGGCTCCTAGGCGCAGATAGCCTGAAAATATACAGTTAAAAGTTTTTGTTTAAAATACTAGCTACAAAATAGGATGATAATTTTAAAGTCATACTTTTGAAACAATTGTTTTCTGTTAATACAATCACACAACAAACAGAAAAGTTCCACAGGTAAAAACACATCAAGTATCAATATAACTAATTAACAATCTGACAAGTTAAAGAGCAACTGTATCACCAACCAGCCTTACTATCTCAGATTCCTGTCTTCCACTCCATTCCCAACTCTAACACCCTGGTCCAAGTCCTCATCTCAAGCTAAGTTATTTAAAAAGCTTGGAGCTGTTCTGTTTCCAGTTTCTCTCTGATGCGTAGCACTGTCAGTTACTTCTTCTCAAGAAGCTGCTTGTCATATGGCAAAATAGTGACAGCATGTACACCTAGGGATTACTAGTTAGAAAACCTGGGCTCTCACTGTGGCCCTTCCACTTAAATAATAATAAAAAAGTGCCACACAAGTGTAAGCTGTTATTTTATCTAAAAATGTCACTCTCCTCAAGAAAACAATAATAGCTTACTTCTGCCTACCAAATCACTTCGAATTCAGTCTGGCATTCAACTAAAATCTTATTAATTTTAAATCACTTTTGCCTCCATAAGAGCAAGACAGGGGCCAAATTAATAGCTTCTGACTTGACCAGAGTCAAAACATCACAGCTTTAGGTTCTTTTAAAGGAAGTACAAGATATAAATTATTTTTAACTAAAACCTTTCCAATTTTACAATGTCTAGGTTGTAAAAACTCAAGGTAGGACATTTTTGGTAATAATCATTTCAAGGAAAAACACTGCTCTTTCTCATATTACAAACATGGCAAAAACGTTTATATGCAATCAAAGCAGGACGATGGCAACAGTAAATGCATCACCAAAGATGTTGAGGAGCTGTTAGAAGGCTAAGAAAGACAGCTGACCCACCGAAGACAGCCTAGGCTATGACACTGGTCCAGCCCATCTCTAGTTGTTTTGGTTTCTTGCATAGATTTAAGTGAAGATGTATCTTTTTTTTTAAGGCCACAAATTTGCCTTGAAGAAAAAGGGACATTATAACCTTCAAAATTTTTAATATTGGTTCTAAGAAAGATTTTCTTTTCAGGCTAAATTTTTGCTGCTGTTCTGGGAATTTTAATACATTAAAAAAAGCTTAAAATTCTTACAGTCAACATAATTAGGATGTTCCCGTAAGATGTTTTTATATAGTTTTTCTGCTTCATGGAATTCACACATTGCTTCATACAGCCTGGCTAAATTGTATGATGTTGTGACAGAAATGGCATTATAATAATGTTCGTCATGCTCAGCTTCTGCCTTTGCGCGATCCAATGACGCCAAAAAATATTTCTATGAGAAAGAAAAGAAAACTACATTGTTCAAAGACTTAGTTGATACACCTAAAAAAGTGTGCACTCAACTTAACAGTAAGAAAGAAGGGATTATTTCTATTTTCCTACCTTTGCCTCCCCTAGATTTCCAAGTCTAAAATGGAGGGCACCCACATTATTCAGAATCTCTGGCGGGACATCAGCCTGCACTTTCTCCTGAAGGATCCGTGTTGCTGTTCCATAGGCTGAAAGGGCACCCTGTATTTTCATGGTGGACAGAATAAGGCGTAAGTGAAAATGAGAGAGAGAACACTACATGGGCTTACAACAAACATACTAGGTAGGAGATGGAAAACATTGCTAAAATACCTGGATATCAGTCTGTTCTAAGATTTGTGCCAATTCAATCCAAGCTTCAACATCATCAGGATACTGCTCTGTGACCTTCTTCAAATGGCCCTGGGATAAAAGAGATCATTAAGCTACAGTGCTCCAACTACAGGCTGTCAACGTAAAAAGTGGTGGCTACTCTACTCAGTTTAATAAGTCAACGGTTTCTTTTCTTTTCTTCTTCTTTTTCTCCCCAAGGCCCCCAGTACATAGTTGTATATTCTAGTTGTGAGTGCCTCTGGTTGTGCTATGTGGGACGCCACCTCAGCCTGGCCTGAAAAGCCATGCCTTGTCTGCGCCCAGGATCCAAACCGGCGAAACCCTGGGCCACCGAAGCGGAGTGCACAAACTTAACCACTTGGCCACAGGGCTGGCCACTGTTTGTTCTTTCAACTCGAACAAGCTCAGCTAACAAAACTGCTTCCATCATATCTCTAGCAGCAACAACAAGAAATGAGGAATGAGAGTCCAGGGAGAGCTCACAGAAAACAGCAAAGATTTTAAAAAATGTACCTTGGCAATATCTCGTTTTTCTTGATCTTCTGAGGCAGCATATAGAGAGCCAAGAATTTTCATAGTTTCATAATTATTAGGATAAGCTTTCAAAACTTTCTCAAAGCACTGAGAGGCATTTTCTTTGTCACCTCGATAAATATACATTTGTCCCAAACCAAAGAATGGCAGCACAAAGGAAGAGGAGGCAAACTGTGTGGCTTGATAGTAGTACTGGAAAGCCTGGTCATAATCTTCCTAAGAGAGGAAAATGAAACGAGACCAACAATACAAACAAAAGATTGCAAAAGACTTCAAACACTGTGAAACCAAAGAACTAGACATCGAGAGAAGGCGCAAAATCATCCTACCTGCACGTGGAATGACCTAGCCAGCTGATAGCAGCTTTCCGCTTGCATCGCCTCCACTTCTGTGTTATGGAATGCATGCAGAGCCAAGTGCTGGACTTTGCTATAATCCTGAACAACGAAGACGTGAGAAGCAACTGAGTGAACTCAAACAACTCTAATCGTCTCAATCATCAGGCTTCCTCAAATTTCATTTTAAAATCTGTTAATTGAATTAACAACAATAGTACTGTACCCAGAGTTACAAATCACTTTTCTCATTCCCTTTGCTGATCAATTCAAGGGAGATGGGAACTAACACATACCCAGTACTTCGCATCTGCCCAATTACATACGTTACTTCATTGAATCCCCACAACACTCCTTTGAGGCCTATTGTTGTGATGTGATTTTAGGTTTTCTAACCTAAGAGAGGTTAAGTCTCTTATTAGCAGTAAGGGTAGCAGTTATCCTCTACTGAGAACTACTATGTGCCAAGCACTATGCTACGGACAACACTTACATTACTTCTAATCTCAATCAAAAAACCTGCAAAGAGTGTCACTATCATTTTATTACTGGGGAAATAGAGGCTTAAAGAAGTGAAGTGTATTGTCTAGGGTGGAAAAGCTAGAATCCGAATTTAGGGTTTTTTCTGACACAAAGGAAATGTTCTACCATGAGGCAGCAAGTGCCAGCGCCTGGATGTGATTTCTGTTCTATTCGAATGCATGGGTCACCACTTTCCCATTTGACCTAACTTTAATTTGGATCACCCAGCTTATTTCCTGAGAGTCTCAGAGTCAGAGTTTACACAGCAGGGGTCGGAAACAACTTTCTGGTTTTAATAGGAACATATTATATTTACTTAACTAGAAATCTGGTCGGAAGTAGAGCTTTTGTTTGGTCAATGGCTAGTTTTGAGATTTTTTTTTTACATTAAGAATAATAACGTGATTGCAGTTGAACAATAATGGAGTGTTTCCCATTAGATAAGTATTTAATACGCATATTATAGGTAATCCTACCTACCACCCCTCAAATCCTATAAAGTAGGTATTATTACCATTTTACAAGTGAGAAAATTAAAGCTTAGGAGTATTAATCTATTTGCCCAAAGCCACATAACTATATAATGGTGATGCCTGAATTTGAACCAGCTGATTCAAACTCCACACTTTTAGCTACGTTACACAGTCTTTTAGCTAAATTTACAAATTGTTCACTGGGATGAGGTAAGCATCAAATGTTGGGTTTGTTTTGCTATGGAATCAACTTTAATTTTCCTACTTTTATTACTCTATGACTCATGACACGTTTTAGGGAATAAAATAGTTCTATTTGAAAGTTAACAGACAAACTATGGAAGATCAGATTCTATTTTAAAATCTTCATTCACATCTTCTTTAGCACAACTGAGACTTCTCCTCTTTAGCTTTATCCCCCCACAGTTTGGTACTTAATCCACTCTGTATTCTGGTTGCTTCTCTTTCGGATCAAAAGATCAAGCTCAAGTCTCAGTTCTTTCTGGAGGTCTGTGCCAACTGCTCCAGGAGTCACAATAGCTCCCATTCTAAACCCACTTTACCCCTCAATTACTGAAGTTTCTAATGTTAATTAATATCTTTTCTTCCCCGCTAAACTCTTCTCTAGGGAGGCAACGTAGTGTGGTGGGCAGACATCTAAAAGCCATATCTCAACTTTATTACCTGCTAACCGAGTGAACTTCGGCAAGTGACATGCCTTAACATTGCTGAGACTCAATGTTCTTATCTAGAAGAAAGGAAAATAGCAACATCCTGCCTCCTTCCTACCTCCTAGGGCTGCCGACTGACAGACTGAGAAAACATATAAAACATGCTCTGTAAACGATAAAGACATAGATTCGGTGCAAGATAACCGCACATCACCTGGCACACGCTGATCACAGAGCAGGTGTTCAGTAACACAAAACCTTGGCTTGATTTACGTATTTCACCACTTAATCGATAAGGCTCAGTGCATCCTGATTGTTTTAAGTACAGGCAAGGCTCTATCTTCAGCAGTAGAAAGGTGACCAGCATGGAAAATTAAAAACTGAATAAATCTCTTCTGCTTCAAGGAAGCAGTCCTAAGAGCTGTGAGCAATGATCATTAGATACGCACTCAAATATTTAGAACCATCAGTCCGGTGTTTCAGTAAAAACCAAACTAACTTGTGTAACTGTTTTATCTTAAACAGTAACACTTTATTTACGTACAAGATACATTTCCATCTTCTCCCTAAATAGTTGCCTTTCAGTACTATAATAGTTATAGCATAAAGCTTAGTAACAATTCATTATGAAAGGGGAGTACGCTTCTATAGCCAGAGGGAGCAAAGCATCATTAATAGCTGGGTGACCTCAGGCTATTAACTCTGCATAAAATACTCATCCACAGAATGAGGATAAAATTATCCACCTCGGAAGAATGTTGTGAATATTATATAAATTCATTCAGTGCACTTTTAACAGTGATTGGCTTTTGGTAAGCACTGAATGCATATTAATAGCAACAGCAACATAGTATCTATTACTAATAAGGATTGATGCAGTTTTGTGAACTTTTACCTAAACTGCTCTTTAACTATTTTTAAGTTCTTAATACAATCTGGTTTTGATATGGCAGATTAAACTTTCATGCTCACTGTATTAAAACTTCGCCAATGATATCTTGAATTTAGTATTTAAGAAATCTAAAATGCCATCGCTCCTACAGAATTAGTGGCAACTTTAAAAATTACATTATGATCAATGTGCACAAACAAAAATTTCAATGACTCCATGTTGCCTGCATAAGTAGGTCCAGACTCCTTATATCACACAAGCGCCCCACTGAGTGGATCCAAAGCATCGCCTATCAGGAGCCCACCACATGCTATGCTCTTAGTAAATTAAACTATTAAGACTATTTCATGGGTCTGTGCCTTTCCCCTTTTAACTACCTAGTAACCTCCTCAAAAGCCAGTTCAAGAGATTTTCCTCCTGGTGAAAACCCTCCTTAACCACTTGATCACTTCCTCTTTCATTTCCACCACAGCGCGCTGACACTTCCACTTCTACACTTAGACTTGTTTACGTGCCTGTGTTTGCTGTGAAACCCAACTCCTTGAGCGCAGGACCACGTCTTCCGGATCTCACACGCCTCTCAGTGTCGGGCACCATATGGTCAATAAACAGTAAGCGAAGGAACAAACATCCCCAGCCCCATGATTAACATAAACTCTAATTTGAAAAAAACCTCCTGATTTTCAAATTTCTTTCCAAGTTAAAAAAATAAAGTACTAACTGCAGTACATAAAAACAAAAATCAGGATTTAAAAAGAAACAACTTGAATAAATGACTTCTCCTACCTTTTTGAAGAAAAAGTGATTTGCCAAGTGGTTCAATACCATGGGGTTGCTAGGATCAATAGTATAGGCTCTGGAAAGAAGCTGGACACCATTTTTGATGGAATCAGCCTAAAAGAAAAATGACGGCAGGGTTGATTGAAAATATTACTTAAATTAGCACTTTTTCAGTTTTCTTTATAGTCTGAAGATATAAGGTTATATAAATTTAAGTTCAGATATAAAAATATAGCTCTTGTTTTTACTAGCCTTCACCAAGGATAAAAAAAATTAAAATACTGAGTTAAACTGGTAGAATTTAGGCTTCTTAACAAACGTAACTGCAGAAGCACCTCCACTGGAGAGCCCTCCCCACCTTCTGATACTGGGCGCATGTAATAAATATACCTGATATCAGACTCCCAGATAATTTACTGCTAATCTCCACGGCAAGTAACAGAAAATACTCCAGAAGACTGCATTTTTCACAGCTTCACTGAGATATAATTCACATACTATTCACCCACTTAAAGTGTATAATTCAACTTTTTTTAGTATGCTCACAGAGCTGTAAAACCATCACCACAATCTAATTTTGGAACTTTTACATTATCCCCAAAAGAAAGCCCATACCCATTAGCAGTCAATTTCCATTTATCCACACCCCCTCATTCACCTCTACCCACACCCCTAGGCAGCCACTAATCTGCTTTCTGTCTCCACAGATTTCCCTATTTCATAAAAGTGAAATTATCTGTGGTCTTTTTTTTTTTTTAATGATTTTATTTTTCCTTTTTCTCCCCAAAGTCCTCTGGTACACAGTTGTGTATTTTTAGTTGTGGGTCCTTCTAGTTGTGGCATGTGGGATACCACCTCAGCATGGCCTGATGAGCGGTGCCATGTCCGCGCCCAGGATTTGAACGGGCGAAACCCTGGGCCGCCGAAGCAGAGCGCTCAAACTTAACCACTCAGCCACGGGGCCGGCCACCCCCCCTTTTTTTCTTTAAAGATTTTATTTTTCCTATACCTGTGGTCTTTTTGGAATCAACATGGCCTTTGGAGACTGACTCTTTTCCTTTAGCGTAATGTTTTATCTTTTTTAATAGCATAATATTTTAAGAGTTCATCCCTGTTGTAGCATATATCAGTACTTCACATACTGCCTTCCAAAAGTTTTAGTTTTGCTTTTCACATTTAAGTCTTTAATCCATCTGTAATGGATTAGTTATGGCACAAGTCAGCGATATAACTGTTGATCATCCATTGCCCATTGGTTGATCGGACTACCTCTGTTGCTCTCAAGTTTCCATCTATATGCGGGTCAGTTTGAGCTCTCTATGAGCTCTCTATTCTGTTCCATTGGGCTATCTTTCTAACTGTGTACTAACATCACACTAGCTTTACCACCACAGCTTTGTCAATAAGTTCTCGTCCTACCTTACTGTTATTCAAAACTATTTTGGCTAATCTTGGTCCTTGGCTCTTACGAAATTTAGATCAGATGGTCAAGTTCCCTGAAAACTGTTGGGATTCAAAGGATTTCTGCCTAGGACCTGAACAAAACTGGAGTTCTCTTGTTAGGAAACATGTTTCTATGAAATGGTTATTGGATAAACAATAGACAGTGTCTGCAACACCTTCTACTCCTAAAATAGAACAAATGTGATGAATTTCCTCAAACGCTTTTTCTCCAACTAGATACATGGTCATGTTGTTTTTTTTTCCCCTTTGATCTCAATGATATGGTCTCAACGACAATGAGTCACAGATCTTCAATGCTGAAATGTCTTTGTAATCCTCGGATAAACTCTACTTGTTCATGGTGGGTTTCTTTTTTGCATACACGTTCATAAATGGAATCTGGCCTACAATTTCCTTTCCTTATTGCCTTTGAAGAGTTTAATATTAAGCAATATAAAACCTTCATAAAAAAACTGAAGCTTTCCTTCATTTTCATTTTTCTGAAAGTTTGTGTTAGATAAGAATTAGCTGTTCCTTGAAAATTTGGCAAAGCTTAACCATAAGATACCCTAGGCTGATTACTGTCTCAATTTCTTTAATGGTTATTAGCTTATTTGGGTTTTCTATTTCTTTTGATGAGTGTCAAATATATTAGCAAAATGTTGTTCACTGTATAGCCATGCTTCTCAGTTCTTATACCCTATCAGCTTTGCTCCGTGGAAAACCCCTCTGGTTTTACTTTTTACTTTTCTCCTTCATCCTCAATACCTTCTTCTAATCCTCTCCTCATCACAATTATCCACTCTAATGTGCTTCGTATATATTCTAAATATGCACATATCTCGTAAAATATGTAATGTCGTTTATGTGTTTTTTAAAAACACATAAACAGTATGGGCTATAAATCTCATTCTATTTTTGTAGCTCAACACTATGTTTTTAAGATAGTATCCATGTTGCTGTATGTACATCTAGATTATTGCTCTCTCCCAAAATCCATCCCCCTACCATGATGCTTGGCTCTCTTCCCCCCATTCTCCTTCCTTCCTATCTTTCTAGGAGCTTCTTATAGATTACAGTTTAATTCTTGAGTTCTACATACTTTCCTCTCATTTCTGTACCAGGGTTTGGATTGAGATAGACAGCAACTCGTGCTATCTCATCATTGTGACAGGAACTGCAAACCTCTTAAGATTTTTAAACGTCTCTATTTCATTTGTAATTAAGTCCCCTTTAATTCTTAATAGTGTTTTTTTGTCTGTGTAACATTTTTCCTCTTTTTACTCTCTTGTTCAGTTCTTGCTTGCGATTTATCTGCTTTATCAGTGCCCACCTCCTGCCTCCCCCACTAAGAGCCCCTTTGGGTTTAGTGCTCCTAACTGCTGTCTTGCTGTGCCCGGCGTTTGTGGACTATGCAACAGCCATTTTACACAATTCAGACTTTGTAGCCTGTGGAGATCTTTCAATTTCAGGAAGGAAAGCTCCCTCCTCCTCTTCTCTAGCCCCAGGGGATGAATTATGATTGCTCTAAAGCAGTCACCATAATCTATTCCCCTTTCCTGGAGACTGGTCTAAGGCAGTGGCTCTCAACCGAGGGCAATACCATTTTTGGTCATCACAACAAAAGGGATATGCTGACACTTAGTGGGTGGAGGTCAGGGACGCTGCTTAACATCCTATAAAGGGTAGGATAATTCCCCAGAACAAACATTATCAAGCCCAAAACATCAAGAGTGCCGAGGCTGAGAAACCCTGGTAAGCTTGCCTAGACAATTAGACACAAGGGGAAGCATGATGGGGGGCTTCCTTCTCAATAGAGGACAGAAGTTCTTGCAAAGTTCTTGAAAAGAAGGCCTTTTATCATTTCTCTTTCCTCCCTCCATATAAGGCTGCTGTAATAATGAGATGCCTGGAGACGCAGCAGCTATCTTGCAACTATGAAGTGACAAACATGAGGCAGACAGCCCACATATTAAGGGAGTACAGAAAGATATAGAGCCCTGGGTTTGACAATACTGAGGTGCCAAATCTGAGAGCTTACAGCTTGTTTAGTAAACAGTAAACACACTTATGTTCAAGTCACTGTAGCGTGCTTTTGTTACTTGCCACTGAAAGCATTCCAAACTGATACACAATCTATAATCCCTTATCTGAGATTCTGAAATCAAAACACCTCTAAAAAAATAAGTTTTTTTTGGTAATCTTAAAGGAAGCTCATTTGGTGGCAAAACTTTACCTGAATTTTGGGGCTATCCTCTTGGTGTGAATAATCACTCACTTTGCCACAGAAATGTAAGTTTGTGTGTGGGGTTGTGTCCTAATAACTGGGGTATTACATATTAGGCAGTGCAAACACCATATTACATTTCTACAATCTGAAATCATGATTTCTAAAACACTCTGGCCTCAAGAGTTTTAGATAAGGGACCTGGGTCTGAAAATCAGTCAGGAAATAGATAATTTTTTCACTCACATACCTCTTTATTGTTGAGTTCTAGAACAGCCAGTCCCACCAATGCTCCCACACATTTGGAATTGAGTTCCAGGGCTCTGCTGAAAGCCAGACGAGCTTTCTCCAGTTTGTTAAGTTTCACAAAGCAATGGCCCATTCCTAAACGAACTTCGGCTAAAAAAATAAAATCAACTCATTCAATCCATCAATTTTTATGGTTCAAATTTGCTAAAAAAAAAAAAAAAGGCTTAAATATTCTCTATTTATGAGTTGCAAAATCCCAAAATTAACCTCAGGGTAACTACGCTATAAAATCTTTAGTATATGACAAACTTGGTTTCACTGGAGGTTGGATCATACCATCCTCCTCCCATCCCCCAACCCACACCCCCTCAGCAGGATACCCTTCTCATTGAAGAACAGAGCACCTATAACACCGGTATTTCTCAGGAATGTCTTCTAACACTCCTGGCTACACTGTACCTTCAATATTTAATTTTTGAAGAGCAATTTTTAAACAGAACAAAAAGTTTCATTAAGGCCTTTTTTTTTAAAGATTGGCACCTGAGCTAACAACAGTTGCCAATCTTCTTTTTTTTCGGCTTTTTCTCCCCCAATCCCCCCAGTATATAGTTGTATATTTTTTAGTTGTGGGTCCTTTTAGTTGTGGCATGTGGGATGCCACCTCCACATGGCCTTATGAGTGGTGCCATGTCCGTGCCCAGGATCTGAACCAGTGAAACCCTGGGCCGCCGACGCGGAGTGCGCAAACTTAACCACTCAGCCACGGGGTCAGCCCTTCATTAAGGCCTTAAATGTTGTGACTGACTACACGCACACACTGTCATTCCCGTCAGAGCTTTGTTTACATGTGCTACCCAATTTCAAGGCCATGCCAAAACACTACCAAGTTCCTATCTAAGGCCAACCTCTCCACTGGTCACTGGATCCGACCTCTTCTCATCTATTTAAGGACACTGCTCCAGCCAATGCTAGCCTATTTTTCCCGCATCATCCAACTTCCTCTCTCTACTAGATCATTCTCACCCACAAACATTCTCCCATCTCAAAAGAAAGTCCTCTCTTGATTGCATTTCCCTTCCCAGTTGTTAGCTATTCTTATTCTTCCCTTGATAGCAAAACTCCTTGAGAGATCTATTTACACTTGCTGTCTGTAGTTCCTTTCCTTCCATTTTCTCCTGAATCCACTCCAACAAGGATCTCACCCCCACCATCCCAGTAAAACTGCTTTTATCAAGCTCACTACTGATTTATATGCTGCTAAATCCAATTCTCAGTCCCTATTTTACCTGGCTGAACAACAGAATTTGACACCGACACCCTCTCCTTCTGGAAAATTTTACATTTGGCTTCAAGGACACTGCATTTCTTCTCTTTTCCTTCTACATCTCTCGCTGCTCCTTCTCAGGCTCCTTTGCTGATTCCTCCTCATTTCCCTGGCTTCTAAATGTCAGAGTGCCCTAGGCCTCCCTCCTTGGACCTCTTTTCTATCTATACTCACTCCCTGATGACCTCAGACAGTTTCATGGCTTTATATACCATCTATATGTTGATGACTTTCACATTAATTTCTCGGGCCCAGTCCTCTTTCCTGAACTCCAGCCTTCCTGACCTGTACACTTGTATGTCTACAAGGCATTTCAAACTTTTCACGTCTAAAACTAGTACCTCCTAAAACATTTTCCAAATGTAGTAAAATGTAACTCCACTCTTCCAATTGCTTATACAAAGGAGTTACCTTTGACTCCTCCTTCATCTCACACATCACATCTACTCCATCAGTTCTTCCTTCAAAAGGTATTCAGAATCTGACGACTTGCACCTCCACTATAACCAGCCGAGTGCAAGCCATAATCCTCTCTGACCCGCATCACCGCAACAGCCTTCTACTCGGTCCCCCAACTTCTATCCTTGCCTCCCATGCCCCAGTCTAGTCAACTCGGAAGCTCGAATGATCCTTCTAAATATAAGTCAGATCATTTTACTTACTCCTCTGCCCAAAGCCCTCCAATGGCTTCCTATAATAATCCGTCAGAGTAAAAGCTGAAGTCCTTATAATAACCTATGATGCCCAACGTGACTGGTCCCTAGTTATATCTCTGACCCTAGTTCTTACTACTTTTCATCCTTGTCCTCTCTCTTTTCCCATTCAGGACACACTGGCTTCCTCGCTCTTCCTCAAACTTCCCAGGCTTTCCTCAGGACCTTGGTACCTCCTACTCCCTCTCTCTGGGAATAATCTTCTCCCACATATCTGCATGCCTCTTAGTTTTTTTAGGTCTTTGCTCAAATGTTTCAGCGATGCATCTCCCTGGTCAACCTTTCTAAGCAACCCTCTTCCAATGCTTCACACACCCCTTTTCTGTTTTATTTTTCTCCTGAGCCCCTAACAATATCTTACATAGTATATATGTTACTCATCTATTTTATCTACCCCACTGGAAAATGAATTCCATGAGGGCAGAGACTTTCGTTTCTTTGGTTCACTGCTGCATTTCCTGGGTCTAGAACCGTACCTGGCACATTGTCAGTACTCAGCGAAATTTGCTAAATAAGCGAGCTTTTGGAAAGAAAAGTAGTACAGGGTAAAAAGATTATAATATGACCTACTATTCAGCTTTTCAATCAAACACAATATTTTTTTAGAAATCTCAATTCTGTCATTTCAACAATCCTATAGTATCTTTTCACAACTAACTTCATAAGCAACTGCCAAATCCTCAATATTTTAAGTTGGATTATACACTGCTTAGATTTAAAATAAATTTTTTCTCTTACCTGGACATCCTGGGTTAGTACGCAATGCCTTCTTATAGTAAGCAAGTGCTCCTCTGTAATCCTTCTTGTTGAAGGAAATGCAAGCTTTACCTGTAATTTTAAAAAATAAACACGCACTGATTCAAGAACACAAGTTTCATATGCTTTACACTAACTCACCTAAATCAAATACAGCTCTGAGTGGGAAATACTTGAAAATAGTGAAAATGACTGCATATTAAAACTTGTTTTCCATAAGGGAATATTAATTTATGCCTATAAACAGAACAGGCCTGTCTTTATGTTACATGTTATAAAATAATAACTAAAATAGCTTAAAGTTGTCCAAATAGAGATTGTTTATTGACTCTTTAGAAGTGGGTAACAAATTTTTCTTAACTGGTATATACTTTATTTCTGTAATTTCAACAGAAGCAATTATCTATTGCAGATAGTTTCATTTTGAATAAGGTAAAGCTCTTTCACTTTGCTGTCCAGCTCAGTTACTAAGGCTCTATTACCAAGAGATACATTCCAGCACATGCTGAACAATATAGATTCCTAAGATGGTTGCTGAAAATGACTTACCAAGAAGGGCTGGAATATTATTTGGAGACTGGTTGAGTACAAAATGAAACTGTGCATCAGCCTGATCCATTTTGTCACCTTCAAGTAGGCAGAAGCAGGCTCTTCCCAACAAATGGTTCTAAAAAAGTAATGCATCCTCTTAGACTTGACCTTACCAAGGGCTATGCACAATTTAACATGAATGTGTAACACTAAAATGAACACCATATAGAAGGTGGGGGAGCATTGCATAAACTCCTCTCTCAACTACAACATGTTTAAACCACCAACGTGCAATTCTTAATCACAAACTGAGAAATTATTCTGAAATGCAAGTCTTCTGTGCCAGGAACAATAACAAAAAGAAAAGTTCAAACTCCTTAAAATATGCTTGAAATTCACCTTGAGATGTTGGAATTACTGACACAAAATGTGAGATAAGTTTTATATGCTAAATTTGCCCCTATTACTTCAACAGTACAGGGACCAGAAAAATTCCAATTTTAACAAGGAAAGCTTTCTTTTTGACCATTTATATCAACCATGTTATTTTAAGAAAAATTCTTTAAAAAACAAAAAGATCTGTTGCCTATCACATACAATTTGCTTTCATGTGGTATTTTCCCCTTTCATAAATACAAAGAAGTCTGACTTATTTTACCTGATCATACATAATAATTTTATCGGCCATTGTATAGAGCAGGGTTGCCTGTGTAATAAGATCTTTCTTATTGTCCTTATTCTTTTCCTTCCGAGCCTGTTGTACATAATAGGCCGCCAATGTATCCAAGCAAGTCATCTGGTCTTTTTCATGGTCTCTATAGTCCAAGTTGCCATCTATCCGTGCTGCTTCCAACAACTTTACAAACTCTTCTGTTTTTCCTTGCTTGTAGTATTCCAGCTATAAGGTAAAGAATCCAATTAGAATTACCAAAGCCTATGCCCATACAAAAAGTTGTACATGAATGTTTATAGCAGCTTTCCTTGTAATAGCTAAAAACTGGAAACAACTCAATTGTTGGTCAACAGGTGAATGCAGAAACCAGCTGTGGTACATCTGCACAATGGCTACCGCTCAGCAGGAAAAATGAACAAACCACTGATACATGCTCCCACATGGATAATCTCAAAATAACTATGCTGAGTGAAAGAAGCCCAACCAAAAAGAAAACATACGTACTGTTATGATTCCATTTACATAAAATTCTAGAAAATGCAAACTAATCTTTAGCAACAAAAAACAGATGGGGGGGGGAGCCGGCCCCGTGGCTAAGTGGTTAAGTTCGCGTGCTCTGCTGCAGGCGGCCCAGCGTTTCGTTGGTTCGAATCCTGGGTGCGGACATGGCACTGCTCATCAAACCACGCTGAGGCAGTGTCCCACATGCCACAACTAGAAGAACCCACAATGAAGAACATACAACTATGTACTGGGGGGCTTTGGGGAGAAAAAGGAAAAAAAAAAAAAACACATCAGGGGTTGCCTGGGCTCTGTGGAGGGCCGGGGAGAGTTTGGAGGAAAGTTTTTGGGGTGATGGATATATTCTGTGGTGATGATTTCACAGGCAAATACATATGCTAAAACTTCTCAAATGCTACACATCAAATATGTACAGTTTATTATAGATGAGCTATATCTAATAAAGTTGTTAAAAAAATTATAATCACCACAAATGCTTCCAACTTACTTCTTACCTAGACAATAGTTGATTTCAAACTCAATCAGAGCCCAAGAGAGAGAAAGCAATAATGAGCGGTATAAAGAATTCTGAACAGAAAACTTGGGTTCTGGTTCTAGATCTATCAAAACTATCTATGACTTTGGGCTTATTGAATAACTTTCCTGGACATCAGTTTCAGATTATTTATTAATAATCGAAGAAACATCTATCATTTATTAACCATCTACTATGGGCCACATATTATGCCAGGAACTTCACATACATCATCTCTAATCTGTATAACCACTCTTGAAGTAAACACTAACACCCCTATATTTTAGACAAGAAAACAGGCCCAGAAGGTAGATCATTTGTGTAAGGTCACATAGCTACTGAGCACCCAAGTTGGAATTTGAACAAAGGTCTCTCTAATCCCAAAGTCTACACTCTTTCTTCTGTAACAACCTACAGGTCACATGTTTCACCAGTTTTACTATAGGTGCCATGCTAATCCTCCAATACTCCAGTTTTCATGTAAGGGCTATTAAAGGAGGCATTTGTACTTAAAAAAAAAAACAAAACTAAGTACGCTTCTGGTTTGAAAAAATGTGTGACAAGCATTAATGGCTTGTTTTCCATAGAGTAGGAAAACTTATCGCTTCAAAAGTCAGGAAGGCATTGCTTGTCCCTAAAAACATTTCTCTGTAAATCCATATCTAAGAAACAGAGTTGGGCTTGAGCACTAGATACTAGCCCAATTCCAGACCTGCTTCTCTGATCCTTCAAGTCAGTATTAGGGGCCTCTTATCTTTCGTTACATGAAAGTAACGACCTGTGGCACACTTGCTTAGAAATAATGATCACAGTATTTACTATATATTACTGCAACCACTTACTGCAATGTTCCCATAAAAAGGAAACATCATTACAGCTGCTCCTGGGGATGGTGGAGGGTATTAGTATTTTAGGCTCTCTGAAGTGATTTTCCTGAGAATCTCTAGTAGTGTTTATGTTAATGAAAGGAGCCAAACAAGACAAAAAAACTTGAGCTCGAGATAAACTTCATCCAGAAGGGCTTCTGTGAGTTAGCCTGGAATCTAGTCACTTTCTAGAGTATTTTACCGGAACTGTTTTATTGTTATGGGAAACAATGTTAAGTAGCAATGTTTACATTGTGTCACCTTATTTTTCCTCAGCTTATCGATAAACCATAAGCCAGACCTCATGGGGTAATCACTAAATAATCAAATACTCAGAATAGAGTACTAGTTAACTTAAATGAATTTTGCCTTTACCAACATATACTAATTTACTAATGGAGTAGCACATTCTTTAGGAAACTGACCTTTTTGTTCCATAAATGGTGATACAATTAACTTCCATACACATGGTAAAACTGATTTATCTATCATGCACCCAAGCTGGCTAGTACTGTATCTGAGAAAAGAAACCACATAGTTTTTCCAGTCAACAAATAAAAAGTATTTGCTATATGAATACTGACCGCCAAAGCAATCCATATGTGCAGTTGTGTGTGCTCCTGTTTCAGAATACTGATAACTTCGTCTCCCTCCGGTAACTGATCAAAGTCAAGTTCAATGACCTAAAACATAAAATGTAGGTTTTAACTCATTTCTTGTTTAAATTCGCATTTCTTCTTTGACTGCTGCTTTTCTTGAATTTACATCAATACAGATATACGTAGGGTTTGTATTCACTTTCAATAGGGCTAAGCAAGTATATGTTAAGAAATGTTTAAGGAGCAAGTGACAAATAGGTTATATGGTATTATTAAAGTAAAAGCATAGAGAAGCACACAAATCCTGCCAGTTGTCCTCAAATCACTAGAATTATAAAAAGCTACAAAAGCTTTGCTTACTCAAAAATAACAAAACAAAACCCTGCTTAACATAACGATGCAGGTAAAGAGCAGACAAGCACCCCTGAGACTCTGGTGCTGGGTCTGACGACTTCAGAAGCACCATCCCAGCGGCAACGCAAAGTTGAACGCCACTGCACACATTCACCACGGAGGCAGCATCTGTGTGTCACAGACACTCCTGAACGTGGACACAAAAATAATAGTAGGAAAATATTCTGGAATTAGAGAGTGGTGATGGTTACACAACGTTGTGAATATTACTAGAAACCACTGGAACTTACGGCAAGTGAATTATATCTCAAATTGTATCTCAATCCAACAACCAAACAAAAACAAGAGTATGAGAACACCCAGTAAGACAACGACAATGCCGAGAGCTTTACTCGGACAGGCCACCGGCCACCGTGAAGGGGCCGTCGGGGAAGGAGAGGGCGTTAGTGCCACCAGCCCACAGCGGCGGCCAGATGGTGGGGTCTCTACGCTGCTGACGGAGCCTTGTGTGGCGGACACTGTGCATGACAGACTCGAGTCTCTAGCGGAGAAAGGGCGGCATCCTACACATTTCCAGGGAAAGAGACTTGTTCGAGCAGCAGAGAGACCACGGCGACATCAGCGCCCACCGCTGCGATCTGCCGGGAGCTTTACGGTTATCGAGCACTCACACCCCGCGCCCGTGAAACGGGAAAGAGCCGAGGACTGTCAAATAGAACAGGCCGGAGGAGAACTTTCAAGAAGTCCTTCTCGAGTGGCCCCGAGGCTGCGGGGACGCGGCGCCCCCAGCCCGGAGGGCGCAGGGGCTGGGGAACCGGGGGATCAGAGCTTCGGCCGGGGACTGCGACCCGGACTCCTCGGGAGAGGGTGCTCTCGCTTCGGAGACGAAGTCGGGGGAAAGCGGGAGGAGGCGACCGTCCAAGTTCACGGCCCCCGCCCTCCCCCATCCCCGACACTCACCTCGTCAGTGTCCCGGAGGGGAATCTCGATGGAGCCCCGCGACATGGTGAGATCGGAGGACGAGCGGGCGTCTCGCCCCGCCGCTCCGCAGCCGGTCCTCCTGGCTTCTGGCTCGTCCAGAGGCTGGCGGCCGTTCGGCTCTGGCGGTGACTGCCGCCCCGCGGCGCCGCCGGAGCTCGGGCTTCTCCTTCCCGTCAGCCGCTTAAACAACGAGCAGCCGTCGGCGTCCGACCACTTCCGGCAGCCCCGCCCCCTGCCCCGGAAGCACTCCCCGCCAGCGGGCCCGCGAGCTCCGCCGCGACCGTAGTGTGTCCCTGACTTTGGAAGGACGGCTCTGAGGCTTTCTTCGGCGCGTCTTCCCCTCAGTGGGTCTGCAGCTTCTGAACCTGAGCCCCGCGGCGGCGCGGGCTTGAGCAAATGCGCCGGAGGCGGAGCCGCCCCGCCCCGGGCTGGACCCGGCGGCGAATGGGGCGCGGGCTCGGGGCTGGCCACGGATGACGCGGGACCGCTGGCCAATGCCGGCCGCCCTGGGCTCCGACTGCGCCCCCGAGCCCCGACTGGTCGTTCTTCTTATCAAGATTGTCCCGATAATCTAGTCTTTCGTTCTTCAACCCCGTCCGTCAGTGGTTCCTCGTTTAGCAGCTGTTATGTCCGGGTCCTACCTGTGCTACCTTTGTGATCAGTTAAATATAAATGTTACCATGAATTCTGTAATCATTGTGAGAGTTCGTGTATTGTGTGTTTTTTTTTCTTTGAAGCATATGAGAATCTGCTAGATTTGTGATTTTAATAAAATTGTTGAAGAATCTGATTAAGCCTGTAATCAATGTTTTGATTAAGTTATAGAATTTGATTAAATACGTTTTAATTACTGTTTTCGTTAAATTATAGAATATGATTAAATTAGTCTGTAATCAATGTTTTGATTAAATCAGAGAAGGATCTGATTAAATAAATTTGTAAACAGTGCCAGTTTTACCTCTAAGTGTCTCTCAGGTGTATCCCTTCCTTTCATCTCCATCACCTCCATTCCAGCCCAAACCAATTATCATCCTTTCCTGCCTGGGTGACTGCAGTAGCCTCCTAATCCAGCCTCAGCATTGTTACATACTTATCTTTAAAAGATATTTGTATAAGTATTTGATGTTGCCTTTCCTCCTACCTTCCTCAAAACTGTTAAGTGGAAACTTTGTTAAAGTTATGTTTTGATTAGTGGCCTAGCTGTTTCAATGTTTGGAGCTGTTCTGTTCAATACAAACATAATGCTAGCCACATAGGTAAATTAAAATTTTGCAGTAGCCATATTAAAAAAGTAAAAAGAAGTAGATGAAATTAATTTTAGTAATATATTTTATTTTGCCAAATATATCCAAAATATTTCAACATGTAACCATATTTTTCATGCTAAGTCTTGGAAATCCAGTATGTACTTTACACTTACATACTTAACTCAGTTGCTTAATTTTAAGTGGAAATACTAGATCTGTATTTAGATTCATAAAATTTACAGTTGAAAAAGATCCATGTACTTGAGTTTTTCCAGACACACAGGAGTTTTCCAATAACTGAATTAATTATCAGTTTTACATTTTAAATTAATTAAAATAAAATTTAAAACTCAGTTCCTCACTTGGGGCCCGCCAGTGGTGCAGTGGTCAAGTTCACACCTTCTGCTTCAGTGGCCCGGGGTTTGCCGGTTCGGATCCTGGGTGCGGACATGGCACCACTTCTCAAGTCATGCTGTGGGAGGCATCCTACATATAAAGTAGAGGAAGATGGGCACAGATGTTAGCTCGGGGCCAGTCTTCCTCAGCAAAAAAGAGGAGGATTGGCAGCAGATGTTAGCTCAGGGCTAATCTTCCTCAAAAAAGAAGAAGAAGGAAAAAAATTCAATTCCTCACTTGCATTAGCCATATTTCAAGTGCTCAATAGTCACACGTCGTTAGTGGATACTGTATTGGACAGCCCAGCACAATATTTCTAGGAAATGCTGTTTGATATATTTAAGGTTTAGAGAGTGAGCATTAAACAAAAGTACACATAGTGGTGAGCGTTACTCTCCATGCCCAGAGCCTCCCTGGCCTTAAAGACCTGAGCAGTACTTGTGAATTAGTCTTTCCGTTACTGGCGGCGAAAGGCATCCTAACTGATAATGCAGAACACTGTGATTAAATAATAGGAGAACTCAGTTTAGACTGGGATTTGGAGGAAGTGACATTTAAGTTGCAACTTGGAAGATGAGTAAAATTTGGCTAGGTAAATGCTATAGCAGAGTGTGTACTAGACAGAGGGGACAGCATGCTGGGGAAGAGCTTTGTGAACCTGAAAGAAGGCCGTGTGGCTGGAATATAAAAAAGGAGGGGGAGAGTAGCACAAGTTGAGGCTGAAGACACAAGGAGTAGCCAGAACCTGCCCAGAGTTATCCGGGTAAAGCAGAAGTGGCACCTTGCCCTGCTTGCAATGTGAGTAAGTGTACACATTCTACAGTCAGGAAAAACAAAACACTTTGCACTCTGAGTTAAACTGAAAAAGGACGGTGTCGCACTATCTGTAGTCTCCAAAGTGAATGAAACCTTCAGCATTTTCCACGTTACTGACTCCGTAGCAAAAACAATTTAATCACTGACGTTTCTAAGTCTGAAAATAAGCAGTAATTTGGGGGAATATGGCAATTACAGGAGAAAATTGCTCTTTTCCCATCATGAACCAACTAACTATAAACCTTATAACCTTGGGGGAGGGGATGTTTGATGAAACAGTCTTCTAACGTCTGAACTCACTTGTAAACTTTTGCAAGTGTTTTTCTAAGGAAACTGTTTTTCTAAATGCTTTTGTCTCTGAGACTTCTTTTGACAGAAGACAGTTTCTGAGCCGGAGAAATAAGGCTGACAGCCACTGGCATATAGGTGAAATTAAACACAAGTCGTTACAGGCAGCGTTTTGTTGTTCCCTAACTGTAGCAGATACTCATTAAATTAGATGTTTTTAAACTGTAGATCCAGTTTTGGAGTGAGTACAAAGATTTTATTTCAGATGGCATGATTGTGCAATGTCTGTGTGTTTTTGTGTCCTAATTTCCCCTTCTTATGAGGATACCAGTCATGTTGGGTTAAGACGCACCCTAATGACCTCATTTTAACTTAATCACCTCTCTTAAGATCCTATCTCAGAATACAGCCATGTTCTGAGGTACTAGGGGTTAGGAGTACAACATATGAATTTTGGGAGGACGCAATTCAGCCCTTAACAGAGACAATCAATAGGATAAGTCTTTGCAGGTGAATTTTAAAATTGTACTTTCCCTGTCGTTTATTAAAGTAAGGCTTGTTTCTGAAATATTAGGATACATGTCATTAGTAAAACATTTTAGGGTTATAATTTGTCATCACATTTGTCTGGGCACTTGTTTTATAATCTGTGCCATAGTTCCCTATAAGTCTTCAATAAACATTTATCTCTAAAACATGAGCTTATTTTCAGGAATTTTAAACTACATAAAATGCTCCCTTAGATAAGAACTGGGATTGTAAAGGTTAACAAACCTAAGTGGATTGTCAGTAAAAGTCCATGATGTTAGTTCTGGCAAATTAGAATAACCAGGAAATCCTCCTAGATATGCTGGATTAAAAAACAAGAACAACATAGTAAATGTCCTTGTAAACACGTAGCTGAGAGCTCTAATAATCTGAATAACAGGAATTTAAGCCTATGCTAGACTCCCCAGCTAGAGGAGGGTACACAGAATGTTGTTTCCCATTACTTCAGGGACTTGAGTTGTAATGTTCGTGCAAAAACAGAGTTAGAAGATTGGGGCTCATGCAGCAACCCTTAAAAGACCACACTCTAAGTAACAGGGGGACTAAAGAAAAAAACCCCTCAATGCAATTACAGTCTGGCCTCTGGATATAGAAAGTGTATATGGTCGTGGCAGTGGTGATGGAGTCTGGCTAGGAGAGGAGTGGCAGAGTCTCCCTGGAGAACTGGCAACCACGGGTCTATATCTCAGGTAGGTTTTGTGTTTGACATTACCCACTTGGTCTGGGAATTCCCAAGGCCAGAAATTAGCTTAGGAATTACCCTTAAGTGTGTGATATCCCCGGGCTGTGTGGCCAACTTACTTAATCTCTTTGATTGATCCTTACTTATTAAGTAACTGACAAGTATTAAATGTTTACTTGTGTCAGTAATGGTGAAACTCATTTAATCTTCAGAATAGCTCTATGACACGGGTACAGTAATCCATCAATGGTGCAGGACAATGGGGGTGGTCCTATCTGTCTCCCAGGACCGGCGTGGAAGTAAGATGAGGTGTAATGTGATAGATCAATGCTCATGTGACTCTGCTTTGGAAACTGACTATATGCTCTATCCCTTGAGGTTTTCTCACTTCAAGAAGGACATAAACTCTCAAACTCTTCTCTCCCTCTCTTTCTTGTTTCCCCCAAAGATAACAAGCACAAGATCTCTTCTTGTTTTAAGGATTTTATTATTAATCCTTGTTGAAGGAAGGAAGGAAAGAAGATGGAATTTGAGGTGGCCTTGAAAGATGGGTAGGATTTGAATAGGCAGAATGTGGGAAGAGCGTTTCAAGCAGAAAGGATACCATGAGGAAAATCTTTTATTTATTTATTTTATTATTACTTTCTTTCTTTTTTTCTTGTGGTAACATCGGTTTATAACATTACATAAATTTCAGGTGTACATTATTATATTTGGATTTCTGTGTAGATTACATCATGTTCACCACCCAAAGACTAATACCATCCATCACCATACATGCGCCTAATCACCCCTTTTGCCCTACTCTCTCCCCTCTTCCCCTCTGGTAACCACCAACCCAATCTCTATGTGCTTGTTTGTTGTTGTGTTTATCTTGTTTTATCTTGTTTACCTTGAATGTGGTCTTTTCTCCCCTCTGACTCTGATCTTTCTGAATACTCCCCTCTCCAGGTGAAAGGAACCTAGAAGATGCTCAATGCATAAATAGATTTTGAATTCCTTTATAAAAACCACAGTTGGAATCACAGCAAAAGATATTGCTTCAGAAGCAAATGAACACGTGGAATTTGCATGCTACTGCTTTGTGCAGCTGAAGCTTTCTGCTTAAGTGTTCAGATAAATATTTTGAAGATATTTTCAGAACCTCGAAAAGTGAAGATTGTTCTTCACAGTCATTCCTAAAAATTGTGAAGAGCACTTCAAATTCCAGAAAAGATGGATTATTTTGACTGAATTATTTTAGGTTTTGTGTATTAAAAGATTTCTGTTTATAAAATGAGTTTAGAGCTGTTTGAAAATACTTTTACCTGATTCTTTGTCTATTTTTATGTATGTTATAAACACAACACTGTATTCTGGGACTTGTTAGGGCAGAGAAAAAATTAATGTGCACTCCCATGAGAATTCTTTATACTAACCCCTGGGGTGACTTTATGCTTAAAGAAATACGTTGTACCAATTTAAGAATTTCTTTCCCAACTATCCTACCTATTATCCCCCTTTTGAGTGTGGAAAATAAATTTGACTGTGAAGTTTATGATTGCTCAAGTGGGCGGCTTACACACTGTAACCAAACTAAGCCACTTTATCAGTGCTTTTTCCCTGAGGACATGTCAATGCCAGAGTGCAGATGGCTCCTGCCAGTGAGAGCTGTTTATAAAAGCAATTGTAAAAGAAAAAAGGCATCAGAATCAACATTTCAGTGCTATTTCCATTTTAAGATAATTTTATTTTACAGTGGAATAAAGGGAGAGCTGTTCAAGTTTTGGAGAGATTTTCCATTTTTGTGTTTCAGAGACAAGATTGTCCCTTAGAGCGTGCTTCTCAAACGTTTTAATGTAACAAGCATCACCTGGAGAGCTAGTTAAAACTTAGATTTCTGGGCCCCATCGCCAGTTTTTGATTCAGTAGGTGTGGGGTGGAGTGGAGAATTTGCATTTCTCATGAGTTTCCAGTGATGCGGAAGCTCCTGGTCCGGGGACCGCACTTTGAGAAGCACTGATTGCAGAACCCTAGAGTGCGAGATGCGAAAGAAAAGTTCTCATTTCTTGAATTGCACATTGTGCCAGGCGCTGTGCAAGTCATGTTATGTACGTTACATCTAATCCAAACAACAACCTTCCATGCTGGGAATGATTATTCCTATTTTATAGATCAAGGAACTGAGGCTCAGGTAGTTAATTAAGTGATCCAAGATCACACAGCTAGTAAGTGGCAGAGCCAGAATTTGAACCTGGGGTTTTTTTGTCTCCAGATGCATGCTGTTTCTTTTAAAATACGCTTTTTTATCTGGGTTAAATTTCTTCTAGTCCCAGTTCCTTCCTCATGCAGGAAGAATTTCTCTAACATGCCTGAGCCATGGTTCTTCAGCTTCTGCTCACACCTGTCAGAGAAGGGCACTCACTGCTTCCTGAAGGAGGTCTTGCTGGGGGACAGCTAGAGACCAGCCATCTGGTTTGCCTGGGACCTAGCAGTTTCCCAGGGTGGGGCTTTCGGTTTTAAAACCTGGACAGTGCCGGGCAGACTCAGAGCGATTGGTCACTCCAGGATGGCTCAAACCATTTCAAACGCTTTATAATGAGCCCAACATCTTTCCTATAATTTCCTGTTCCTGTTGTAGTTTGGCCTAATGGGTCCTGTACATGGCAGTCCTTCAGTCCTTGACGACAATGATCATTCCAGCAGTCTGCATTCCCCTTGACCTTTCTTCACATAAGATAGTTTATACAGCACTTACTATGTGTCAGGAACTCTTCTAAATGCTTTCCGTGTCTGAGTTAATTTAATCCTCACAATAGTCCTATGAGGTAGGTAATATTATTATCCCCATTTTACAGATGGGAAGCTGAGGCACAGTTAAGTACCCTGCCTGAGGTCACACAGTTATTAAGAGGCCGAGCCAGGATTTTAACCCTCAGAGCATGGCTCCAGAATCCACACTCTTAATCCCTACATTTTACTGCTTGCCACTCAGTCAATAAGGCTTTACTGAACTCCTGCCATGCACTGAGTGGGAAGATACAGAAGAGAGACGCGGTCTTTGTCATCTTGGAATGTACAGACTAGGGGGAGACACACAAGCAATAAGTAAATAAATAAAAGAAATAAAAAGAATTACAAATTAGTGCTATGAAATAAAAAGGCGCTGAGACAGAAAATATTGGTGAAGAAGTTTGAGTCCAATTAGGACATAGAAACCAAACAGGAGGTTACACAGGGGAAGTTTAATATAAAGAATTATTAACTGTGATAAACGAGTAACTAAGATGTAAGGACACTCTATCTGGTGCCCTAGGACCAAGGGAGTGCCCCCAAAAGAAGAACAGACTTGGCAGGGGTCCAGCTTTCAGGGGCGAAGGTGCGTGTATTAGGCCGGGCTGCCTTAACAAAAGACCACACATTGGGTGGCTTAAGCAGCGGGAATTTATTTCTCCCAGTTCTGGAATCTGAGAAGTCCAAGATCAAGGTGCCAGCAGACTAGGTCCCCTGGTGAGGGCTTTCTTCCCTGCTTGCACACTGCTGGCTTCTGGCCCAGTCCTCATATGGTGGAGTGGAAGAGAGAGGAGAGGAAGCTTTCTGGCATCTTTTCTTATAAAGACACTAATCCTATCATGAGGGCCCCGCCCTCATGGCCTCATCTAAACCTAATTACCTCCCAAAGGCCCATCTCCAAATACCATCCCACTGAGGGTTAGGGCTTAATATATGAATGGGGGGGGGGGCACTATTCAGTCCACAGCAGTGTGATTCAGCCACTAGGTAGCAGAGAAGTTGGCTGATTTGGGCAGGCTGGAGATAGGCTGGAGTCACTGGACAAGCAGGAGGCTACCCTCCAGATGCAGGAAGGGTTGTAGGCCATCAGCACCTGGGTGGTCGGCCCTGGCTGGACAGGAGGCCTTTAGAGCTCGTGGAGTGCACGGAGGCTGGAGTTTTTGTAGAGAGGTCTGTCGAAAGGTTATCAGGAGCCTGAGGCTGCAGGGTTACAGAGGGACGGTTCTCTGGGCCCGTGGCTGGGGCAGGCTCCAGCAGGTGCCCTCATGCCCATTCCCCAATCCCTGGAAGATGGAGGGAAAGCCTCTTCCTCCTGCTATGTCCTTCCAGTGCCTTCGACTGAGGAAGCTTCATGTCTTGCTCACTTTGAAGGGGATGTGCTTCAAGGAATTCTGTCATTTGGCACAGAGCATTTATTGAAAGGGGCATTCAGAGCTGAAAGGCCACAGTTTGATGACAACAATTGAGTGCCAAGTTTTTTTAAAAAGTTAAAAAATAATATAAATCCAACATAAACATTTTCAAGGTCTTCAACTTTACTCTAGAAAAATATAAAATGAAAAGGGAGGATCTTGCTCCTTCCCTTCCCATCCCACTTTCTCTCCCCAAAGATAGCAAGCAGAGTTTCCCATCATTCCTTCTAGGGAAAAAAATGCATTGACCCACAGATGTGTTAATGTTGTAATTTATACAAGAGGGATCATTTTCCTCTACACCATGCTTTTGAGAAAAAAAAAGAATTAAGAATCAATTAAGACAATTCTCTTAATTATTACATTATAATTAATTATTATTAAGAGAATTAAGTTGTCTTAAAAGTCTTTTCCCATCAGCACATCCAGACATCCTTTACTCTCTTTAGTTCCTGCACAGTATTGTGTCAAATGAGTGACGGATAATTTGCTTACTTTTAATGGACACTTTGAGTTTTGCTTTTATAAAAATTCTAACTAAGAAGATTTCTGTACATATATAAGGCGATGTTTTTGTAGGTAAAACCATGTCTAATTATTGGTATGTGAAAGGATAAGTGCCTTTTAAATTTTGATAAGATTTCACCAAATTAACCTGCAGTAAGACTGCATCAATTTGTACTCCCCATCAAAAGAGGATGAGAGAATTAATTCCCTCACATCCCCACCAGCATCAGAGAAGGTTTTCGCTAGTTTGATAAGTGAAAAAAAGTCTTCTTACTATTTTGATTTGCATTTCTTTAGTTTTACATGAAGTAGGGCATCTTTCCACATTTATCGTCTTTTGACTTTGTTTTTCTATAAGCTATTTCTATCCTTTGCACAATTTTCCATTGGGTTGTTCAGTTTTTTTCATGTTTATTTATATCAGGTCTATTTAAGTTAAGGAAAAGAGCTCTTCTACAAATATGTTTTAAATACTGTGTGTTTTCCTGTTTTGGAACTTGGTCTTTTGACTTCATTTTAGTTTTTTTTCCTTTCTTTTTTCATGCTAAAGTTACATTGCTACTTGGACAAATTTATTAACTTTTCCCTTTATGGATTCTGGGTTTTATAGCCTTCTCAGAAAAACCTCTTTCTTAGGTTAGTAAAAATTAACTCACATTTTTAGATAATTTATAATTTATTTTTCACATTGAATATTGGATCCATCCGGAATTGATTTGGGTGTAAGGAGAGAGGGGTACTGACTAGTTGTGATGTCACCGTTTATTTCCTAATCTCTCTTTGCCGGGTGATTTGAAACCTCACCTTTACAGTGTACGAAATTCACTTGTGCATTAGAGTCGACTGCTGAGTTTTCTTTTGTTCCATTAATTTCTTCTCTTATATCAAACTGCTTTGTTGATCGAACGTTCAAAGTATGTTTTGATATCAGGTGGATCCAGAAGTGGACACGCTTTGGATGGGGTGGACAGAGATCTGGCTGACAGGGTGACAGTTAGGCTGACATCTGAAGAACAAGAAGTAACCAGCTTCATGGAGATGGAGGCTGGAGCATTTCAGCTGGAGGAAGCTGCATATGCCAAGGCTGGGAGGCAGAAAACAGCTTGGCATGTTTGAAGGAACGAAAAGAGGCCAGCATGGTGAGCGCAATAAACACAGGAGAGAAGGACGTGACATGAGGTTGGAAAGATAGGCCTGATTTGTCAGGAGAGCTTGGTTTCGTCCTAAGCACAAAGGGACGCAGTTAATAGGGAAATGATAGGCTCCGATTTCCCACACTGCAAGATCATCACTAGTTATGTGGAGACGGGTGAAAGGAGAGCAAGTTACAGTGAGGAAGCGAGTTAGGAGGTTGTTGCAGTGTTCCAGGCCAGAGATGGTGGTGGTCAGGCCACAGTGTGGACAGTGCACAACTCTGAGGCACCTTTTGGAAGTAGAATCAACAAGATTTGTTGATAGCCTGGGTGTAGAGCGAGTAATAGGAGGGACTCATGGGTGATTCCCAGGGACCTGCTTTTCACTTTGTACCTTTGTGGACCATTTAAGTTTACCCACCTTACGTACGCAGACATTTTCACATGCAGAAATGGCAGTGATTGCAGGGAGGGTTGAGGGACCTTGAAAAATATCATTTGGGGCATATTTACATTATGGAGTCTTAGCAAGTCTTTGCTGAGATGGGGAAGATTTAGAGGAGAAATAGTCTGGGGAGTGAAGGAGAGTGGGTTGGGGTTATATCAAGAGTCTAGGGCTGAGACGTAAAATTCGAGACGTGGGAGAAATCCCAAAGCAGAGAGCAAGTAGGCAGTTTACTATGTGGATCTGGAGCCAGAAGGAGAGATCCAGGGTGGAGGTACCAACCCACATACGACTGTCGTTTAGAATCCTAGGAATAGATGAGATGATGGAGGGAGAAGAGAGTGTAGAAGAAGAAAAGAGAGTCAGGACTGAGCTGTGGGCAACACCAGCATTTAGTGATGGAGAAGGAGCCAGCCAGAGACTGCCGAGCAGCCACAGGAATGGCAGGGAGAGTGGGAGGGCGCCATCTCAGAAACCCACTTTCCAACCCTTCGATGGCTGCCACTGCACTGAGAATAAAGTCCAGGCTGCCTTCCACCCTCCGGAGGCTCCGCCCACTCTGGCCTGTGTCTACTCTCTCGCCCCACTTCAGCTCTAGCTGCTCCCAACCCCACTCACCTTTCTTCGGGCCTTCACGGTGGTCTCCTTCTCTCTCTTTTTGGAAGACTCAGTCCCAGACCCCTACACCATTCTGGGTGGATCCTGAGCTTTCCACTCAAGCGTGGCTTCCTCCTCATCAAGCAGCTTCCTCTTGTTATGTTCCACCCCAGCATCTTGTTTATTCCTTTTTGAGAGAGTTTCTTTCTTGTTCCTTTGTATCCTTAGTGCCAACATGGTGTCTAGTAAACAGTTGGCAGGCAATAAACATTTGACTCATGAATGAATCAATGGGTGAACCCTTTTAATCTCCACCACGGCCCTGTGAGCTGAGAGTTTTAAGTAACCTCCACCTTTTAAAAAGATAATTGAGCACCTGAGTAGTGATGGGTGGGTTAAAACATTGGTGAGCTGTGTTCCAGCGGCCAGACCAAAGGAGCGGTGGGAAATAGCTGGGGAGGAGCCCTAGGCCCTGGTCCCCGTGGTTGGTGAGCTCCAGGGCCGTGCAGGCGAGGCCCGGCAGACGGCAGCAGAGCGCCGCACAGGGCTGGGCTCGCCAGGCCGGGGGCGGGGCTGGGCAGCAGGCCGGGCGGCTGGAAGGCACGCAGGGGACTAGCGCTTAGGGAGAAGGGGACCTCCTAGTCCTTTGTGGGAGGCTAAAGGGCGCCGATGGCAAGCGTGAGGCCCCCTTCTGTCTGCGTTTAGATTGTGCCGATTCTTGCCGCCCAGAGGACAATGAAGCTGTTTGGCTGTGCAGAGTCTCCCCGCCTCGTGAGGGAGCAGCGGAGAGGGGAGAGGGAGGCAGGGCCCTGGGGGAACGGGGAGTGCAGATGGGGTTTGTGGCCTAGGCTGCAAGGGGACAAGCCTCCCGGAGGCTGTTCTGCAAAGCAGGGACTCAGGTGGTGTCTCAGTCAGAGCCAGGCAGGAGCCGGGAAGGCTCAAAGGCAGACCGCGCTTTGGGAAAATGGGAGGTAATTGCTGACTCCGCGACGTTCACGTCAGAAATAACTTTGAATGTTTCTGATGCTCTCTGAACTGACTTCCTTTCTGTTAGTAAAATTGTTTTTAAAATTTCCCACCTGTCGCCTGTGCTTAGGAAGAGGGATTTTGCGCACACGGCCAGCGGGTCAAAGGGGCGGCACAGTGCCCCCTAGGGGCCAGCAAGGTGGTCGCAGCAGAGGTCAGAGGGAAAGACCACAGAAAGGCAGCGACGCTTAATCTGGGCACATGGTCTTCTCAAGTAACGCACACACACACGTTTCACATACACACACGGGTACACACAATCACACACAGCATAATACACTTTTTAAATTTTTCCAGTTTTATTGAGATATAATTGACATACAGCACTGTCTAAGCTTAAAGTGTACAGCATAATGATTTGACTTACACATCTTGGGAAATGATTACCGAGCTTACAAACACTTACATACACACATGCTCACACAGACATAACACATACACATAACACTCATGCACATAAACACATGCGTCACACACAGTGACATGTCACACACACACATGGACACACACAACACAACACACTGCACCCACAGTGATAAAGGGTTTGTAGTATATAACATGGTTGCTGCTCTAGGAGCATCCCATCGTGTAGAGCACCAATGTGGTGTAAGTCTAGGATCAAATCGACTCTTGGTTTCAGGGGTAGGTTCCAAATGGCCTAAGTCATCAACATAATCCCACCCCCTTGACCACTGTGAGTGTTTGAGGAGTGGACATACAACCACATCGATCCATTAGATGTGAATGAGGACACAGGTAGCCCTGGAAGCTGCCAGCAAACATTCTGTCACCCCAAGAAAAGGCTGGTTTAGAAAAAAATGACAGGGGAGGTGGAGGTGAGAGACCCACAGGCAAATAGAGCTGTAGCCCCCCAAACACTGGGAGCCTCTGGACAACCTCTGCCAGCAGTCCACACTACCTCTGAACTTGAGAGTTTGTGAACCAATAAGTTATCTTGGGTTTCCTACATCAGAAAACCTCTGAATAGATCAGCTCTTCGCAGATCTCTTCCATGGGGGTCCTGGGAGGGGTCCAACCTCTGCTTTAATATGCAGGACTGTTCCTTCCGACCCCTTCTTGGCCTTTTGGTCCTCAAAGTGACCAAAATGGACCTGGCACAGTTCTTGGAGCTTTATACATATAACAGAGAAGAAGAAAATGATATTTAAAGCCAAGACCAATTGTAACCTCTTTGCCTTCTGAGGAAAGTGACACAGTTTCAATCTGTGGAGGAATAATCCTCTAAATGGATCTTGTCCCTTGCAGAGGTTGAGATAAGATTCAAGCCAATGTTTCTGAATTTCGAAGAGCAAGTGACCTTGGCTGACATGAGAGATTTCGTGTGTGTGTATATACTATATATACATATATATACCCTCATTAATCCCTCTAATCACCGTGAGAGGTGAGCATTACTTACTCCATTTTACAGATGATGAATGAAGCTCAGAGAGGGTGTCACCTGCTCTGTGTCAAACAGCTGTGAAGGGGTGGAGCTGGGCTTCCAACCCAGGGGTCTTTGGCTCTAAAGCTCATGGTCTCCCTTCCAGGGTAGCCTGCCTTCTGCACATCCATGGCTGCCTCCTGTATGTGATTCAGTCTGGGTGGCCCTCCTGGGGAGGAGGAGTGGGGAAGAGGTATGAAGGAAGTTGTCCTTCTGTGTTTATTTCACTTTTCGTGGGGGTGGGGGGAATGGGGAGAATAGAGAGCCTCTTACACCAGGGTTCTGATCACGGTAGGAAGAAGGAGAAAAGCGGACCTCGGAAAGTCAACCTCTGCAAGGGAGGCAGTGTGGCATAGCGGCTGGGCACAGCTTCAGAGCCCAAGCAGACCTGGGTTCAGCTCCCACAGCCTTGATGCATCAGCTCTGTAGTATCAGGCAAGTTACTCAACCTGTTAAAGCCTGACTTTCATCTCTAAGAACGAGACCTACCTCCTAGGGTCTTCTTGAGGATTAAATAAGAAACCACAAGTCAAGCGCTTAGCACAGTGGCCCCCCACCCCACCCCACATTGGCTGTGTCCTTTGATGCACAGAAGTTTTAAATTTTGATGTAGTCCAATTTATCTATCTTTACCACAATGCTTTTCTTTTTTCTCCCTTGGGAGCAAGCTGGTGCAAAGCTGGGAGAGCTTAGTCGTATCCCACCTCCGTCATTGCCTATTGGTGTGAAAAAAGAGGAGGAGCTCCTTACTACACAAGAGACCAGCGCTCCTCACGGAGACACCAGGACAGAGGGATTTAAGCGCATCTACCTCCTGAAGACTCCCGAGTTAAGGAAGTCTGGCATGGAAGGGCTGGCTCCCAGAGAGCCTGCTGCCCCCTCTGACATCGGGCCCTGGAATCAAGCAGGAGGTGGCAGGAAATCTGACTGCTGTGGCTGGCCAGGACCTGCTTCTGGGATTGTCAAGGCTGGGGTAGGAGTGCAGGTTGGCGTTCCCCGGGAGCTGGCTGGGACTAAGAAGAGGCAAGAGAGGCATCAAGGGTGCAGACTTTAAGGAGACAGTCAGGTGCTGACTCCGCACTTGCATGAGCCACAGAGGGAGTGCCTCTGACAGTTTTGTGCCCTGGGCACCTCCCTTGCCTCATCCAAGTCTTGGCTCTGCCTGGGGTCCGGGGAAGGGGGGCCTGGCATCACTGCTTCTGCTTCAGAATGAGGGAGACAACTGTGGTGGCGAAAGGCACACAAGTGTGTGTGGCCCACATCACAAGGATCAGTGCTCAGGTCAGAGTCTGCACCTGATGGGCAGTCCTGGTGGTGCCTGACTGTGATGAGCTCCCAGCTGTCCGGCCTTGGGTGGACGATCAGACCTCAAGGTGCGATGCAAAAGAGAGCATGCTCCTTTCTCTTCTTCACTCACAAAGCAAGCTTTGACCCAGAGTGGGACCCATGAAAATGTGAAGACAAGTGTATTAGTTATCTATTGCACCATAACAAATTATCCCAAAATTTAGTGGCTTAAAATAACAGCATTTATTATGTCACAGTTTCTGTAGGCCAGGAATCCAGTACGACTTTCCTGGGTCCTCTGTTTCAGGGCCTCTCACAGGCTGGAATCAGGTGCCACGTGGGGTATAGTCATCTCAGGTTTGACTGGAGAAAGAGCCGTCTCGAGCTTGCTCATGTGCCTGTTGGCAGGATTCAGTTCCTTCCTAGCTGTTGGCTGGAGGCCTCCCTCAGTTCCTAGCCATATGGGCCTCTCTAGCATGCCAGCTTGCTTCAGCATGGCTGGCAAGAGAACGAACGAAAGCAAGTCGGAAATCAACGTCCTTTGTAATCTAATTTTGGAAGTGACATCCCATCACTTTTGCTGTATTCTACTTGTGAGAAGCAACTCACTAGATCCAGTCTACACACACACACACACACACACACACACACACGCACAAATGTTTGCAGAGGAGATTGCAGCAGGGTGTGAATACCCAGAGACCAGACAGTCAGGAACCATTTCAGAAGCGGCCTACCACAGGAAGGGAGTAGAGGTAAGCAGTGAGGATTTATTGTGGTCCAAACACATGTTGGGGAAGCTCATAATGATCCCACTAAGTCCCCACAATAGGCTTGTGAAGAGACTGGCCTGTTATTCTCTGCATGGGAGCAAGGAAGGTCTTTGGGGAGTGAGAGGCCAGCTGGGAGACCCACATATGTGTCACTCTGAGGAAGACAAGTCTGAGTGTTGGAAGACACTGCCAGGGGGGCTCCTGAGGCTGGAACTCAGAGATTAGTCAAGTTTGTGGCATGGCTGGGAACTGACATAGAAGCAGACTGCAGAACACAGAGACATCATTTGAACAGGGAAGGTGGAGAATATTCTCACGAGAAATGAATGGGACACAATGATGAGGCCACCAGGACAACTCCCCAGAGTCTGAGGCTGGGATTGGATTTCTGAAGCAGTTGCGCAATGGCTGTTTCAAAATTGTCGGTGACGTTGGAACAAATAATGAAAGACTCCTACGAGAGGAAGGCATCTGAGAAGCATCTCGTGTGCTTCCAGAAAAGCGGCAGGGGGTGCGCCAGCCCAGCAGAACATCACCCTGGATGACAGCCTCAGGTAGAAGCTGGCAGATGAGGTGGTTCCTGGGGCGATCAGTAGAAGTGGATGTTGGTCAACATAGGAGGAGCTTGTGCACAGAGGATGTCAAAGTGGAGACCATGCAGAACGTTTGGAATTTCTAATGAATGAACCTGTCCACTGACCTTTCCTTAGCTTGTATGAGCTCTGGGATTGGGGATGGAGATTTCTCCTACTGTCCTAGGAGACATCTGTCCTGATGTGAACTGGGCAAATAACTTACCCACTGTAAGCCTTAGTTCCCATGCCTTTGATATGCTGATGATACCTACTCATTAATTCCTACAGTGTTGTAGGAATTAGATAAGTAATGGATATAAATTAGCTGGTATATAACAGGTGCCTAATAAATGTTAGCTCTTTTCTCCCCTCAATCTCCTTCTCTCTCCCTCCATTCAAAATAATATGGTGTGGTACATATACAGTAGATTGGCACTCAACCTTCACTCCATCTGCCTCCTAGTGGACTGTCCAGATCTGCAAAGCCTGGAAAGCTAAAAACTACATTTCCCAGACTGCCATGCAAGCAGGGACCCAGCATTAACTAAGGCTCAGCCATGAGCTGCACTTGTGCAGATCTGGGTGGAAGCCAGGCAGAGACTGTACTTCTGCTGCTCCTGCTATTCTGCTGGCGTTGCAGTTGAGGGACTGATTCAGCTTCCTCTGGTGGCATGAGCAGACATCTTGGTGTCTGTCACTAGCCTCATCCGTGTCGGGAGGCCGGGGTCATACATTTTGCTGGTGACCTGGTGGCAGGAGCAGTGCTGGTTCTGGAGCGAGCAGCTTCCTTGGTGGCCTAAACCTTCTTTGGGAAGCTTTTTGGAAAGCTCAACCTAAAGTCTTTTCTAAATCCCTCCTAGTAGTTCTGTAAGACACTTAATACCCTGTCATAAATCCTTTCTTGCTTAATCCAGCCAGAGTGGATTTTGTTCTCTTTAACTAACCAATGCAAGTAAGATGGGGAGACTTTTATTGCCGAATTCCTCTTAGAGAAAGCACCATGTGTGTTTTGGAAGGATGCCTTGATAAGTGATTGGAGGGAGGGGAGGCCCCCTCCCTCACCAGCTCCTTCCCCCTGCTCACCCTTGGCCTAGGTATTAGCTGACACTAAGGCTCAGGAACTTTTTGAGGTGCTCCTGAAAAAGACGAGGAAAGAGACAAAAGTGTGGAGAGAAGACAAAAGGACTCCATGGACGGCAGAAGGCCAGGTGCTGTGTGACCTGACCCTTTTCCAGGACCCCTCCTCCCGTATTTTGTAAAACCTGTATAAATGTTTGGTGTGATCCAATTTTTTTTGGTGTGGAAACAAAGGAGACACCCCATTTCATATTGGGGAGGATGTGATATGGGGGCAGAAGTGTATGTGAGGAAGCCAGTATTTTGGTGGAGCCAAGGTGGAGGACCAGGAGACCAAGGTCCCCATGGGGAACCAGCAGAAATACTGGAGAGGGTGTTGAACTCTCTGGTCCATGGGATTCAGAAGTCCAAGGCCACCTCACTTGGACGTCAAGGAGCAGAGGCCCGCAGCAGACGTCTGGAGGACACAGGAAGAGCACTGAGGACTGGTTTCTTCATCTTCTGCTTGACTCTTCATCTTACAACTTGATCTCTCTCTCTCATGAGCTGTCGAAATACTTAAGCATCACAATCCTTCAGAGTCCCATTCTCATCTACATTTACGGTCATTTTTGTTTGTTTGTTTACCTTCTCCATAAGACTGTTAGCTTCTAGAACACAGAGGCCTGGGTCCAAGTCATCTTTCAGTCTCTGAAGTTATTACGTGAACAGGGTTGTGTGTACGCGTTTGTGTGCATTCTTCTGGGGAGAGTACTCAGAGCTTTAATCATATTCTGAAAAGGGTCCAGGACTTAGAAAGTGTTTAGAAGCTGCGAGAGGGTTTTCTGGGAGCGACATCTGGACACTATTTCTTTATCGCTGTTCCAAAAAGAGTTATCTTTCAAAAGTCAAATCCGTCTCATCCTCACACTTGTCTTCCATTGAAAATGTGCGCCCATGGAGAGCCAAGGCTCTCGGGCTGCTCAGGGAACCTAGGATCGGTTTCCCGTTTCAAGAGTCTGTCGATTAGGGTCTCAGCCAAGCAGTGCCAGTTCATAACCTCTTCCCCAGGGGGCCTTGCCCTGCTCCCAGAGAGGTTTGCAAGACAAGTGGACACCAGGCAAGTCCCACTGTGGGTGGGATCCATGGCTGTTGTGTGTTTTCCAGACTGTTGTCTCTTAAGCTATAAATATTTATCAAGTGAGACCAGGGATGTCAGTCTTGGAAGAGTGTCTGGGGTTGTTTTCTGTGGGTGGGTGGTGCTGGGAGAGCAAGGCGGGCATGTGACACTGATGCATTAGAGATTGAAGACAACAAGCATAAAAACCCCATTAGAGTCATTGTGCCCGCACCTGGGGCTGGTGGGAGGTGAGCTCTGTCCTAACCTGCTCATCTCAGTCCAGAAACCATGGGCACACAGCAGTGAGGCAAAGCTGGGTTCCTGATGACTGCTGAGTTCATAAAGTTTCTCAAGTTCCCATATTTATGTCTTAAATGAATCCAGTGACACCTCCATTTGGCTGAGAGCTTTGCCTGTGGGTGGGTGGATGGGTTCAAGGAGGGACACAATAAAAGACTGGAGAGGCCAGAGTGATTCTTTGTTGGCATTTTATGGTTTTTGACTTGAGTAATTGGTTGTTAAAATAAAGCTGCTTCACTCTCAGTTGCAGCTAAGGCTCCAAGATCCTGGCATTTTCCAAAGTAAGATCACTGCTGAGTGCTTGCAAAGGGGTGGGCCCTCACTCTCTTGAAGGTGTGGAAAAGCTAGTCAGGGCAGTTCAGAGGAGTAGACATTGGAGGGAGAGTTTGAGGAAAGCTGCCCCTGTGCTCTGAGTCCTCCCACTCCGACTCTAGAGGAGGTTCTGGAAGGCCTGAGCATTTTCGACTCTCTAGAAGCCACCTACCAATTTGCACAGCTGCCATCCTGGAACCATGCCACATCAGCCACAATTTCACTGCTAAAAGGGCATCACACACTTTCTCTGGACACCCATGAGCTAGTGTCTGAACACTGGGGCTGCTGCCACCTGTGCCACAGAAAAAGCAAACACCTCCATGGCAGACTGGTCAGCAGAAAGAGCAGAAGGGATGGGAGCTTGGCCCATGCCTGACTTCTGCCCTCCAAATTATTGCTTTTGTGGCTCTTACTGGCAGAACCTAAATCCTACCCAGAGTCTTGCCTGCAAGGGAGTCTGGGAAATGAAGTTTTATCTCATCAGCTTCTGTAGTACAGGAAGGCACGCTGAAAGGAGGTTGGAAAGGATGTTGCGCATCAGTTCATCTCATCCAGCACATTCCTAGTCACACTCCAAGGCCCACATCAAGTGATACCTCTCTCAGAGACTCCTCTCCCACTGTTCCCCTCCCCCAGGACAGCGCTTCCCGCTTTGTGTTCCCACAGCTTATGTAATCCAGCGTAACATGTGCGTGTCCTTTGTGAAGCTGAAAGTTTCTTGAGGGAAGGGATTTTGTACGACTCATTTCTATGTCTCTTGCACCTACAACAGGCATGATGGGTAATAACTGTGGTGGTTTTAAAAGATGCTCACAAATCCTTTGATACTTCTCTCTTCAAAAAGTGAAGTCTGATTCTCTTTCTTCTGAGTCTGGGCTAGACTTACCAACTTGCAACTAATGAATAGAACGTGGCGAAGTGAGGTGCGAATTCTGAGACTAGGTCGCAAAAGACGTGGCTTCATCACTCTTGGTCACGGGCTCTGGGGGGAGCCAGCTGCCACGTTGTGGGGACAGTCAAGCAGCCCTGTTGTGGAGAGGTGCATGTGGTGAGGGACTGAGGAAGCTGCCGTCACCAGCACTAACTTGCCAGGCATTTTCTTTTCCTAGGAGGGAAACTCCCATCTGACCTAGGGGGACATTCAAGGCTCTTGCCTCCCATGATCCATTTAAGTGATTAAAAACCACAGCCTGTTGACTCATCCTCTTTGTTTCCTATGAGTTGAGGCATGGTGGGCTAAAGGAGAGGGAATCGAGGGTGGGCAAGGTAGAATTGAGGCTGGGCGTTCTGTTTTCATTCAGAGTTACTGCTTGGTTTTGGCCAAGTCTGACTAATCCTGCTGAGAAAGGTAAGGAAGGACATCAGCAGCTCAGAAGCCACTCACCTCTCCTCGTGGAAGAGGAGCTTGTGGTCCTGGTGAACCCCAGGGTTTCTGGCATTGCTGTCACCAGAGGAAGGAGAGCCCATCAAGGAGGGGTCTCCCAGGCCCCACATGACCCTGGTGCACTGACCGCAGACAAGCGGTCTGGAAAGGCTGCTCCACACAGTGGAGAGAAAAGGGTTGTTACCCAGCAGTAACGCGAGAGCATTAAGCCTGGCTCTCCAACAGCAGGGCCCACCCTTTTCCCGCTTCTTGAGGCAGTTGGGGATGATGAGCAGCTGGCCTCAAGCAAACAGCTGAGGGTAAATATTTGCTTCTCCAAGAAACCAGAGCCTTGGCAATCCTTGGCCTGCTTTCCCCTTGCTGGAATCCTACATCTTCTTTTTTTTTCTGACTTACACAATTAATACATTTTCATTGTAAAATAAACAAAGCTCCAACAACTCAGTTATACGGAGCAAAAAAGTGGCCTGTCCCCCAATCTCATTTCCTCTGCACAGGAAACGACTGCTTGGCGTGCAGCCTGCCGGACCGCGCGGATAGGTAAGGATCACACTTTATATATTGCTCTGCAATTTGCTTTTTCATTTGATGATAAATCATCAACATCTTTTTTCATGTCAGCTTGTACAGATCTAACCCCTTTTTTTTTCTAGTAGCTGTCTAATATTCCATAGCATATGTGAGAGGAAGGAAGAAAACTTTGCTAAGAATCACCACTTTTCACTGCCTTTCGTGGAGTGGGGAGTGAGAGTTTTGAATGGCGCATTGGGCGGTGGGGTGGGGAGCACTGGGGCAGGAGTTATGGAGTTGAATTACTCTTTATAACAGAGGGGGAGGCATTTGGAGCCTCTGAGGCCATCTGGAGCAGAGAAGTGAAACAAGGAGAGGAAGAACGGGGGAAATAAGTGGCTGCTGACGAGACAGAATACGAATGCCCTGCAGAGTGACCCCCGCCTGCTCAACCCTCACATCTTTAGCAAGTTTACTAAATTCATGAATGAATGTATTCCCCTCTCTTGAGTGTTTCCTTGGAATAATGTCTCAAGGATGCTATTACTGGGTCAAAGAGTAAGAATTTCTCTATGGTTCTTGTGACATTGTTTGTTAAATTGTTATCCCAAAGTGCTGTAAGAATCAAGTTGCTCCTATGGTGTTTCCCCGCGTGGGGAGATTGAAAGGAACCCCAGCTTAGGACGTGCACTCTAGAATCTGACAGCTGAGATGATCTTCACAAAGTCTGACAGATCAACACATAACTATGGATGCCTGCATGTGCCAGTCCATGTGCTATGTTCTGATGCCAAGGATGCCGAGATGGCTCGGGTATCCACCTCAGCTCCCAGCCCCACGGTGCTGACAAGCTGACAAGCTGACAAGGGTCAGGGTATTTGTCCAGAGGGTGGCCACGAACACTATGGAAGCCACAGGCCGGAAGCAGCAAATGTGTGGCACCTATGCCCCACTCCCCATGTCCACACTTTTGTCCACTGATTGATCATGGAATATTTTCTTGCTAAGCCCGGATGCTTCTTCAGAATCCTCAGCACAGTGCTCCAGGAAGCCACTACCATTGGATTGAATTGGATTGAATGGAACACCTCTGCCCTCCCTTCTATAGGCTCAATCTAAAATGAGATTCTAAACTTTTGCCTTTTCTAGAAAATTTATTTTTCAAAATATGCATTAGAATATACAAATAATGATGTTTAAAATGTTTATCCATGTCCCACCAAAGGTAGGTGTGCACACTTGAGAAAATCCTGGAATGGTGGAAAGATGGGTGACAGAGCTCAGAGCGGAAGCAGGTCCCCTGCCATTAGCTTCCTCAAGGCCAGCCTTGGTCCCATCCACCGAGCATGTAAGCCCATATCTGAGACCCCAGACACTTGGGGAAGCAATGGTGCCTGGCTGATAGGGGCTGGGAAACACTAAGGAAGTGGCTGAGGCATATCTGCTGGGCCCATTGGTAGGAAGCTGGCCTGGAATCAGAAGAGAAATGAGGAAGGCTTCTTCCTCCCAGAGCTGCTAAAGGCCTTTCATGACCCCTGGACTTGAACCAGGCATAATAGGGGCAGAGAAACCCCAAATGAAAGCCCAAGGTGACTCTAAGCCTGCAGCTGGGTGAACTTCCTTGCACAGGATTTTTCCCATTTGCTTCATTTGCACGAGGGTAGTTACTTCTCCAGCAGTTAGACAAGAAGCCTCTTCTCTCCTCTGCCTTGTCCCCAGTGAAGTCAGAGTCAAGGGAATCAGTTTCAGAGACCAGCTACTACTGACCTCAGGCAGCATCTTCCCTGAGGGGCTCCTATGGCCTCTCCCCAGCCCACCTTCTGGCCAGCCCTGAGGTCTCTCTGACTTTGAATTGTAGCTTCCTTGGTCTCTGTGGGTCCAGATTCTGCATTTCTGCCCCATGTCTTGCCCTTATTCCTCTCTGGGCTCAATTCCACGTAAGTGCCCACCTGTTTCCTGTCTACCCTGGATTCTCATGGGCTCCTCTTAGTGCCCAGTGCCACTAACTCTGCAGAACCGTCACTGAGCCTATGAGGCCCATGAATACTGGCCTCACCCTTTGGCCTCCTCTTACCAACTGGGCTTCAACTGCCAGCCCTTTCTGGCCTGTCAGACACCTGGCTCCTGTGTGGCCATCTGGGAGCTGCCAAGCATTGTCTATCCTGAGTTGCACGGCATGAAGCCCATTTGTGTAGACAACAGTGAATTGAGCACGTCCACACGGGGAGCACAACTACCAGAGGTAGCTCATGTGAGCCCCAGACACATGATAGCATTGTTCCTAAGGACACTCAGGCAGTGATGGGTGTGTAGAAAAGAACGGGGATTTCAGAGTGAGGCAACAGGGCTCAAATCTTGGCCCAGCAATTTAATACCTTGGGCAAGTTTTCTAACCTTTCAGTGCCTTCGAGTCCTCATTTGGAAAATGCAGATAAATAAGAGTACCTAACTTATTGGGTTGCTGTAGGATTAACTGAAATAAGCAATCATGATTTACAGTGAGGATTTTTTAATGGTGAGTGTATTAGTTTGTTCGGGCTGCTGAAACAGAGTACCACAAACTGAGTAGCTTAAACAATGGAACTTTCTTGTCTACAGTTCTGGAGGCTAGAAATCCAAATTCAAGATGTCTGTGGTGTTGACTCTGTCTGAGGGCTGTAAGGAAAGGATGTGTTCCAGGCCTCTCTCCTTGGCTTGTAGATAGCTGTCTTCTCTCTGTATCTGTTCACACGGTGTTCTCCCGGTGTGTGTGTGTGTGTGTGTGTGTCTGTGTCCGAATTTCCCTTTTTTTATAAGGACACCAGTCGTTGGATTAGGGCCTACCCTAGTGATCTCATCTTAACCAATTACAGCTGCAATGACTCTATTTCTAAATATGGTCACATTCTGAGGTTCTGGGGGTTAGGACTTCAACATATGAGTTTTGGGGTGACACAATTCAACCCATAATAGTAAGCTATCATTATTTATCAGGAGTTCTTATAAAGTCCTGAGTATTGGTGGGATTTTAGTGGAATTAAACGGTAACCATTCAACCTCACATGATGAACTGCCTTTTCCTTGAGATACCTGGTGTATCAGTCACACATTGGTAGTGGCAGGTCTTTGGGTGATCCCACAAGCCTCCAAGTTCATGTGTAGGAGCTAACGCTCAAAAGGTCTTTTTTCTCCCCTTTTCTTTAAACAGTGGTGGCAGTGGTGGTGAGACGATGATGGTGGTGGTGGGCTCCCACGCGTCAGACAGGTTACACCTGAGCCTGGGGTCCGTTTTGGATCATAGGATCTAGGGCCAGGGCCAGATCCTGACCCCGTTCACCCCCTTCTCATCCCGCTTCCAGCCCAAGTCGTGTGGAGAAGCTTCATGCCTCACAGCAAATTCCAACATCCCTGAGAAGCCATTCTCTGAGAAGTGGAGGGGATGGCAGCCCACCACCCTCCCGTTCTGTAGGAAAGCTGGGTTCCTGTGGAGGCAGGAGTACAAGCCCTGCCCAGAAGCTGACAACAGGGCCTTCTTTACGCCACTCTAAAGGAAATGAGGAAGCTGAAAACTAAAGGAACATCAGGGAGTGTACAGAGCAGAACAGAAGACCTTTTGTGACCTCCATAACTTCTGCACACCTGAATCCATCTTGGTGCTGTTCTCTGGAGCCCAATGTCGTGGCTGGTCTCCCTGCCCCCACTTCCAAGGGGAGCCATATCTGGGAAGGCTGTGCCCTGAGAGAGAGGCATGAGAGTGGGAGCCTGAGTGTCTGGGACACCCACTTCTGGCATTAACATCTCAGCAGCTGGGTGACCTGTCGTTTGGACAGTTGTCATGTCTGCTTCTCATCAGGCCAAGGCTCTGTCTTGTACACTGTGGCAGGACTTGCATGGCTGAAGACAACTGGGGACCAGTAGTGAGCCCTTGAGGTGTGGCCAACCTGGGGACACAGTGGCTTTCTCTTCACTCTCATCCTTGAGAGTCTGCTGGCTTTGTGGAGGATGCAGGGCCAGGCTCTCTATTCTTTTTATCTTCTATTAACTACCTCAAAATTTCTTTTCTAATTTCATCTCATAGCTCAGCTCAGATTCAGCAAATATTTATTGAATATCCACACCGTGCTAGCAATTTAATACATGGTGTTGCCCTCAAGGAGTTTAAGTTCAAGTGAGGGTTTAAAAAGACAAGGAAAACAATCCACTGAAGTAGAGGCAGAGAGTGATAAGGATGGTTATTTAGATGATGACAGGTACTAAGAAGCAGAGAGAAATGAGAGGTTACTTCCAACTAGGGCTACCAGGAAGGCTTCATGCAGGAGGTGATATTTGTCTTGAGTCGTGAAGAATGGATAGGATTTCAGTGAGTACAGAGAGGGAGGAGGGCTTTAGAGTGGAAAAAACAGACTAAGAAAAGATAGGAAGATCCGAACAGGTAGAGCATTATAGGAGAATAGGTATTTGAGTGTGGCTTGAGCACGGGGTGGGGGGTTCACGTGGGAATAGAATGGGAAATGAAATTAGAAAGGAAAGTTGTGCTCAGATTGGGTAGGCTCCTGGATGTCCCACTGAGGGATTTGGCTTTTATTCTGTAAGCAACGAGGATGACAGTGAAGAGATTTGGACCAAGTGGACAACCTGATCCAAGTGGGCCTTGAGAAGACTGAGCAGCTGGCTTTCTGAGCAGTGGACTCATGTGGTGGAGGTTGGAGGCCAGGAGGGCAAGCTGGAGGCTGCTGCAATAGGCCAGGAGAGAGACCAGGGGTGACCTCAGATGGCTGGGTGGGTTTCACAGGTCAGGAGTCAGAGTAGATGAATGGTTACTTAGAGCAGGATGAGCAGGAGGGGCTGGGGACCAGGATTGCCCCCCACCCCCATCCCAGCCAGGCAGGTGCTGGAGGAAGTGACCCAATGGCAGGTGCACACAGAGGATTCTGACTGGCATGCATGGTGACGAAGGAGTAAACAGCAATTGTTTCACGTGTCTCAACAGCATGGGTCTGAAGTAAATTGGTGTTGCATCTGAAGCGGTGAGCATGAGGACAGGGATGCCCAAGTCCAAACAGCTGGAATTCCAGGCAGGTGGCCTGGACCAGGAGTTCTGTTATGGGTCTTGCCTAGTTGCATGATTTTGACTGGGCATTTCCTCCACTCTGCTCCACACTCAGGCCTCTTGGTCAGATCAACAAGTGTCCAGGCTAGCCCTTGTTCAAGTGCTAGAGTCCAAGAATTGGGAGGTCCATCCTCCAGTCTGATTCCTATAGCCAGAGCTTCTTCCCTAAAGCCTCCTATGTTTGCCAAGAGCCAGGCTTCAGCTGTAAGAAAGATGTGGATGTACCAGCTGGTCCTGTGCCCTTTGGGGTCTTCTGTCCTCCCTAGAGATGCTTCGTGGGTCTCTCCTAACAGTTCCATCACTCTTCCCATGAAACAGCAGAAGTGGGAGTGGTGGGCAGGTTTGGACAACCTCAGCGGACCCCTTGTTACATCCCAGATGCAAGGTCCAGGAAGATGGCACACTTCCAACTGGCCAGGCCAGAGCAAGAGGACAACAGCCAACCTCTCCTCCCAGAGCCAGTGGCAGCTAGGCCCACACTCTCTCACACTTACTAGATTATTCGTTGCTGGTTTTGCAGGAATGACCCTAGATCTATTTAGTAGCTCCAGCTACTCCACCTCTCAGAGATACTCCATCCTTCATGCTGGACATTGGATAGGGTTTTACTTTTTTTTTTTTCTTCAGACTATCTGGGATTTTTGCACCTCTACTGATGAACTATAATATAAATAGGTGTTGATTAAGCCTTTGGCCTTCTCCTGATACAGGGTGACAAGCTGGCCCTGTAATCCAGTAGTCAGCTGGAGCCTCCTCAGTATTACTCTAGAAAAGATTGCTCCCAAACCCAAATTGCAAAGTCCAGGGAAGTTCAAAGCACTCCCCAAGTCTACTGCGAGTCTTCTGGGCTCTTGCAACTGTGTAAGCCACCTGATTCAAATGCCCCATGTCAACCTGCGTGCACAATTCAGCCCTTCACTGTATCCACAAGAGGTACACTCACGGTGGGTATTCGTGAACCGAGCAGAGAGAGAGGGGTCATGTCACACACTCAGAGCCTTCTTGTTGACGTCTCCTTCCTATTTCTGCCATGTCTTCCTCCAGAGTGTCCAGAAGTCCCTTCCTCCTTTACTGGGTAGAGTGGTCCCCTGTCTGACACCTCTTTTCCAGCTAACACGCAGATCTTCAGAGCTCCACTTTCTAGACCAAGAATTCTCAAGGTATTTTTCCCAACAAAGCACTTTTCTCTCTAGAAGGAATTCTGGTGCCAGCTCTTACAAAAATAAACATTTCTTTGTCTGATTTCACTTTTATCACACACAGGGTTGGGGGTTTAAGAAGTTCCCTCTAGCAATTAGTATGCTTTTAGTGCAATTTAATAGGAACCCAATTCCAACAATAATTATTATCTCACAAAATTAGAAGCCCAGAGACAGGTTGACTCCAGGCTCCAGGGCCCCATCTCTGTCTCGGTTCTATTCCAGGCTCAGCCTCAGACTGGTAAAAAGATGGCTGCCGCAGTTCCAGGGAGCACCCTACAACATGCAGAGTGAGAAGGGATGGTCTCTTCTCATAGCTCCTCCTTTGTGGGGGAGAGACCTTTCCCAGAAGCCCCTCAGCAGTTGCCTTCCCATTTCATTGGCCAGGTTTGGTCACGTGCCTAAACCCACAGCTGGAAAGGGGAAGGGGCTCTGTGACTGGCTTAAATGAAGGAGGAGCCATGCCCTGATGATGGGGTATGGTGAGCGGCCACTGAAGTGTGAGGCTTTGTGGATGAGGACGGACACCTGAACAAAACTGGGGTGCTGCTGTGGCTCTGCCTCCAGGCCAGTAGCATGGTTGGTTGGTGGCTTTGCCCCAAGCCTCAGTCTGTTCCTACAGCGGCCCGCCAGAGAGGGCACCTAGCAAAACTGAACACCTCTGCCTTAAAGCTCTCCACCCACTTCTGCACCAAGGATACACCCTCTCCTTCCTTCAATAAATTTTTCTTCTGTTTTGATGAATTAGTGTTCTCACCTTTGTTTCCCTATTTATAACATACTAGCAATCTTTTGCAAGTCATTCACTGGACTATTATTTTTTCTTGCTGAGGAAGATGCACCCTGAGCTAACGTCCGTGCCAATCTTCCTCTATTTAGTACGTGGGTCACCGCACGGCATGGCTGACAAGTGGTGTAGGTCGCCACCTGGGATCCAAACCTGTGAACCTGGGCCGCTGAAGCAGAGTGCGCCCAACCCAACCACTACACCACAGGGCTGGCCCCGTCTATTTTTAAAGAGAAGTTATAGGCATTTGGGGGATTCTAAAACTTCCATTTCACATGAACTCATTTTTCTTTTCTGCCTTTCACTAGTTAGGGCAGTGGTTCTCAAATTTCAGTGGGAATTTCTTGGAAAGCTTGTTTGAAATGACAGAATTCCACATTCTGCCACCCCCTATCTGGAGTAGAAACCAGCACTGTCTATTTAAAGCGTGCACAGTAGGTGAGCACATGTTGAGATGCGCTCCTCCAGGAGAAAGCATCCAGGTGTAAGCCTGACTCGACAGGTTAATTGTGCGGTGGGGCACAATTCCAGTTTCATGTAAGTCCATTTTTGTTTATACAAGGAATTTTGTTGAATGCAAAACCAAATATAATACGAATTTTAGGTCGTACTTTTCCTTTAAGTACATTTGCAAACTGGGAAAGCAATCTCTCCTGCCAGACTGTCTTCCTAGTTTTGGATTCAGAGCACATGGTCACCCTTCCAAGGCTCAGCTTCAGGATGCCATTTGTTCAGATGAAACGGTAATTGCTGACTCTCCAAATGCCGAGTGTGGGCTGCTTAAGGCCTTGAACAGTCTGGGCCTGCAACGGAAGGACTGTCGCTTGGAGTATTTTCAGTGTTTTAAAATTCCTGAGTTGTTCTTCACTGAATAGTTTGCTTCTTCTAGAAACGGGGGCCTCTTTTTGTGAATGAGGACAAGTTAGCCTTGTGCCGTGCACTCGCTGCCAGGCCTGCTTCTGGGGCTCTGCTTCCTCGTGCCCCTTTTCTAGCAGAGCTGGAAGCTCCCAGTGCAGGATTGGAGGGAGTGTGGAGTTGCAGCCAGAGATGGACTGGAGGCAGGGAAGGTGGGCATTCTTGGCAGGTGAGGGGAGAGAGTGGAATCCAGGGCACTCCAGAGCAAGCTCGACCTCTGAAGCCCGACCCGGTGGGTTTACCTTTCGATTTGCAGGATGTGGAGATGGAGTGTGGCAATCTTTCTTTGGAGAGGCTCCCAGCCTGCAGTAGCAGAGGGAGTGTCTAAGGGGAAAGCAGGCAACAACATGAAGAAGGAAATGGAATCAAACTAGAAGAGGAAGCGAGACTGGAGAGGCGAGTGTCAGAGGAAGGGCGTCAGAAGGAGGCAAGTGAATGTTGTGGTTTAGAGAGAAAATTCTGAGTTAGGTGGGTTTGGGTTTGAATCAGGACTCTGCTACCTGCTAGCTGTGTATCCTTGGGAAGGATACTCCACCATCCTAAGTCTTCATTTCTGTAAAATAGAGGTAATAATACTGCTTAAAAATTCTTGTGTGGATTAAAGTAATACACATGAAGTGCTTAATAGTATGGTTACCATTGATTGGTGGCTTACTGTAGGACCATAGGCCACCTTCTTGATTTCGTATCTAATTACTATGAACTGCATCCCCAACTTGAAGTGAAACTATAGTCATCCCCCTTAAAATTTTCAAGCACCCATATGTCTGTCTTTTAGCAGGAAGTCCAGTATATTCCACTTGAGGTATCTCCTCCTTTGATTTTTCTAATAAACTCAGCGACTTACTCAGTCCAAAGGGACAGTCCTACAGCCAAGTGCCAGGCAGAGAGAGAATTCTAGAGTTCCGCTGGTCCAGTAATAATGTTGCTGCCACTGTTTGTTGCCAACATATAGTGTCATAGTCGAAAACAGGTTTCTTGTAGTTGTGACTCATTGCCATGATAATGCCCTCATTGGTCTAGAACTCTCTGTGGTAGATTGTCCCTCCTGGGCCCTCTGTGGGGAAAAATTGTATTTCTCACTCCATTGCCGTCCAGCTTGGCCCTATGATTTGCTTTAGCCAATGACATAGAAGTAACGTGTGCTACTTCCAATCAGAAGCTTTAAGAGCCATCACTATCTGTCCATTTCCTCTGCTAGAAAAACAGCAATGTCCTACGTAGGTGTTACTCCTTCTGTTTGAAGGGAAGAGTTCATGGAGCAGGGCTACAGCCAAACCATAGCCACATGTAACATGACTGAGACGTAAACCTTTGCTGTTGTAAGCCACTGGGATTCCGGAGTTGTCTGTTACCGTAGCATAACCTTCTCTAGCTGACTGATTTACTCCCTTGGGTCACAGGAGTGCCTACCATTTAGATTCTAAAGTTACAGCTCTTGTAGTTCACGAAGTCAACTCAGGCTTTACACCCCAAGTGAACCACCATGCCAGCGTGGCTTAGTTGAGAGGGACCTCCGGCCTCAGCTACATGCTCCACTGAAATCACCCCTCCTCCGTAAACACCTGGGCTCTTATCACAAGCAGGGCGATCAGCTCAGACCCTCATGGTATGTTCCTCTCTGGGGCCCTCGGTGTCCCTTCCTGCCCAAAGATCCCAGCTGGGGCTCCCAATACATCAGTGAGGTTCTAATAATGTTCCTGCAAAAGGAAAGGGGCAGGGCCTCAATGTCCTCGCCTCCTATGCAGATTTACCCCAGTGGACAATTTTGTGTATCACACACGTTGGGAGAGGTAGTCTTTGTCAGGCTACAAGAGTTCTGTTACATCTCTTTCCTGTGTATAAATGCCTATGTGCCTTACATTTGTTAGGGGAGGTCACTCAGTTGATTTTTTCCCGTAGTAAGTGCAATTTACTCCAGTGTGGTTTGCTACTATCACTCCTACTCATAGCAGAGATTGCGGTTTTTTTGAAGTCTACATTAGCAGTCCCTCTGTTAATGTCGATGTCATATGGAGGCCTCAATGAGAGGGTCTGGGGGCAGAGTGAAGTGGTAAATGGGGACCACAGTGAGGCAACATCATTCATTCTACCCCACTGCCCTTTTTCCTCTTCTGAAAAACGCAAAAAATAAGATTGAGGTCCAAGAGTTAAAAGAATTATTCTAATACAAAATGAAAGGAGATATCGTTCAGGCTTTTGTGATGGGGTTTCATTCTAACCCAACTAGGGAAGACACGTGAGGGGTCCCAGGTCAGCAGCGGATCTTGTGAGGAGGAACGAGCAGGGCGCGCTCAGCGGGGCTCAGGGAGAGGAGCTCTTGATGCAAAGGGGGAGTTGTTTCAGTCGCCAGTATCTGGTCTGCCGGAAGGTATAAGCAACAGAATAGCATTTTAGAAGTGTCTCTCTGGCTAGTATAGGGAAATCGGGTTGGACAGAAGCAAGAGTAGAGACAAGGATACTAATTAGGAGGAAGTAGGAAAGATACATGTTTATTGAGTGAATGAATAAATGAATATTAAGCTGTGCATATTAAGCTGTGGCTTCAAGTTGCTGCTCTGGCCAAAGGCCGTTCTCACAGTGTGCACCATATTCCTTAAGGCCTGTGGGGGGTCTTCAGACTTATGGAAGAGTAAAACCCTTCCTTTCCTGCTCTCCTCCGCTGACCCTACAGATCCCCACTCTCTCTCTTCCTGCTAAGGCCCTTTGGCTCTAGTCCCTGAGATCCTATCCTGGTTTTCTCTGTGCTCTCTGGAGTTTTTGGAGCTTGGTCACAAGCTAGTATCAAGTCTGGTTCTTTGCTTTGGTGAACTTTACTTCTTGTAGTTTGAGCTGTGTCTCACTTAATAGCAGACACTATCCTTTCTCAGAGCCTTTCTGGTTCGCACCACATTTTTAGCTCACCAGAACCGCCACCCCAACCCCTACAACCACATTGAAAGCACAAATAGGTTCCCATGGGCCACAGGATGAAGCTTACATGCAGAGCCAAAGTGACTGCCAAATGCTGTGCACCTTCAAGGGGTTACCCTCTCTGCTCAGACCCTTGCTGCTCTTGGGGAACCCATCGCCATGTGCCCCTCCCCTAGGGTCCTGCCTTGCAGTTTTCCATTCCCCGAATGCTTTCAACATTCAGAAAAAAAATAAGTAATAGGCATTGTTCCCACCCAGGAATGATTAGGGAGGTCCCCAGCACCCCTCAAAAATTGATTTTGGAGAATTCAAACCAGGCTTAGATGCTTTAAGAATATGTCTTTTGCTTTTAATCCAGATGAAGGAAGGAAGATCACAAAGGAAGGCTCAGATCCAGAGTGAATTCTTATGTCTAATACATGGTTTATTTTAAATGTGAAAGTTCAAGGTTACAAAAACAAATGGATTGGATGGGGCATTTGTGAATTCTGAAGCACAGACATTTCTCCATGTTTGGAGGATGTGCTCAGATATTTGTTTGTGCAATTTTCTCATTGTTGAAATAAAAAGAGCTCCTGAGGCTGTGGGACGTTGCACCCAGAATGATGTGAAGAGTAAATAAATGACAGTACAGGACCAGCATCCCGAGGAGGGAAAGGAGAGAAAATAGGGCCCTGGTTGGTATTGTCTTCACACGGCCCTAGAACACCTGGCTGAAAAACCTCTTTCTGACGTATCAAACGAAAAGTTGGATGGATTATTCATTGAATAGAATAAATTGGGAAGATAAGCTGCTGTCAGGAAGACTGACCTGCAGAGGTATTCTTCCTGTTTTTCTTCCATCCTTACTCACTCGATCTTGTTAAGATCTCTTTTTATGAACTTGACTTTAGATTGCGTTGATTTGATCAGGTAACTTTGAGAAAGGGATTTCCTGGGGGGTAAAATTAAATTCTTCTTCTACAACTGGATTAAAAGAGCATGGGTCTTGGGGTGTTCCGATCCAGTTCTTTTATAGAGCAGCTGTGTGATCTTGCATAAAGTATTTCATTTCTCTAAGCTTCATTCTCCTAAATGGGAAATGCAGACCGAATATTTTTTGAGAATGTGTTTTGAGAATAGTGATGTATATAAAACATGCCATGTATGGTATCTAGTACAAAGTAAGTCTTGTAAGACGTGGCCTAACTCATAATTGAAAAGAATCACTCTGCTTGTTTTGTCGGTGCAGGAGAGCAAAGAGGAGGCAGTTGCATTGATGACATGGCAAGGAATTATGGTAGCCTGGACCAGGGTAGTGTTGATAATAGACTAAGAAACGGTCAGATTCTGGACATATTTTGAAGACAGAGCCAATAAGATTTTCTGATGTTTTCTCTGTAGGGTGTGTAGGGAGCAAGACGGGAATCATGAATGACTCATGTTTTGTGCTTGAGCAGCTTGAAGGATGGGCGTGCCATTTCCTGAGATGGAGAAGACTGAGGGACGAGCAGGCACTGGTGGTTGGACGGGTGAAGTTGGAGGTGTCTATGGGACGGTATTGAGTAGGCGGTTGGATATATGACTTTGGAGTTTGGGGGAGAGGTCCAGACTGGACATAAACACTTGAGAGTCTTCAGAGTACAGATGGTGTTTAAAATCATGAACTCGGAGAAGATGCTCTTGAGACTGAGTGCAGATAGAAAAGAATCTAGGTCTGAGAACTAAGCCCTGGAGCAGCCCAGTGTTACCCATCGGGGAAGTGTGGAGGCACAAATGCATCCCGCCCGCCCTCCACTTTCTTCTTTTATCCGAATGAAAGGGACTGCTCTATTTAATTCAGTTAGCCTTCACTTGGACAAAGCTGCTTACAAAACTTCTTTTGGGTTTGCTTTGAAAAAGTGACACATGCTCTTTGCAACTTCAAAGTCTTTTAAAAAGGAAAAACACCCAAATCTGGGCTGTAGAAGAGGCTTCGTGGTACAGGCATCGAACCAGCAAGCCTAGTGCATCTGGAGATCAAGTTCCTCTCAGGATTAGTGAAATCAAGCTTTTGTTAGCATTAATTTAATGGTGGAATGTCAACTTGCAAACTTCAAAAATCCTTTTCTGCTTTGCATCTCTTTCCGTTTTTCATCCAAAAGAAAAACTATGTGAAGCCAGAAGGGGGAATCTGAGAAAGGTTAGACTCTTCCTTTGGTGAGATAAACAATCTGTTGTGTCATGGCACCGGCACAGAAATCCTGTGTCTGAAGAATAGGCTGGGACTACAGAGTTCCTGAGGATAGTTTAGAGGAGGATAAGGGAGGGGCAGCTCAATTCTTGTGATGAAGATCTGGGAGTCTCAGAGGACCATGGATTTTCTATGAGCCAAGTAATGGCACAGCTGTCACAAGAGACAAAATTGTAGGTTGAACTCAAAGGGGTCCAGCAGCCTGGCCATAGGAAATCAGAGTCCTCTGACTAGAGACTGCTGGTTGGATGACACCAGCATCTGAGGTTGCTGGCCTCTGAAAAGGGCCACTGTATTTATCACATGGCCCTAGCTATAACATTAGATCAGAGAGAGATCTCTGCCCCAAAGGTAGCTAATGACCTAGGAGACCTGGCTTAAACAGATGAGGTAGGCCGGTCAGATGCTTTTGAGAATCTGAAACAAGACAGTTGTCAGGTGGTTAGGGGGAGGAGAGGGCTGGAGCTGAGAGGCCATGTGAGTCACAGCAAGGTGAGTGTCCAGAAAAAGCAGGAGTAGAGAGAGGAGGAGGAGGAAGCAGATGTGCAGAGAGAAGGAAAGAGGGAGAGAGGCAAGGAGGGAAAGCAAGAGAGCATTACGTGTCAGTGGGAGGCAGAGGGACACAGATATTAGGACAGAGAGACAGAGTAGGGGCTTCAGGTCCTGCTGGCTCTCTGCCCCCTGGAGGTCTGAGTGTACCTCTTTTCCTGTCCTGGGTTCTTTGGAGGTTCAGTTATCATTGGCATAAGCCCCCTTGACACTTGAGCCAGCCAGAGTGGGTTTCTGTTCTTTGCAACTTACAGAGTTCTACGCTTTCCCCATCCATCCTGGCCATTATGTTCTGCTCACCTGTTGGCCCAGCCTGGAATTCCTTCTTCCTCCCTTGACTTTCCTTGTTGTGCTCAGCACTCAAGGCCTAGCTGGTTTCTCTCTCACATGAAGCCCTTCCTGACCAACCCAGGCCCCAGAGGCCTCTCTTCCCCGTGAGCTTCTGTAGCTCTTCCAGCCCTCCCAGCCTTGCTTCTTCCTCCCACGGACAGGCCAGGCAGTGGTTCCCTTCAGGGCAGAGCCCAGACCTCATTTCACGCCCTGCCTGCCCTGGCCTGTTCTTGGGACTGAGCAGAGCCCAGCAGGCAGGTGTCCACTGGCTTATTCATTGAGCCCTCCAACTGGCTGCGCCTGGGCCTCCGATCATTCTCAGCGGGGATGTGGTGCTCAGCAGACTGGTATTCCCTAGCCTTCTCCTCCTACCGACTGGCCTCCCCTATCCACAAATCAGCTCAAACATTCCCTCGAAGACTTAGACCCTGTCTCTCCACACTCCATCACTAGCTCTTTCACTCTCCCCGGTTTCATCCAGCCAACATTTTTGGAGCACCTAATGTGTACCAGATGTTAAGCTAGGTGCTGAGTCCATGGGACAAGGAGGCGGTATGGGGTAATGGTTTGGGGTGCTGGTTCAGGAGTTTGACTGAATGAAAATCCAAGTTTTCTTTCTGACAGTTGGGAACCCTGGTCAACTTACCTACCATCCTCAAGCCTCAGTTCCCTCATCTTTAGAATGGATTGACATTAATAATAATAGCATGCCTACTTCATGGAGCTTTAGGGAGGATTGAATGAGATTATCCGTATGAGGGACTTAACACAGTGCCTGGCATGTAATAGATACTCTTGCATCACTGTTGTGATTGTGTTATTACTAGTATAGAGATGCATTGCCTTGGGTCCCTGTCTTTAAGGACCTCACGACTAGGTAGAGGAGGCAGAAAAGTCCCAACACCAAGTGACAGATGTCTAATCTTGAGTTTCTCTTTGGTGTGTCCCAGCATTCCAAGGGGTTAGGAATGGGACACAGTTAGGCTGAGAGACTGATTCCCCTCAGGTCTTTGCGTGTGTTGGTTGGGCCTGGGGCCACCAGAATCCCCAAATGATCACTGGCAGCCGTGAACAAGCCTTGTCCATTTACCCGTGTGTGCAGGTCTGTGAGCTATGGAAAGCCTTCTCTGATGGATGTGTGTGAGCACAGGGCACAGGGGAGCTCAGAGAAGGGAACCAACTCATTCAGACTTCTCCAAAGCACAGCACTGCCTTCTCTGCCATCCTCCCCTCACCCCCACTCCCTCATGGGACTTCCAAGGTCACCCTGGTACCACAGTCCCACTTTACCCACATCCTCCCTCCCTTTCCCCACACACTCAGGTCAGCACATGGTTGCTGAGTGAATGAAGAATTGAGCCTCATCACCATCACATTCAAGACCTCGCCAAACGCCGTCACTGAGCCCTGCAAATTGGCTTCTGATCTCATCGGTCTATTGACATGGCTCTCTCAAAGGTCCAGTAGCTTGTTCACAGTCTTCACCTGGGACTTAAAGCCCGCCTAGAGACCCATATTTCTAAAATCTATGCCACCAGTCTGGACCTCTCTCAAGCAACAATCCTTGCAATCCTGCTTTTCTAACAATCTTCTGGGCATCTCCATCTGGGCACCTTCATCTGGGCATTTCCATCTGTGCATCCCACCAGCATCTCAACCTGAACTCATATCTTCCTTAACCAATGTGCTCCTGCTCCTGGCTTCCCTATCACATTCATGTTCTCTCTACCTGTCAAGGGGTCAAAACTTCAGACTCACCTGATCTTTTCTTTCCATGCCCCACATGCAGTTAGCGCACAAGTTTATTGAGACTCTCTCTTTCTGCCCACTCTCGTCTCTGCTGTTATCACTTCTCTGCAGAGTTTCATATGTTCAACTGTCCACGGTTCCTCTCCACTGGGATGTTTCATAGTCATCTAAAGCATAACATGTCCAAAATGGAACCCTGGAATCTATTAATCCTGTCCCCCCAGCTCCTGTCTTCCCCGTCTCCATAAATGACTCCACTATATGCCCAGTTGTTCAACTTGGTCATCCTTGACATCTTCTTCTCTCTTGAGGGCCACGTCTTTATGGGGTGTTTCAGGAGCACTCAGACGAATATTGAGCCCAGCCGCCCCACTATGGCCACGCACTGTTAAAATATTGAGGTACTTCCCTGTCAGTTGGTAAATTGCTGCTACTCTGAGACCCCTGACTGCTCCCCACGTCACCCTAGTTACCCTGGAGTCTCCCCCAAGGTTCCCTGGACCTTCCCATGATGTAGCAACTGAAGGGTGGATATCTGGTATTGCAGGGGGCCTCTGGGATCCAGCTACTTCAGCAGGACAGCCACTGGTATCCACTCTAACTGGTCAGTGCCTGGGCCATCACAGTTAACTGTTTTGAAGACAGTGCTCAGTGTTACCCATTTTGAAGAAGAAACTGACACTGGAGAAGTTAATTAATTTCCCCACAGTTCTGCGGAGTCTGGCTCCAAAGCCCACTCTCTTTCCAGGACGTTTAGCAATAATTCCCTGACTTGTCCCCTGCGCTGGAACAATCTCCCCAAAGTCCAGCTCTCCTCGTCCACTGTCCCTGCTTGGAAACCTCCTGGGGCTCCCAGCCCACGTGGAAGTTAAGTCCCAATTCTTAAGCCTAGGGTTCAAGGCTCCTTCACAGTCTGACCTCCTCAGCCCAGCCCCACGACAAGACTCCTGTCACCGTATTCCTGGGCACTTTCCCACTGCCCCACATAGCCCTGCACCACTTCTTCCTCCAGGAACGACCTCCTGAACCCACTCTCTACCTCTTGAAACCTTGACGTATTTGGATTCATGACTGCCTCAAATGCCAACTCCACTAGAAAGAAAACCTTCCTTAATGCCCCCACTTTGTCTTCCTTGGGATGACTGTAGCACTTGGTTCAAGTTCAGTGACCCCACCCCAACCCTCCCCTAGTACTAACTATGTTCTTCCTTATAGAATAATTTTACTAATAACACCACATGTAAACATCCCGACAGACAGTTTGCAAACCACCTGCACATCTTATGTCACAGGTGTTACTTACTCTCTTGAGTCACATACCATTAGCTCCCAGAGGGCAGGGGCCACATTCTGTTCACCTCTGGAAACTCACTGCCTAGCAGAGGTGCAGGCACAAGGTATGTGCACAGTGTACGTCCTTGAAACAAATGGGGAAGCCATGCTCTTGAGGCAGAGTGGAGAAAGTGGGTGACAAATTTTCCAGCAGTTGTTCCCTCCAGGGCTGGCCTAAAGCAAAGGCAGGATGCCAGGATCCTGTCTCTCCCCAGATCCCCCATGACTGCTCATAGATTCTTATTTTATTCATGGGTTATAATCTTTTACTATCATTACTTACTTTAATCCTCAGATTGTCTCAGATTTGAGGCAGTGAGAGCCCCTTCAAGTGGTCCTGTGTCTTTTTGACATGCCACAATCATTCTTGAAGCAATTCCTTACTTTTTGGCACAATAAGATATTGTACTTTTGCTCTCCCAGCCCTAAAATTAGCCATTTCTCCAAGAAGCCCTAGACCCTTTTATTGGAGAAGGGTATTTATAAATCAAAACTGAGTGCAAAGTGTGCTCATCACTCCTGAAGCATTGTTATTTTCAGGCGCTCTCAGCGGTTAGAGCCAGGAAATAGATGTATGTTTATGCACACACATGTCTGCCTTCTGTATATAAATATAAACATATAAATATATATATATATATATGTATACACACATGCTTGCCCATATACATGCCCATCCACCTATCTCTCTATCTACTTGCCTATCTAGTTCACTCCAATACCTACAATTCCAACACAGCACTGCCTGGTTTATTCTGTTTTCCCTCCTTTCCATATTTGTAACTCCCTCCTTTGGCAGTGAGAAGATTGATTCTCATTATTAACAATATGTTTACGAATTTACTCAATTCTAGAATGTACAGAAAGTATTTTCAGAATTTCTAACTCATATATCTATGAAAAAGAAATCTACTCAGTATTTGTTTTTTGTTCTTTTTTTCCTTTTGCGTGAAGACATTTAGTCCAAATGTACAAAAGTTACTTGAGGTAGTTCCTTTCTAGCCCCTTCTGTCCACAGACTTTTTTTTTTTTTTTTTTGCTGAGGAAGATTTGCCCTGAGCTAACATCTACTGCCAATCTTCCTCTTTTTGTATGTGAGCCCTACCACAGCAAGGCCACTGACAGACAAGTGGTGCAGGTCTGTACCCAGGAACTGAACTCAGGCCGCCGGAGCAGAGTGAGTGAACTTAACCACTAGGCTGCTGGGACTGGCCCATGCCCACAGACTTTTAATCATCCCCTTTATGTTTGACTCTATGTCTCATTTCTGTCCTTTCACATCTGGCTTTTCAAGTCCAGAGCCTCTCTGGGGCACCAGAGCAGCTGAGCCTCCTTCTCCATGGGTCATCCAGGGCTAGGCTGGGCCTCCTCCTTCTGGCTTCCTTAGGCACCACTCCTCTATCTTCTTGCCAGTTTCCAGAAATGTGTTGACTCATGCCCCCTCCCATTCTCTTTGTGGCTAAGAATTTATTCCTTCTTAAGGAGTCCTCTGCTATCATTTTAATGGGATTCTGGGGGAGAGATGAGACACCTCATGTTCTCAGACTGTTGGCTTGACCCCGACACCCAGAAACTCTATAGTCAGAAAGATCTGGGTTTACAAATTATGAGAAACTGGCAAGCTCCTTGACCTCTCCAGGTCTCAGATTCCTCACCTAGGACATGGGGATGAGAAGCCCTACGTTACGTGGATTTGGTGAGGACTGTACTAGACCTGTAATGTAAATGACACCTGTTGTCGCTACCGGGATGCAATTCCTGCGAGTTGGCCACTTGTTTGTTCACTTACTCATCCAGGACCTACTAAGTGCCGGGCATCACACAGAGCCTCTGAGTATGGAAGGCTCAGGGAAGTCAAAACTCCCAGTGCGGTCGAGCCAGCAGTCAGTCCCTGAGCTGGCAGTGTTCCTGGTAAGATGATGCTTCTCCAGCTTGGCTTCCTTTGGTCCTAGGATCTGCTTTTGGCCTGGGACTTTTAAACTTCTTCCCTGGCCTTGAGTCAAATGGCCTGGAGGGGGATGCTCCCCGAGCTGTGTGCCCGTGTGCCTCTGCTGGCCCACTGCTTTTTTACGGAGGACACACAATTGTCTCTGATGGGAATGAGTGATGAGCTGAAGATTTTGGTAAAGCAAGGCCAAATCCCTGTGTGGCTCCAGGAACAAGGATAAATATAGCCCAAGTAATTGCTCATGCTCTTTTAAGGATTAAAAGTCAGCTTCCAGGCAAGCTGTGAAGCTCCATGACCAGGACAGAAGGGACACAGTTCCTTTTTTAGAGCCATGGTCAGCACTCCTTGTGCATTGCTGGACCCTGGGCCTCCATGACGCTATTCCCACTTGCATAAGGGGGTCGCCTTCACTAGTCTACACCCCATGAGGGCAGGCATGGGTCTGCAGTGTCTCTACCACTTCCCGTCATCCAACTCTATGTCTGGCACAGTAGAGATGCTCAATAAACATTTCTAAATGAGTAAGTGAACTGTGAGAAGCCTATATTTTAAAAATAACCTTTAGAGTGAGATCTGTTGTCTAGTTGACAGTAACGTACCAATGCTGACTTCCTGGTTTTGATACTGTACAACGGCCATAGAGGATGTCACCATTGGCAGAAGCTGGATGAAGTGTACGTGGACTCTTTGTACTATTTTTGCAACTTCCTGTGTGTCTGTAATTATTCCCAAATAAAAAGTAAAAAAAAAAAAACAATAACCTTTAGCTAGGCTCATGCCAATACTCTTTGACATTTGGGGGAAGGAGTGCTGAAAGATGAAGTGATTAAATTCCTGTTTGCAGCAATGCTTTTGTTTCATTATTGTTTTGATCGTAGACACATGATTTATTCATATGATTCAAAATTTTTAAAGTATAAGTAAGGTATACAATGGATAGTCTTTGCACCAGCCACTTAGATCCCCTCCCCATGGGCAACTAGTCTTAATGTTTCATTTCTTGTGCTAGTTTTAGTGAGATTGTGTACAAACACATGTACTTATGAGTGAGTATGTGTGCCTATAAGTATATCGTGTGTGTGTGTGTGTGTACTGTTCTGTTATCTTACTTCTTCCACTTAACCATATATCTTGGAGGTTTTTCATATCAGTACCCAAAGAGCTTCCTTATCCTCTGTTGTGGCTGTACACTATCATCTTTTATGACCCCCAATTGGTGGACATTTATGTTGTTTCTAATCCCTTTGCTTTTATAGACAAAGCTGCAAAGAATCGTCGTGTTCATTTGTCATTTCCCAAGTGTGAGAGTGTGTTTGTAGAATAAATTTCTAGAAGTGAAATTGGGTCAAAGAATATGAGCCTTGTAATCTTAATAATGCTGAATTGTCTTCTATAGAGCATGTTCCATTTTACACACCCACAAGTAATGTGTTTTGTGAAATGCTTGCTTTAATGCAGTGATTTTAAAAGTTATTTGGTGACCCTTCTGTGGGTCTGGCGAAAGCTATGGCCTGTACCCAAGAAAAACATAGATCGCACAGTATTTTGCATACCATTTCATTTGGCTCAGAGACCCCTGAAGACTACCCATGAACCCCAGTTTAGGAAACCCCGGCTGTGGGGGAGGCAGTACGGTACAAGAGAAGGGGCTTTAGGGTCAAGCCACCGAAGTTCACCTCTCAGCTCTACCACTGACCAGCTGTGGAACATCAGGCAAGTCATTTCACCTCTTCCAGTCGTAGTTTCCTTTTTGAAGGAAAAATATAATAGTTCTATTTAATAGGGCGCTTGTGAGGTACATACAAGCTTTTCTGGAAAGCATCTAATATAATGATTGGTGCTCAATATATGTTTTGTACACACACACACACACACAACCTCCCTCACATGCACACATAACCTTTGATTCTGTTTGAACCTGAGTTTCTGGTTGTCTCTGTGGTAACTGCTGCTGGAGTCATAAGATCAAACTTTGGAGCATCATTTCCCAAAGTGGGGTCCTTGGGCCAACTGCAGAAGAATCACCTGAGAGCCTTAATTAAAATGCAGATTCCTGGGTCCCACGTTAGATCCGTGGAATTAGAATTTCTGGAAGAGGGGTCCAAGGAGCTTCATACTTGGGGAAGCTAACCCACAATGAAGTTGGAAAAACAGACTAAAGAGTTTGGTAAACTCCTTCTAATCTCTATACCTGCAATTCTAGTAGTTACTACCAAGTAGGTTTGCCAGTGGGAGCCTGTACCTGGCAGATGGATAGGTATAGGCACCTGAGAGAAAGCATGGCTAGGACCAGGACAGTCTTCTCTGGCTGCATCTACAAAATTACAGTCCTTTGTGGTGTAACAGACAGCACGCACTACGTTCTCAGGAGCCTTTCATAACAACAGGGAGGAGAGAGAGCGCACACTGGAGGCCAGGGGCCCAGGTTCAGTGGGGAAAGCCTGCCAGGACTGAGCCATGGCCAGGAGCTGGGGAGAAGGACTGTGGATAGCCAGGCAGCTGTCACCAGGAGGCCTTGATTCACCAACCCCCAGAGCTCTCAGCGTGATGGGGGAATGCTTTCTGGGGTGGCAAGAGGTGGCCCAGGGCTAGAGTTGCCAGATTCAGCAAATAAAAATGCAGGAAATGCAGTTAAATTAGAATTTCTGGTAAAAAATCATATTTTTTTTGGTATAAGTATGTCCTGTGCAATATTTGGGACATACTTACACTAAAGGAGTTATATGTTGTTTATCTGAAATTCGAATTTAAGTGAGTGTCTTGTGTTTTATCTGGCAACCCTACCCAGGGCTTCTCTGAGCTGCCCTAACCTCAGAAGAGTGCCGGAGCCCCCACTTGACTTGCCCAGAGCCTGAAGCTCCATGGCATTGGCTCTAGGGGGGCACTGCATCCACGCTGGGTGAGGAGCGAGGAAGGACAAGGTGCGGACTTCCAGGAGAGAGGCAGCCCATCCTCGCCTGTGTCTGGACAGGCGCAGGAACTAATTTGTGCCATCAGCACGTATGAGATGCTGGCACTGTGCTAAGCCCTCCAATATGACCTCATTTAATCCCGCTATAACCCACTATTGTTCCCACTTTAGGGAGGAGGAGACTGAGGCTCCACGATATAAAGACCACAGGGCTGTTGAGTGCAGGAGCAGAAAATGAAGCCCCCGGGGCTGGTGCGAGGTCTGGGATTAGCTGAATCTCCCAGGCCCTTCTCTCTGGTAATCCCAGGGGTTTAAGGTGGGAGCAGTCCCCGCCCCCGAATCCCCGGGACAGGAAATGTTCCCAGTTTCTCCTGGCACCAGACCAGAGACTTGTCCAGGCTCACATGCTTGCTGGAGAGTCCAGGCTGGGAGGCGGGTCTGCAGAGTTCCCTTGGTCCCCGTCTGGCCAGGACTGTGCCCAGTGGCATGAGCTGCCCGTGGGCACTGCCATCCTCGGTGCGGGCGCCCATGGCAGGGACCCAGGGCGAGTTGCTGCTCCCCAGGCCCAGCCAGCCCTGAGCCCAGGGCAGCCTGGACAGCTTCCCCTGCCGTTAGCCCCCTGAGCAGGCCGAGGGGCTCCCTGAGGAGCTCTGGGCTTCAAGTCCCAGCCCCTCTTGGAGGAGGCGGCGGCCAAGGCGGCAGCCAGAGGCTTCTCAGCTCGGAGCTCCGGAGCCAGATGTAACATTGACCTTAAATGGTAAAAGCTCCCCAGAGTGAAGAGAGGCTGGCCAGAGGAGGAACGGGGAATAACTCAGTTTTAGGTAAGTCATCGCTCTGTCCAAGAATAACCTGACTCTTCAGCCGGGAAGCGGAGGGAACCCTTCTCCTCCTTAAAGGTACAGGGTGCTGGGACGGGGCGCCTGACTTGAACTTTCCAGGGGAGTTGGCTTTATTGGGTGGCATTTCAGCTGAGTGTTTTTATTGTTGCTATCCTAGTTTTAAATGAGAAGTGAATCTTGCCAGTCCTAACTTAACTGAATCGTGCTCTTTTTGCTTACTGTTGGAAAGCCTGCGCAGGTCAGGGTGAAAATGTGGGTTCTGCCTAGAGATCCCCACCTCTAGATTTCCTGTGAGCCCATCTGAGGCAATAGAGGGTCTCCAGATCATGCAAGCCCACCAGGCAGGGCTTCCCCTCACTGCCTGCTACCCCTTTCCTGGCCCTGCTCTGTGCTGACTTGTGCTTCCCTCTGCCCACCACCAAACCCTGTGCCACCCCCAACCCCGTGCCACCCCCAACCCCCTACCATGGACCCTGTGCTGGTCCAGTCCTGTCTCCATCCTTGACCTTGCCCCTGTTTCTGTCCCTGCCCCTCCTGTCCTGTGTTCTGGTCGCAGCCCCTGTGTTTATCTCTGTGCCCATCTCGCCTTCTCTCTCCAGCTTTGTCCTCCCCCAACTCCTGGAGGAGGTGCATGTGCCTGGCCTGGGCCCCAAGCCCCGCTCCTCTTCAGGAGCTGGGTGGTGAGGCTAGAGTGAGTGGCACTCAAGCTGGCTTTCTCCAAAGGAAAGGCCAGTGGAAGCCAGAGGCCAGAGAGGGGCCCAGCTGTTTTGCTCCTTTCTGCCCAGGAAACAGTTGTAAAAGCCTAGAGATGCTCTGCAGTTTGAGTAAACAGAGCACGGAGCCTGGGACCCCTGGCCAGCTCCTTCCTGCCTCTCAGAGCTCGGCAGCTGTTATTCTTTTAACACTCTTCAGGTTGCTCTTTGGGGATGGAAATTAAAGCAGCCCACTGGCTTGTGCAAGCTGGGTCTCCTGCAGGAAAAAGGAGGAAGCATCCCAGGACTGTTAGGCTGGGAGCACTGGGGAGTCATCGCCTGCCAAAGGTCCCACCAGGGGGCAATGACATGCTGGTGAGACAGGTGGAGTTAACTCCCCCAACCTTGCCCCAACACTTTTATGGGGAGGAAACTCAGGTTAAGTGCCTTGCGTAAGGTCAGACCACAAAGAAAGAGCAGAGCTGAGACTTGAACTCAAGTCTGTATGACTCTAGCTCCAGTGCTCCTGCCTCTCAACAAAGCTGCAAGTGTGAGGGTACGCACCTGCCTTAAATGGTGTCTTGTGATTTTTGACGTAACGGAGAATACAGTTGTCATCATCATGATTGTTGGGCCCATGATTCAGGGGTGTGTGTTTGTGTGTGTGTGTGTGTGTTGGGGATGGCTGTTTGTATTCATAGCTGATGGACCTTTCTCTATGTTTGGTAGTAAGTGGGACTTTCCTACACACCCTCTAAGATCATCAGGGAGAGAGAATCACATGCTAATTGCTACAACATGACCACTGATCCCCATAAACATGTTTTCTGGAAGAAAAAAAAGCTAAATGCCATTTTTACTCTGCATTGAACACTGTCCTAAGCACTTCCCATCTAGTAGCACAACTCCCAAACCCTGCAAATTGGGGGTTATTATTACTACCCTCATCTTGTAGATGGGGGCATTTTAGCACAGAGAGGTCACACAACTGGTGAGAGGTGGTGCTGGCAGTTCACTCCAGGCAGCCAATCTCCGGAGGCTCTGCTCTTGATCACCATGCTCTGTTCCTTTCTGATGGGCACTGTTTCTGAGAGGGCAGTGGGGGAAGCATGTCCCACTCTGAGGCTCTCCATGTGTGATTTCATGTGCTCTTTTCAGCAATGCCTTGTGGGATGTAACTTTACCTCAATTTCACAGGTGAGGACAGGAGGACTAGGAGAGAGAAAATGACTTATCCAAGGTCACCCAGCCACCAAGTGAAGAGTGGGGGATTTAGTATCTTGGATGAGGATAGTTAGGGCCATGTAAGGCCTTCAACTTGAAACTAATTCCCAGGGGCACCATTGGGCTCATCATTTTGGGGTAAGGGGTTCTGTGAGTCTCCGTGAGAGGAAGCCAGACTCCCTGCCTGATGGGCTGAAGTGCACAGACAGGTTCTCAGCTTCCCAGACAGCCCCTGCCTCTTTTCTCTAAGTCCTGGTTATAAAGGTAGATGGATGCACCCCTCACCTCCAGCAGGAGCCCTGTGAGGGCAGAGACCCTGTCTCATTCTCCACTGTGTGTCCAGCACCCAGAATGATGCCAGGAGTGTATAGTGCTTAGGATCTGGTTTTTTTTTCTTATGAAAAAATGGACGTAATGCTCATAAAGTGTGTTTTGGTTAAACAGGGCCTTAGGTTTATTATGTATATGTGCCTGATGATCAGATTCTTCTAGTCTAGCTTGAGAGGATTCGAGGTGGGTGTCTCAAATTATCCACCCTCTCCCCCTCTGCCATCTCTGCTGGGTCACCCCATGGAGTCACTGGCCTGTCCCTCAGCCATCCTCTCTGTGGCTTGGCAGTCAGCAGAGGAATTCTGTTTACTGGCCGAGGAGGAACAGAGGCCTGGATGGATGGAAAGGAGAGAACTTGGAGCCTGCAGACTCTGCCCCTGCCCGTTGGGGAGCTCTTTGAGTGGAGGGACAGAGTGAACTGAGTCTCCATGTAGTAAATGTAAAAGGAAGGAGGAGAGAAAGTGGATATTCGTTGAGTTCCTACCTTGTGCCAGGATCTGTGCTGGATCCACTATCTAATTTAATCCTTGTGATAGAGGTGAGGATGCTGCAGGTGAAAGGGGTGAAGCATGTGCCCAAGGACACACAGCTGCTAGGTGGTGAGTGGGGATTCCTGCTCAGGACACCTAAGACCAAAACAGGCACTTCCTGTGTTAGATGCCACCCCACCTCTACCTAGTAACCCAGGTCCTGGAGCAGTTATTGAATGTCACAGTCCAAATGATGGGAAAATCAAGAAAATTGGGAAAGGGGATATTGTATCTGTGCCATGGACCTTGGAGGCTAGACCCTGAGTTCAGGCGTCAGGCCAGGGCAGCCTCACTGGGTGGGATGCAGAGGCAATGAGAGGCCGTGACTTTGGACTAGCCCCGCCTTCTCGGCGAGGGCCTTCTCCACAGGAGAAGGAAAGCAGGTGACAGCCAGCCAGCCACACAGAAAACCTCTCTTCCAGTCAGCCACAGACATAAAAAGGAGTTTGCGAAGGCTGGACTTAATCAACTCTGATTACTTTCTTCCTAGGACTTTTTTTATTTATAATTTTTATTCAGATTTTTTCCTGGTAATAAAAGTAATGTATGCTCCTTGCTAACCTTTCTTGGAAAATATAGAAATGAGTATAAATCAGAAATTCAGAAATAAATATAAAGAAATAAAAAAATCCCTCCTGAATCCTATCACTCAGGGATAAGTATTGTTAGTATTATGATGTCTCTTTCTTTGTATTTCTCTAGATTTTATAAAACAAGGGTCTTACTATATGTGGTTTAGTAGTCTGCTTTTTAGAAGTTTTTAAAGACTTTACTTTTTTAGAGCACTTTTAGGTTCACAGCGAAATCGAAAAGAAAGTACAGAGATTTCCCATCCACCTCCAGCCCCTCACATGCACAGCCATCCCAGTGTGAGCATCTTTGTTGATAATGATGGACCTGTATCAACACATAGCTATCATCCAAAGTCCATGGTTCACCTCAGGGGTCACTTTTGGTGATGTACCTTCTGCAGGTTTAGACAAATGTATAATGACAACTATCCACCTTATTACCATATCATACAGAGGAGTTTCACTGCCCTGAAAATCCTCTGTGCTCCTCCTCTTCACCCTGCTCTCCTACCCAAACCCCCAGCAGTTACTAATCCTTTTCCTGTCTCCACAGTTTTGCCTTTTCCAGAATGTCAAATGTCTGTTTCCAGAATCAAACAGTACGTCGCCTTCTCAGACTGGCTTTTTTTTAGTGATATGTGCTTATGTTTCCTCCCTGTCTTTTCATGGCTTCATAGCTCATTTCTTTTTAGTGCTGAATAATATTCCATTGTCTGGATGGACCCCAGTTTATTTGTCCACTCATCTGCTGAAGGACATCTTGGTTAGCCTGTTTTTTTTAACTGAACACTCCAGCATGATCATTTTTCCACAACCTTAAAGGTCCTTCAAAGCACAATTTTTCAACGGTTGTATAATATAGAATCATTTTAGCTGTGCAACACTTCAGTCATCGTTCCTGTCATGGGGCATTTACAAACGTGGGTTTTGGGGGGAACGGTCTCAGTGGTACATACACGATGGCTTTTCTATGCATTTGCGGCGTTTGGACACTTGGCTGTCAGAGGTGGGCTTCTGCGGCGTGGCCCCGGGCGTGGGCCTAGTTCTGCAAGCTGCTAATAAGCGGGACACTGACTCAGCCCCAAACACACGAGCTCACCTCGTGAGAACGTTATTCCCTCTTTAGTTCTTTTCAGTCCTTCGGAGGGCGGAGAAAGCCCCCATCTGTGGTGGCCTGGGGGTGGGGCTGCGGCAGCACCGGCTGTGCTGAACCCGGGAGGTCAGGCAAGTCCGGAGGAGTGGTCCACCGCGGTTGAGCCTCGTGAGCCCTCTCCTTTTGGACGCTTGCTTGTCTCCCTTCTTGACAAAATGAGAGCAAGCCCTGGCCTGGAGCCTTTGTCAGGCAATAGCTAGAATTTAATGACTGTTTTCATTTGACTTATTTTTACAACTTCTCTCTATTTGTGGGACAAGTGGCGCTGATTTTTCCATTTACAGGAGGGACAGGAATCTTCCTTTTTAAATGTAATGACAAGGGTGGCTAACACTTGTCGCGTGCTTACTGTGTACTCAGCCCTGTTCTAACGCTTTACTTGTGGTGCTCCATTGGTCCTCACAGCATCTCCTAAAGCGGTTGCTGTTATTATCCAGATGAGGAAACTGAGGCACAGTGAAGGTAAAGAACTTGCCCAACAACACAAAGCTGGTAAATGGCAGAGCTGGGATTTCAACCCTGCCCTTCTGGCTCATTGCTGGTCAAATTAAAGAACATTAAATCACTAAGTGTTTCAGTGGCACACAGACATGGCAAAAAAGAGTGAGAGTGTTGTGCAGATGGCTCAAGTTGAGGGAACACTGGCTTGGAGGAGATCGGGGTGCTATGAGCAGGGGTATCAGTGAGTGCAGGGTATTGGGGAAGCTGAGCCACCCCTGCAAAACCGAGGGAAAGTTAAGAATCCTGGGCCTGCAGGCAGGGTTGAGAGGACCAAGACCATACACTGCTCACAGCGGGGCTGCAGGGCAGGGATGTGGTGCGGAGGGCATGGTGGCCGTCCTGGGAAGGCACACACAGAGTCCACAGGGAGTTCGGCCACCAACACGTTAACTGGGAGGACGTTTCCAGAGAGCCCAAGATTCCTGGTTCATCAGGAGCAGAAGAAAGCCTGGAGACACCCTTGACTTTGCTCATACAGGTGTGGTCCAAAGCGGGCTGGCCCCCAGTAGGGAGGTGGGCTCAGCACTGACCAGCTCTTCCCTCATTATCATCACGGGAGATGGTGCCTCGTGCTAGAGGCAGCACAATGCCCTGGAGGAAAGCACGGGCTCTCAAGTGACTGTGTAGCTCCACCACTGACCAGCTGTATACCTCAGGCTGCACCTCATCTCTCTGAGCCTCAGTTTCCTCTCCTATAAGACAGAGATAACGATAGTGCCCACCTTGCAGGGTTAAATCCCTTAGCCCAGTATCTGTTGTTCACACCCAGTAAACGTTAGCTCTTATGATTTCTAGTGACACCTGGAGCCAGGGAAGAGGGTCCATCCAGAATGAGCTGTAGCTAGGGAGGGATACAGCCATTGCCAACGATGTAGCGCTGAAACGAGGAGGGAGCGGGGAGGAAATGCTCCTCCTCTCTCTCCTCCTGTCTCCTGCTGGCCCATTGGCCAAACTCAGCCAGCAAGCATGGAGCTCCAGTGATATATCCCATAGGTGTCATCTGGGAGCACGGAATGGATGAGGAGGGAGCGCAGGGAGAGAGGGAGGGCGGGCAGAGGACAACCAGCTCAGATAGCTGAGGTGGAGGAAGGGCATCCTTACTTACTGAATTGAGAGTGAAATTTTCAATTTTATCCAGCAGTTTGCAAAAAATTTTTGAGAGTTGCTTGTGATGTTACCAGTAGTAGTATCTTCACATTTTTTGCAGGAGCCTTTTAAGCCACATCCCCATTTTATGATAGCTGGTTTGGTTGGTTAAAAAGAGATAATTATATTTCACTACTCCACTTACTTGGGCACATGCAAACAGTGTCACACTTTGCTGAAAGCAAATGAATATGTGAGTGCTATGTCAGTCCCCACTGTAGCATTTCCTCTGTGCCCTCAGAACATCTCACAAACTGGATGTGACAGTGACCTTTCGACATATGGACTGAACGAAGGCACCATTGTCAATCTGCTTCTTTAATACTAAGGAAATAAAAATAAATAACTCTTTCAGATTGTCTCCTGGTGTTCCACTGGATCATCTTGCACATTCCTTGGGTACACGTACTCCACTCTGAAGACCGCTGCTCCAGGGCACAGCCCCCGGACTGGCCAGGCTCCAGTGGCTTCTGGTCTCTGTCCAAGGTCTCGGGAGAGAGAATCTGATGGGCCCAGCTTGGGCCAGTATCAGTTAGCCATGGTCGGGGGACGGGATCATGGGGTGTACATGTGGCCATGAGGAGCCACCCCTTGAATGTAGGAGCTCCTCCTAGAGAAAGAGAAATAGCTGAAAAGTCTCCCCAAAGGATGTTGTCACCTGCTAACTTGTGACCGTCTTCCTGTCCTGCCTTCTGGAGATCCCTGTCAGGCCTCCCAACTCTTCAGCTACGTTTACAGACAATTTCTTGGGTTACCTCCATATATGACTAATCATGTCCCTTGTGTGTGGGTTTTTCACATGGTTGTATGTCAGAGGGCAGCCTTCTTTCCTTGCTATTGTCCCCATGTACAGTCAACACTCCCAAAAGGTGGAGTTCACAGGGCCTTACACCAATAGAAGCAGGTCATTTCTCTGGTCAGCTGGGCCCAGCAGAGAAAGATGGATGTGGTGATGGCCCTCAAGTGTCTGGCACATTAGACCCAGAGACACTTGTTAAGTTGCCCCTCTATCATTATTCCTACAGTCTATAAAGCACAGAAGTTGCTCAGGCACATGAGCAAAGACAGCCTGACTTTCCAGAGTCCTGGAGGGAACTTCCACTTGCTGAAGTCTCCGGGGGCTTTTTCACATGACAGTAACAAGAGTAATAATAATGTACGGTCACACATTGTTTAATGACGGGGTTACATTCTGAGAAATGCAATTTCATCATTGTGAGATTTTGTCATTGTGTGAACATCATAGAGTGTACTGAAGGGGAACAAAATTTGCCACCCTAAAATGTGTCTCTTTAACATGAGGATTATTTTAGGCTGATTATTGATAAGAAAGAAAAGACTCAGAAAATTTTTGTTAACTCCTCCTTAACTGCTGAAAGAATTAAGATTAAGAAACCTGTCTCAGGAAGCGAGCTCTCACCTCAGCATCACGTGAACTAGGTGGTGGATAGGGAGGAACCCAGAAAAGCCTGTATGTTGGACTCCCCTCTGTGTTCTTCTGTTTCTGTGTGGCCAAACGAACACTTGTTTTCCAAATGTTTGTTCCTTTCACTGCCTGTGAATTGCCTTCCTTTCCTCTGAAGTCCCTGACTCTCGTCACTCCCAACATCTTTTGTCTTTAGCTGAGGATAGTATTTAAGGTGAGGGCTTCCACCATTTTGGCAAGTTAGTTGGTTTTCCTGGATTTCTCCCATGTATACATGTTGTTAAACTTTTGTCTGTTTTTCTCCTGTTACTCTGTCTCATGTCAATTTAATTCTTAGATCAGCCAGAAGAACCTAGAAGGTAGGGGAAAATTTCTTCTTCCCCTATAGTACTTACACAAACCTAGACGGTATGGCCTACTACACACCTAGGTGATATGGTACTCATCTCATGCGACCACCACCATATATGTGGTCCATCATCAACCAGAATGTCATTGTGTGGTGCATGACTGTGCTTATTATCATTCCCAAAGAGCTATGGTTAGTTGAGCACCGGCTCAAATGCCATGTTAAGTGCTTTACAAATATTATTTCGTATTTTTGCAACACCCTGTGACATGGTAATAGTAGTATCTCTATTTTACTGATGAGAAAATTGAGGTTTTGCAAAGTTCATTAGTTCACTCAGGATTACACAGTGGAAAGTGGCAAAGTCGAGGCTAGATAGCCGTTGGTGCAAAGTGCATACAGCCTGTCCATAGTGAGAATCTCACACTGGATGCTGGCAGGCCAGAAGGGTGTAGAGGCTAGGCAGGTAAGATTTCAAAAAAGGTTAGATCGTTACGGGTTTATAGAGAGGTGGTAAAGGGAGATAGCACCACAGCAAGTTTATAGCAGCTTCTTGGTAATATTGAAGGAGCGAATGAATGAAGGAATGAACGAACCCTCCCAAGTTTGAAGACAGTGCAGACCTTCCAACACCCACCCCCTGGTGCCACTTCTTAAGCTGAAATGAAGAGAGAATATAAGCAGTGGTCCCAGGGTCCCAGCTTGGCTCTGCGCCCTACTCATTTTGTGCCCTTTACCAAATCGCTTCTCCCTTCTGAGAACTTGGTGTCCTCACCTGTGAACTGTCCACCTCCCAGAGCCCAGCGCTTCACCCCTGTAGTCGCATGGTTGAGGCCATCCTAGAGCAACGATTATGCCAGACTGCACCCGTGACAAGGAGGGCTGTAGGTGTGTTCGAAGAGTCAGCTATTATTGTTCATTCTCTGAAAGCCCAGGCAGTGCCTTGGGGACAGTCAGAAGTGGCGTTGGGTCCAAAGGAAGTGAAAGGCTGTGTTTTTAAGAAAACGTTTACTTCTGAAGGGCGAGCCTATTCATCCTCCTTCTTGTTAACAAGCCATTTGACTCATGCTTTGGACATCTGCTGCTCAGACGAGGGATGATGGTCTCGTGTTTGTCACTAATAAAAGCAGCCTCTGGAGCCTGGTCCCTCTGCCCTCACACCGACGGGCCAGCTGCTCCAACTCTCCAGCTCGGAGAGCAGTTGGCTGTGTCCTCTGTGGTGGGGGCGGGGACAAAAAGACTGGATTTCAGTCCCTTAGAAGAATGAACCTCACAGGCACCAGAATTTGGGGGCCCCTGGGAGCCCCCTCAGAGCTCCCTAAGTGGAGGAGATCTAAGAACTTGAGGAGACCCAGGAAAATGGTTTAAACGGCTAACTACCATCTGCGTATTATATTTTCAGACTGAATCTTACTCGGTCCTTCCAGAAGACCATGGAGCCATGTTATCTGTGTAACCTTCCATGAATTCTGCAAATTTCACAGTTTTATGCACTATAGGTAGCATAAGCCCTCCCACTGCCCCCTCCCCTACCCTCCCCTCCCCCCACTCAGGGCCACATTAGGATTTTCGTGGGCCCTGGGCACTTTGCCTTCATGAGCCACTTCTTCCTTAAGAAATTTATTTTTTAACTCTGTTGGTGTAAAGACAAATATATTAATGTTCTCTATTAGAACATTTTCTTTGACCTAAAAGTTTTTTTTCCTTCTGATTTTAAAAGAAATTGGAATGTTTTCATGGGCTCTAGGCATCATTCCTACCATACTCAGTGGCTCAGTCAGCCCTGCCCCAGCCTCTTACCGTTCAGAGCACGGTCCAGGGACCGCAGCGTCAGCATCACCTGGGAGCTGGTTAGAAATGCAGACTCTTGAGTGCTGCCTCAGACCTGCTGAGTCAGAATCTGCAGCTTAACAAGACCCCCAGGTGACTTGTGGGTACGTTGCAGTCTGAGACACGATGCCTAATAGCCTGTCCCATGATACTCCTGGGAGTATCTGAGTCACAGATCACACAATCACCCCAAATCACAGCAAGAAGTTGAATAACAGAAAGTCCTATATGGAAGATATATTTAGCGTCAAGTGGCTATGTAAATGTCAAGAATTCCTGAATGGCCCTGTCTGCCAAAGCCATTCTCCTCTCTTACCCAATTGAGGTTTCAACTCCCTTGCCCTCTCAGTGGAGAAGCGAGACCTAGGGGGAGGGGGTGCATTTGCCTCTGAGTTGGTCCTTCCAGCTTTCCCATGAAGCACTCGGCCTCCAAAGCCATCTCAGCTGAGGAAGAGTGGGATGCCGTAGGCAGGCTCCCAGTGCCTCAATCTGGAGCTGACACACAGTGTGTTGGCCAGATCTAGCGGCACGGCCCCAACCATCTGCAAGGGAGGCTGGGAAGGGCAGAGGAGCACAGGCGTATTCAGGGAGCACTGACCATCTCGGCCACGGGTGGAGAATCAGTGAGGCAACTAACAGCTCCTTGTAGATCCAGAGGCCTCCCAGAGGCGAGACATTAAGGAACCGTAAGGTGGCCAACCGGAGACTCAGAACTTGCAAAGAAGTCCTAGAAAAGCTGGAAAATTAACTCAGAGGCAAATGCACGCCCTCCTCCAAGGTCTTACTTCTCCAGGAAGGAGGAGGGAGCATCAACTGGGCAACAGAAGAGAACGGCTTTGGAGCCAGGGCCATCCAGGTGTTCTTGGCATCTGTATACCCACATCATGCTGGGTATATATTCCAGATAGAATTTTCTATTATAGAACTTCTTGCTGCAAGATGGAGGCAGGCATCCCAACTGGCATTAGACTTGAGTCAGCAAGATGTACATTCAAAGCCACTGAGATTTTGGGTCTGTTGTCGCAGCTACTGTTAATTATCCTGAGTCACTGCCCATGCACCGTTGTCATAGGCACCCTCTCCCATTTCCCCAAGGGGAGGACACTTGCCACCTGTCACTGGCACTGTCCTCTCCCTGCCGCTTGACCATCCAGCCCCTCTGCTCCATGCTCTGACCCCTCCCCTCTCTGTACTGTGCCCCCGGATTACAGGCTTGTGACGTCCTATGTTACAGGGAGGGAAACTCGAGATCCCACTGGAAAATGAGTGAGTTGGGTTTAGAATCTCGGTCTTTTGACGCTTATGTGTCTGCGAGGGAGAAACAAATGAAATAGAAGTGGAAGGAAGCCTTCGCAGCCTCAGGATAGGAAGAGTTATTCCCAGGGAACCAGGGCCAACTTTGGACGGGCTTCGTGCCACCTTCACTGAGAGGTTTGATAAAATGAGAGGTTGTGGGCCAGGGGGCTGGGAGTACTGGGTATAGACCCCTGCTCCTGGAGGATGGAGTGTGGGAAATGCCCTTCTGTGAGGCTCATCAAGGATTCAGATGCCAGCTAACATTTAGTGAGCACTGACTACATGCCAAACATTGTTCTAAGAAGTTATGTATATTATGTAATCTACATTATTATCATCACCCACATTTTACAGATGAGGAAACAGAGGCACAGAAAGGTGAAGTAACTTGCCCAAGGTCACGCAGCTACTACATGGCAGGGCTGGGATGTGATCCCAGGCAGCCTGGCTCCAGAGCCCACGTGCATAAGCACTCTGCTCTCTCACCTCTGGACGCCCACTAATCTGAGAGGGTTGGGGGCATCTCCGACTAGTGCCTTGAGGTGGACACATTGAGATACTCCTTGAAAAAGCATTCCATGGTCAAATAAGTTTGGGAAACATTCTGCACTTTCTCTCCCTCTTGGAGGTTTATCCTGCATATTTGCTTCTTAAAGGCTGAGAAGGCCTGCGGGGCGGAAACCCATTTCAGGCTGAGATCCCGAAGTGGATTGAACTACAGAATCTTTATTGTCAGCCCCTGACATCACCCAGAACGAGGGTTGCAAAGAACATACTTTGGGAGAGGCTGGCTAGGGATATTCTTGCCTGAGTGGACCCAAGGTGGATCACGTGACATCTGGAAAGCCCTCGCTGCTTGCACAACTGCCAAGGCAGGCTCTAAGTGGGCCAGCTCAGCCCAAAAAGCTTCTCCCTGGGAGGCAGACGGTGGCCAAAGTGGGGAGAGCATGGGCTCTGCTGGTTTCCAGTCCCCCTTGGCCACCCATCAGCTCTGTTACTCTGGAGAAGCACCATGCTGACCCTGTTTCCTTATCTGCAAAATAACATCTGCCTCCTAGCACAGTGAGGGGATTGAGTGAGCAAACATGCCTACAGCATCAGGCCCACGGTGTGCCTTTGATGAATGGTGAATGTTCTCATTGTTGTCTGTTGTCTATTTTGCTTGCTGTATTCTCTCCAGTCTCCCACGTGGTTCCATGTGAAACTAGGATACTAAAATTGGAAGCTTCCAGGGAGGTGGCTGGGCCCAATTCCATCATGTCAAGCTGGAGGCCATTGTGCCTCTTTTCTGCCCCAAAGACGTCAGGGGACTCCCCAGTCCAAGATATAATTTCCTCCTAAGAAGGGAAGGGAGATGCTCTTGGGTTGAACTTGGGTTGAACGAAAGAATAGGGAGGGAATTTTGAGAGCTGAGGTTGAGTTGCGGGACACACCCAGATTTAGCTTCATATCAACATCAAAAGGGAGCATTAACCCAGGATTCCAGAAGGTCCCAGAAGACCCAGAAAAGGCCAAAGTTGATCTCCTTGGTGCAGGCAAAGAAAAAGTTTTGATTATAAATGAGGTGCCAACTGGCAGAGTGTGAGAGGAAACCTGTGCGAGCATTTACCAGTCACCTAGCAAGGGGCGTTACTAAACAATGGTGAATCTTGATAATAAATTTCAGAAAGTGATTATTTTAAAAAAAGACCTTGGACATAGAGGCAAATTGGTAGAGGGCCACCATAGTGGTGTGGAAAGGGCGCTGGGCTGGGAGTCAGTTTCAGCTGGACCCCTAATGGCTGTGTGACTTTGTCAAGTTCCTTCAACCCACTGAATCTCAGCCTCCTCATCTGAAAAACGGATATAAAAGTGTTTACCTTGTAGTATTGCTAGAAGGAACAAATTAAATAGTGGATCTGAAATAGCTTAGTCAATGGAAAGCTCTAAACAGCAAGAGGTTAATATTAAAAACTGGAAACACCCCCTAGGGATTACCATCGGAGACAACAATCAGGATGAAACAGCTCCCTTCTAAAGAGCTGATGGTGAAGTCAGCCAACAGATCCACGACGTTGGTGAGGCCTGGAGAGGGCAAGCGTAAGAGGCTTCCTGGTCAACACTGACCCAGCCATTCTACTACTCGGTCTATACCCACAAGAACTGAAAACAGGTGTTCAAACAAAAAGTTGTACAATATTGTTTATAGCAGCAATATTCACAATAGCCAAAAGGTGGAAACAACCCAAATGGCCATCAACTGATGAAAGGAAAAACACGTGTAATATGCCCATGTAATGGAGTATTATTCAGGCCTCAGAAGGAATAAAGTGTGGATACATGCCACAACATGGATGAAGCTTGAAAACATGCGAAGTGAAAGAAGCCAGACACAAAGGCCCCGTATTGTACGATTCCATTTACATGTAACGTCCAGAACAAGCAAATCCATAGAGACAGAAAGCAGACGAGTGGTTGCCAGGGCTTTGGGGGAAGCCAGGGATGGGAAGTGACTACTGAAAGGGTGGGAGGCTTCCATTCGGGGTGATGAAAAAGCTCTGGAACTAGGTAGTGGCGAGCGTGCACAATGTTGTGAATGTACTTAATGCCACTGAACAGTACACTTTAAAATGGTTTAAATTGTCAATTTTGTGTTATGTGTATTTTACCACAATTTAAAAAAAAAAGAAGTTTCCCGGTGAACAGGAAACGCGACCCAAAGGTTAGGATCTGCTCTCCTAGCGTGTGGTCCAGGGGATGTCGGGGGATTCAGAGTTTGTCAGCTGGAAGCTGGGGTCTTGTGTCAGCAAATTTCCCCTGGGTCTCTGGAGGGCAAACCTTGTGCAAGGGCCCCGAGGCGACCCAGAGTCTTCTAAGCTGAGGAGTAATGTGACTAAGCCCATGTTCGAGAAGAATCAGTGTGGTGGAAGATGGACTGAAGGGGAAGAGACTGCGGACAGGGAAGACAGAGAGGTGAGCTGTGGCATCGTCCCACTAGAGGTTACAAGGTCCCCCCAAAGCAACGGCAGCAGGAAGGTAAACCAAATCTGGTGAGCTTTGCATTAGCCAAGATTCTTGTTTGCATGGAACAGAAACTTATTAAATTTTGATTAGACAACAATCAGAATTTTCTGGGTCACATAACTGAGAAGTCTAGGGTCGTTTCAGAAATGTCTGGGTCCATAGGGCTCATTCCCTCTATCTCTCAAGTGTCCTTGGTATTGGATCTCTTCTCAGGTGGCCTCTCCCTCGTGATGGCACCGTGGTACTTGAGTTCCTGGCTGACATCCTATCTTTCAGAAACCCCAGCTACAGGAATTCCCCAATAGTTCAAACAAAAGTCACCAAATTGAATTCATTGGCCCAATCTGGGTCCTGTGCCCGTGCCTCAATTACTCGCCAGGACCAGGGCTCTGGGTGTTCTGCTGGGCCAGGACTGTGTTACAGGCCCGCCTCTGCAGTGGGGTCAACCACCGGACCCCAAGCACAGGGATGATGAGGATGCTGCTATTTCAGAAAAATGGGGACCGGGTGCCAAATGGGCAAAACCCACAGATGTCTCCCCAAAGCAGCAACTCTGTACCAGGTCATTTACACAACTCATTTCATCTTCCTGACCATCCTGAGGTGGGAACAATCATCTCCATTTCACAGAGGTGGAAACTGAGGCGTTGAGTAACTTGTCCTTCCTCCCCATCCCTCGAGCACTTTCTCTGTTGTGCGCTGCGTGAGCATCTCTTAGGGAGGCAAAGTGGAGCCACTAACGAGTCAGTACCAGGTCAAAGCTAAGAAAACGGGGACTAAAGCACACGATCTTTAAGCTGAGAGACACTCAAACTGTGTTTCAATCAGCATGCCCGTGTAGTGGTTACAGATCCTGATCACTTAACTGTTAGAAGATCGGAGGTCAGTCTCCATGAGGCAGGGGAGATGCTCGTTCCACGCATCACTCCTGTCCCATAGGCAAGGAAACCAGGAATCCTGGTTGATCAGGGTGTCAGAGACTGGGCACGTGGATCTCTAGACATGGAGAATAGCTTGTGGTCATTTAGAAGCTTTCACTGCAGACAAACTTAATGGACACCACCCTGCCCTTAGCAAGGCATCACAGAAGTGGATGATGGGGCATTTGTCAGGCACGGAAGAGGGAGTAAAGGACATTCCATGCACAGGGCAGGGGATGTCCAAAGGCACTGAGGGATGCTGGGAGTGACAAGTCTTCATGATGATAAAATTCCCTGGGACCCCAGAATAATTTTATCAGAGAAAGAGAAACCGCTGTGGAAAGGGCTTCCTTCAGCATTGGCAACAAGTGGAAAGCTCAGGCGCCCCCAGGTGACTCTGCTTCCTCAGTCTTCATTTTTAGGAATTAATTCACAACTAATGACAAAGAACCACTCAAGCCACTTCTCCAAGGGTGCTTTCTGCCCTTCTGAGCCATGTGCCAGGTTGAAGGCCTCTGACTTGGTAACAGCAGGCATAAATCTTGAGCACTTCCTGTTCGGGAAACAGTACAAGTGATGTGGAGCCGAGAGAAACTGGGCAGGAGCAAGTGGAACCCAGAGAGCTTAACAGTTGCCCAGAGCCCCACTGGGGTCTGACACAAGGCACTGGGTGAATGGGGACATTTTAGAAATGCCGACATTCCCAGGGGACCGGCCCAGCCCGGGATGGAGGCAATTTTAGATGCTCTGACTACTATTTTTGGAACCTGGATCACATTAATTCACTACTGCTCCCCATGGTGGGCAGCCAGGGAGAGCTTCAGGGAGCCCGAGGGCTATTTCCCAGCGCAGTTCTGGTTCAGCCTGCCCAGCATCTGCAGGCCGGTGCCCACTCCCCTCACGTTCTGGGTTGTGTGTTTCCTAGTTGCATGCTGGTCCACTGCACCGAAAGCACCCAACACCAACTTCTGCAAGGAGCATCCTGCACAAACCAATAGGAAGGGATGGACCACCATCTTAGCAAGTGACTCAAGGCTATTTCAGCCGTATTGTGCAGCTTGGACTCTGGCCAAGTCTGGAGTTAGGAGAAAAGGGATCAGAAAAGGAAACATCCAGAAACTTCTCTTCTCCAAGTTGGCTGAATCGGCAGAGAGCAGACACTGTGCGGGAAACAGAGTCACTTTTCCTGCTGAGCTGAGATTCCCTCTCACGCCTGTCAGCAGTAGAGGGGCCACAAGACAGGCAATGGGCAGCACGTGATGCCTTTATTGGGCCAGGTCTAAATGGGATGAGAGGAGAGGGGAACAGATGTGATCTGGGAACTTTCCATCTGAAGGCTCGGAGGAGCAGTGCTGTGTCCTTCTAACAGGTCACATTCCTCTCTGTTCCAAAGCCCATCCTTACTGATGAGGGGGGAGAATATGGGGAATCTCCAGACTGAGGGATGAGTCCCGTCCTTGAGCCTCATTTTATAGAGACTTCAGAGTGAGAATGAAAGATGTCATCCCCAATGGTGCCCATACTTATAAGAACACCACCCACATTTGAATGTCTTTGCTAGCAGAGCCCTAAATGCCTCAGATGAAAAATGGTGCACCCTGCAAAAGTGACTTGACTTTTGGGAATGTTGCGTGTGTCGAGTGTGGTATGGTTCGAGCATGTGTGTGCGTGTGTGTACCTGTGTGGGAAAGCACGCTGTGTGCCTCCGGATCATCTTGGACTGCTGCATCCCAGCTCTCGCTCTCCATACTTGTGCTTGCCTGATGACTGCTGGTAAGTGTCATCACTTACCACTGTCATGACTTACCGCTGAGCTCAGTGGCTCATTCGACCTGGTTTACTACTATACACAGACTGGCACTTCTTAGGTGCTCAGTAAACATTGGCTAAATGGAAGAATGGATGAATGATCTGCACATGCATCTTGGTGGGTTTCTCTTTCTTTTTGGGCGTAGTCTTGTCTCCATGTCTCTATGTGTCTGTCTCTCTGATCCCATGTCCCTTGTCCCTTCATCTGTATTTCTTTCACTCTTGTTGTCTCCTCCTCCTTCATTTCTCCCCACATAACCCCATCCTAGAAACAGACACATGTACTCCATCTCTTTTCCTCAACCTGTTTTCTTACATTACGTGCACTCAGGAATTTTAGAGATGGAAGGAAATTCAGAAATCATCTAGCTTAATTTCCTCCTTTTATGTTTGAGGAAACTGTGTCCAGAGAGGTCACAACATAGTAAGGACAAAAGGTAGTTTCCTTTTATTTATTTTTCTTGCAGAAGTTTTACTTTTTAATGGCTTTATTAAGATATAATTCACAGAACATACAATTCACTCATATAAAGTGTGCAGTTCACTGGTTTTTAACATAGTCAGAGAATTGTGCAGCCATCACCACTATTTAATTCCAGAATATTTTCATCACCCAAAAGAAACCCTGTACCTATTAAGAGTCACTCCTCATTCCCCATCCCTCCAGCCCTAAGCAAACTCTAATCTACTTTCTGTCTCCATAGATTTCCCTATTCTAGACATTTCTTATAAATGCAATCATACAATATATGGTCTTTTGTGAATGGCTTCTTTCACTTAGCGTAAAGTTTTCAGGGTTCATATTTTAGCAGGTACTGGTACTTCACTCCTTTTCACGGCTGAAGAATATCCCATTGTATGAGCAGACCACATTTTATTCATCGATTAATTAGTTAGACATTTGGTTTGCTTCTACTTTCTGGCTATTATGAATAATACTGCTGTGAGTATGTGTACCTGTGTTTGTGTGGACACACATTTTCATGTCTCTTGAGTATATTCCTAGGAGTAGAATTGGTGGATCATATGGCAAATCTATGTTTAACCTTTTGAGGAACTACCAATGTGTTTTCCAAAGTGGCTGTATCATTTTACATTCCCACCAGCAGTGTGTAAGGCTTCCAGTTTCTCCAAATACTTGCTTTGTTCTTATCTGTCTTTTTTATTTTAGCCATCCTAATGGATATGAAGTGGTATCTCATTGTTTTCATTTATCTCTTTGTTTGTTTTGACTTGATGGCTAATGATGTTGAGCATCTTTTCATGTGTTTATTGGCTATTTGTATATCTTCTTTGGAGAAGTGTCTGTTTAAATATTTGCCCATTTTTAAAATTGTTGTCTTTTTATTATTGATCTGTAAGAGTTCGTATATGTTCTGGATACAAGTCCCTTATTAGATATATTATTTGCAAATATTTTCTCCTATTCTATGGGTTATATTTTCACTTTCCCAATGGTATCATTTGCTGTGCAAAAAGTTTTTAATTTTGATGAAGTCCAATTTACTTATTTTTTCTCTTGTTGCCTGTGCTTTTGGTGTTGCATCTAAGAAAGGTATTGACTAACCCAAGGACACAGAGATTTATTCTCACGTTTTCATCTAAGAGTTTTATAGTTTTAGCTCTTCCATTTAGGTGTTTGGCCCATTTTGAGTTAATTTTTGTGTATGGTATATGGAATGGGTCCAACTTTATTCTTTTACACGTGGGTATCCACTTATTCCAGAACTGCTTATTGAAAAAACTATTTTTCCCCATTGACTTATCTTGGCACACCTGTTGAAATCGATTGACTGCAAATGTAAAGGTTTAGTTACGGACCCTCAGTTCTGTCCCAATGATCAATATGTCTATCCTTGTACAGCATTCAGTATCGTACTATCTTACTGTAGTTTTATATTAAGTTTTGAAATTGAGAGGTGTGAATCATCTGTTTTTTCCTTCTTTTTTAAAGATTGTTTTGGTTATTCTTTTTTCCAATTATTTTATTGAGTCATAATGGTTTATAACATTGTATAATTTCAAGTGTACATTATCATTTATCAGTTTCTGTATAGACTGCATTGTTCTCACCACCAATGGTCTAATTTTTAACCATCACCGTATATATGTGCCTCTTCACCCCTTTTGCCCAGCCCTAACCCCTTTCCCCTCTGGTAACCACTAATCTGTTCTCTTTATCCATGTGTTTGTTTATCTTCCACATATGAGTGAAATCATATGGTGTTTGTCTTTCTCTGTCTGGTTGATTTCACTTAACATAATATCCTCAAGGTCCATCCATGTTATTGCTAGTGGGATGATTTTACCTTTTTTATGGCTGAGTAGTATTCCACTGTATATCAATACCACATCTTCTTTATCCGATCATTAGTTGATGGGCGCTTGGGTTGCTTCCATGTCTTGGCTATTGTGAATAATGCTGAAATGAACATAGGGGTACACAAATCTCTTTGAACTGTTGATTTCAAGTTCTTTGGATAAATATAAAGTAGTGCAAATCACATATCTGATGAAGGGTTAATTTCCAAAATATATAAAGAACTCATACAACTCAACAACAGAAAAATAAAGAACCCCATCAAAAAATAGGCAGAAGTATCAACAGACATTTCTCCAAAGAAGATATACAGATGGCCAACGGGTACATGAAAAGATGTTCAACATCTCTAATTATTAGGGAAATTCAAATCAAAACTACAATGAGATATCACCTTATACCTGTCAGAATGGCTATAACTAACGAGAAAAAAACAAATGTTGGAGAGGATGTGGCAAAAAGTGAACCCTCATACGCTGCTGGTAGGAATGCAAACTGATGCAGACACTGGAAAACAGTATAGAGATTTCTCAAAAAATTGAAAATAGAAATACCATATGATCCAGCTATCCCACTCCTGGGTGTTTTGGTTATTCTTGATTCTTTGCATTTTTGTATAAAATTTAGGATCTGCTTGTCATTTTTGCAAAAAAAAAACAAAAGCAGCTCGGGTTTTGATAGAGATTGTGCTGAAGCTATAGATCATTTTGGGGCGTGTTGCCATCTCAACAATATTAAATCTTCCAATTCATGAACATGGGATGGCATTCCGTCTATTTAGGTCTTTAATTTCTTTCAATTATATTTTGTTGTTTTCAGAGTAAAAGTTTTTGATTTCCTTTGTTGAATGTTTTCCTAAGTATTTTATGCTTTTACGATGCTGTTATGAATGAAATTGTTTTCTTAATTTCATTTTTGGATTGTTCATTGCTAGTATAGAGAAATATAGTTTATCTTGGCATATCAGTCTTAAATCCTGCAGTCTTGCTGAACTCATTTATTAGTTCTAATAGTTTTTAGTGGACTCCTCAGGATTTTCTGTATTTAAGATCATGTCATCTGCAAATAGAGAGAGTTTTACTTCTTTGAAACTAGAATCCTTCCGGTCTTCCCTTTTATTTCATTCGAAGGGTCCTGAAAGGAGCTTTGTGGTTAGCCAGGAAAAATATTAAAAAAGTTATTCCCCAGAATTCATTGATCCCAATTCCAAAGATTAGATGTTTGAAACAGACTTGAATTTAAGCCTGATACGACTAAGAAATTCTGTCAAAAATCGTATTAGTTTGTTAGGGCCGCCATAAACAAAACAGAACAAAACACCACCAACTGGTTGGCTTAAAAAATAGAAATTTATTTTCTCACAGTTCTGGAGAAGTCCAATACCAAGGTGTCAGTAGGTTTGGTTTCCCCTGTGGTCTCTCTCCTTGGCTTGCAGACGGCCACCTTGCTGTGTCCTCACGTGGTCTTTCCTCCACGCACACATACCCCTGGCATCTCTCTGTGTCCAAATTTCCTCTTCTTACAAGGACACTACGCAAGTTGGATTAGGGCCCACCCTGATGGCCTCATTTTGACTTCATCACCTCTTTAAATGCTCTGTCTCCAGACACAGTTACAATCTGAGGGGCTGGGGGTTAGGGCTTCAATATATGAACTTTGGGAGGCCACAGTTCAGCCCATCACAACAGCCTTATTGGTTTTCCTCTGAGAGCTCTGATCTCTGGTTAGTTGCCACTAGTGACGCCAGAATTTATTTAAGTAACCCATTTACACGGTCGCCAAATGATAGTGACCTGCAGCCAGAATTAAAAGGCACTACCTGTTGTCCCTGAGCTAAACATCCTCAGGCATTGTTCTGCACGTTCCTGGAGCTCATCTGAGTCAGCATTTCCTCTATTGCCACATGGAGGAGGGTCGATGACCAGCCATCAGACTCGGACGTGCACCCGACACTTAGAACCTCTATTTATACTTCCTGCTTTAAAAAAAAGCCAAAGTAATCCAGAGCTTGCAGCGTAAACCGTATGGTGGCGTCCTTGGATGAGGAGACCTTCTGTGACGTGATATTTCACATTCTTAAACGCAAAGACTCCTGTGAACTTTAAAATTCTTAAATGCAAAAGTTCATTCTAATTTTGTTCTTTTTTGGGTGAAGAGTCAGTTCTGGAAGCTTGAGATGTAACTATTCTTTGCTCTGCAATTCTTACAATCACCAAAACAAGACACTGCTGCTCTCGATCAGTGATGTCAGTAGGAGCAGAAAATCCAGGCTTTCCTCGAGGCCCTCCGAGCTGAAGAGCCGTCCCATCTCGGCTGGTGGAGTTGTCTCCCTCTTTCCTTTGCACAGTCTCTGCTCCCTTTTTCAGTCCTTTATTTTTAACTTTCTTGCTCTCTGAATGTTTTATTGACATCTGGCCACAACCCTTTTAGGAGGCAGGCAGTTATAAATCACCCACAGGGAAATCAATAAAAACCAGTACAATCCACAGTAGGACTGATTTGCCCCCAGATAAGCAGAGTCCTGCAGGCTCAGCGGCTACCCATGGGGGTATCTGCAAGGAGGATGGAGGGTAAGGGGGGCATCGTGTTCTGAAAGAGGGGGTGGGCTGCCAGCCCCCAGAGGCTCAAGGAAGGGGTGGATTTTGGCTTCTATCCATGTACTTCTCATCCGGCCTCAGGGGAGAGCTCTGTGTTTCCATTTCATCCAGCTCAGATTTTTCCAACCACATCAGTGACATTTGCTTATCTTCTGAGGATCTGCTTCAGAGCTCAAGTATCTTCTTTAAGCCTCAAGAAAGGGCAGTAGGAATGAATTTCTGTATTTGCTGGGGATGGGGGAAGGCAGGGCAGTATGTTTCTGGGGCCCAGAGGCATGGAAGAGGGGAGAAACTCCATCAAGCCGTCTGTTGTCAGGTGACTGCTTTTGGTCACCATCAGCTGGGGGAGGCCATCTGTCTGGCCAGAACTCCAGGGAGCCAAAAGACTGACAGTCATTGTACAGAAGCTGAAAGCTAGGCCCAGAGAAAGGTGTGACCAGCCCAAGGTCACAGAGCAGTTTCATAACCAGCTCACAAAGAGATGGCCTCACTGCTTTGAAATCCTAGTTCTCTTCCCAAAAGGAGCTTTGCTCAGGAAACACAAATTCACTTAAAAAAATGTGAATCCACAGAGAAAAAGTATCAATTGGTTCATTTATTAATTGAGTACATTAAATTGCCCACTGTAAGGACCATGAGGGTCATCAGACCATTTGGACCAACCATTCATGCCCTCTTGGATAATGGGAGTATACTAACTTTTGAAAAGAGAATATTCTAGAAACGATTTTTCCTCTCCTCTCCATCAGGGAAAATATTCCAACTGCAAGGCTCAGGGTGCTGGGGTCAGGTGGTGGGAGGCAGTGAGCTGTCTGTGGAGCAAGGAGGGCAGGGCCTCCCCTGCCCCAGCAGGGAGAATCAGGCTCAGAATCAGGGCGACAGGGAAAACCTCGGATCCCACGAATGCCCAGATTTTACTTCCCAGGTGTCACTGGTTTTCCCAAGTTGTGCATCTCTATTACCTAAGCCCTAGTCCTCTAAGAAGCCTTCCCCCCCTCTCCCCTTAGGGGCTTTCTGGAGATGTGTGCATTTAAACTGGGTTAAAGAATTATTTGATTCAGTTCAACATTTGCCAGACTCTAATTATATATCAAATGCTGGGGATACAGACATGAGAAAGATTGGGTTTTGAAGGGTGAATAGGAGTCTGCCATGAAAACCATTCAATTGCTGTCTACCAAGTGGAGGAGACTAACCTGAAAACAAACATTTGCAATTACCTTAGAGCAGGGTTGGCAAATTTTTTCTGTAAAAGCCAAACAGTAAATATTTTAGGCTTTGTGAGTCAGACAGACTCTGTCCCAGCTACTCACCTCTGCCCTTGTAGTAAAAAAACAGCCATAGGCAATATATCAATGAGTGATTGTGGCTGTGTTCCAATAAAGCTTTATTTACAAAAGCCGTCAGTAGGTCAGATTTGGCCCATGGGTCATGGTTTGCTGAACCCTGCGGTAGAAGAATGTCATCATAATATGGGAATACAAATAACAATAGTAGTAATAATAAAAGCTACCTTTCTGACAGCTTACCCTGTGCTAGAGACCCTACCTTAGGCATTCTATATACAATTAACATTTATTTGCATACTTATTTTTCACAACAGTTTGTGAGAACAATGAGAGTCAACAGCCAAAGTCACAGAGGTAGGAAGTGGCAAATACAAGGTAAAACCCAACCCTGTTTGGCCCTACATCTACGTTCCCAACTATACAATTTAAAATTCTGAAGGAAATGAGCAGAAGGGGTTAATCTGGTGAGGATCATGAGGTGGTTCCTAACGGAGGGGTAGAGTCTTCCATGGAGGCGGTGGGAGGGATGGGCCTTTGAGGCAGAAAGAGTAGCACTGAGATTCGAAAGCACATGGAATATTCTAGAAACTGGGCTATTAGGTGATGCTGGGGTGTGAGATGGAGAAGAAACAGGAGAGGTTAGTAAGGGCAGAGCACAAAGACTGGCATGCCTGCTGATGAACTGGAATCTGTGGCCCAGGCTCTCCAGGTCTGGTCTTCTGGACATGCTGCTTCAGATGCCCTTGAGGGACTGGGAGCCATACAGATCCCTGAGCCCCATCCGCAGATACTCTGATTCAGTTGACCTGGGATGGGCCCACTTTATCAGACCACTCCGACGATTCCACTAAGTATTCTAGATTTGGGCATCAGTGCCTGGAGAGCCACTGAAATGTTTTACTCAAGGGAGAAATACAACCAAAGTCCTGCTTTAGGAAGGCAGCTTCCACTTGGAAGACGAATTCTTTCATTGGGAGAACCAACCCTCCCAAGGGTCCATTTTCTGGTTAGTTATCAGCTTCTCTCATCTGGCAATGCAGATGAGAAATTTCCAGAAGCTTCTTAAGAATGACTCAGCTTAAACCCTGGATTGAACTCTATGTTATGCACAGTTAACTCAAGGACAGAGATTATACAAATAACAGACTGCAATTTAACAGACGGAACATATGTGAATCCGAAGTTATGTTACCTTCTGCTTGATGAATCAGTGATGCTTAGCCAGAAAAGCCTCTCCTGGTCCTGTGGCAGTGTTTCTTCTGTGGCGGTGGTGGTGGCAGCTGTGGCTGGGTTCTGCATCACCCTAGAAGCCTCATCACTGTGTGTCGGACAGAACCCTGGGCTTGGAGTCGGATGACCCTGAGCTCACACCCTTACAGGGCTTGGTTACTGTGATGCCTGGAGCAAATTATTTATCCTTTCTGAGCCTCAGTTTTCTCATCTGTAAAACGGGAATAATAATAATACCATGAGGGCTGTGGAAGGACTGAAGAAGATAAAGAATGTAAAGAGCCAGGTGCCATGAATATTGGATCTCTTCTGCTGTTGTCCTGGTATTGCTTCCATGCACTCCCCATCCTTGCTCTGTTCAAACATGACAACCACCCGGAAGAGAAATCCTCTGCGGGGCCTCCCTGTCTCATATCGTTAAGCAGCTGCAGTTGCACATGCCTGTTTAAGGAGCAGCTCCCTGGAATTCATGTGCCTCAGACCAGCAAAGTTTGCTGTTGGGGGAGCCATTCGCAAGCTCCTGCCTTTGCCCTCCCCACCATCCCCCTCCCGGGCCACTTCCCATCACTGTTTACCATAGTCTGTTCTCAAGTGCTGTCGAAAGACTCAAATTCTGCAGCGATTTGCATAGATACCAAGGGAACTGCTCCCTTTTACTTTAGTGCGGGGCTTCTGTGGCCCCAGCCTCTGTCAAAGGAGGACCTTTGGAGCTGACCAGTCTGCACGTGCAGTTCAGCTCAGATTCCCCTGGTGCAAAAAAGACCCAAGTTGTGACCAAGAACTACGACTGCTCCCGTCCCCTCCACTGGCCTCGGTGGGCAAGGTGTGAGCTTCCTCCTTGTCCTGAAAACTGGAGTCTTCACCCCAAACTGGGGGGCTGGGGCCCAGGGCCGAGGGCTGCGGGCCTGCTCACACAGCCTCTAGGTCTCAGGTCTACTCCTGGCGGGTTAGCAGTCAGACTGTGAACTCTGAACTGAGGAGCAGGTGGAGGGAGTTCCTGGTGCTCCTCCCGAAGAAGGCAACATCTGAAAATCATTTAAAGTTTGAAATTTGACTCGACAAACATGTCTGTATGTTCCCCAGCTTATCTTTTAGGCAGGAACATGGAGGGTGGTCAAACCTTGCCCCCTCCTCTGGAGCCTGAGTTTAAATGTGCATGCGTGTAGTGGGGGAAGGGTGGGAGGTAGGCATTGTGGGGCTGAGGGATTCGGAGGTTTGGGTTGGGGTTTCTGGGAGGATGCCAAGCCTGTCAATAGGGAGAGGAAGCGCAGAGGGAGAAGCAGGTTCTGAGGAAAGGAGCATGGTGATAAGTTTAGCTGGGGACTAACCCAGGGCAATCTCATTTGCTCTAGATCTGAGCTTTCCAGCTCAAACTCTCAGGTAGGCAGCAGAGCAGTGAGGTGAGAGAAGCCTTTGGTGTCGAGAAAGACCCTATACAGCCCACTTTACAAAGGCTAGGCTGTTTGTACCAGTTGGAACTCTTTATTGCAAGTGCCAAAAAGCCAACACAAGCCAGTTTAAGCAAAAAGGAGTATTCACCGGTTCTTGAAACATAAAAGGCCAGGGATATCAGGCATAGCTTGATCAGGGCCTTACAGGACAGCCTCAGGACCTCATTTCTTTCTGGCTCTTTGCTATGCTCTCTTTCACATTGATTCTGTTCTGAGACAAGTTCTTGTTCACCATCACAAGAAGGATTCTGTTTTCACTCTCTTACATTCAAATTCTGCCGTTAAGAATAAGAATCTCTTTCCCAGGATGCCCAGCATAGTCTTATTGTGTCTCATTGGCGCTGGGTAGGTCACACGCTCACCCTTGAACCAATCACTGTAACTGGGGGGATGTGATACAAAGATGTCCAAAGGCTGCCTCCAGCCCTGGGTTGCTGGTTAGACCCCATGCCACTGACTGTGGCAACATGGACCTTGAACTCCTGGGGCAGAAAGTGGGCCACAGGCTGACAACTTAGCCCAGCACTGTACTATAGAGATGGGGAGACTGAGACCCGAGTGCTGAAGGAACTCCTCCCCCCACAGGCAGTTGGCATCACAGTCTGTTTGAAGGCCCCGTCCCTGAGCCCATTGCCAGCCTCCCGTGGGCCTCCTGAGGCACGTATTAGGCCAGACTCTGCCCTGCAGCCCAGCCCCGGGTTGTTGGGCCTGTTTCCACAGCTTCTGAGAACTGCGAGTCCCCGAGTAGAGAGAAATAGGGGATGGGACTGGAGGCTGGGGCGCTCCGGGCAGGAAGAGCTGTCTCCTCTGTTTGTCCCAGGTGAGCAGCTGCTTCCCGTCCACCCCGGGGGATGCCGTGAGAGGGACTTTCCGCTCTGCACCTCGCTAGGGCTGTCCTTGCAGGCTGTGAGGTAGAGCTGTGACCCGGAACAGTCAAGAGCCTCCTTCAGGAAACGTGCGAAACATCCCTCAGGACTCTCGTTCCGTCTCTGCTGAGGTTAAGAAGAATGCGAGTGGGTCTTCTGGTGAAAAGGGCTGGAGACCCAGGTTTTAGTTTTGACTCTGTTTCCTGACTGTGTGACCTAGAGCAAGTCACTCCACCTCTCTGAGGCTCAGCTTCCTCATCTGTAGAGTGGTGACATGCTGCCTTCCTCACAGAGCTGAGAGGACTCAAGCCTAGTGGGTTTACACATAGACGGATACTGTGCTGTGTGTGTAGTCAGTCTCATGAAAAGCCAGGTTTGATTCCTAGAGCCCTTGTTTCAAGAGGAGGGGCCACCGGATGTGGAGCTCTGGCCCTGTGCTGTGGTCCCACAGCTGGGGCGCAAGGGGACATTCACCCGCGGGCGTGGCAGTTGCGGCTAATGCACAGGAAACAGAAACCACTGTGTGGCCACCAGGCAGCAGCAGGGTGCTGTCATGGACCAGAGAGCATGCAGCAACCAGGATAGGTCAGGGAAGGCTTCCTGGGGAGGCAGCCTTGAAGGAACACCTCAGAGCGCAGGGCCTAGCGCAGTTCCTGACCCTGAGGAGGCCCAACAAACGTTTCTTCAATGAATCAATGGCAGCGTGGAGGCCATCTTTTCCTTCGGACTTTCCCAAACCAGCTCCCACAGAGAGACCCTGGTGGTTACTTCCCAGAACAAAGCTGGGAAAGGAGGGGCAGAAGGAGGGGAAGTGGCAGGGAGGAAGTGGCAGAGGAGGCACTGCAAACTGGGTGTTCATTTATTCATTTATTTATTTGGTTGGGGGTTGGGGTGTTGCTGAGTCAAGGAAGAAATTTTATTTTTATTTGGAACAAAATTCCCAAGGTGATAGAGTTCTGATCCTGGCTTTTCAGACAGGCTGCTCCTGGTGTTCTGGGCGGCCCTTGACAGATGGCATGTCCCAGACAAAACACCAGCTTGTCTTTCTCCATCCTTGTCCCCATCCTAAGGAATGGACATCTTCAAGGGCAGAGGCCAGAAGATCCAAGGACGAGGTTGTTGGCTTGGATTCGGCCCTCCTGTTAGCCTCTGAGAGTCTGCATGTACAGTGTGGGTGGGTCCCACCCAGTCCCACCCAGGCCCACCAGGTCCCATTCCAGGTGCTGGATTGCCAGGACCCCCCCGAGTACCAGAGTCCCCTTGTCAGAGCAGGCATTGGGCCATGTGTCCGGGCTGGGGACCAGAGGCTGTGACCTCCTCACAAACCCTCAGGGCTCTGCTCTGTCAGGAAGGAAGTGGTTCCAGGAGTGCCACGGCCGCAGATGCTGGGTGACGGCACATTGGAGCACCACCACCAGCCATCTGGGAACACTTTGCCTAGCTGTCCAAGTGGAGCAGAAGGGCCAGGGGGCTGCTCTGTGGCTTCCTGCGGGGTGTAGGTTAAAGCTGGAAGCCCATTGATAAGTTAATCCTAAAAGTCACTTTGCAAAGTACTCCTGGATGGTCAAGCAGAGCCCTGCGGTGGCCGAGGAGAAGGCCCTGCCCTTTGTGAGGTTTAAGTTGGTAGAACCCTATGGGGGAACATGCACATGCATGTGGCAGTGAAGATAGGAAACCAGTCATATGTCTGAAAGAAAAACTCAGCTGTGCACCTGGGCCAGCTCAGTGGGAAAGGGGGCAGGCAAGGCCATCCACCTGCAGAGGCAGCAGCCCAGGCGATGCATGCTCATGTCACTCCAGGAGGAGGATAACGGGAGCCAAGTCCTCCCCACTTCTCACATGAGGACCTCCAAGGTCACAGTGGAGCCACAAGTGACATCAGCCCTGGAGGGTCACCTGGCTTCCCCAGGCTTCCTCAGCAACCAGGGTTTGCACTCTCAACCTCTATGTCACAGGGTATGCGACACATCTTCTTTCACTCACTCACTCACTCACTCACTCGTTCATTCACTTATTCATCTATTCAAGAAACCCTCAGAGGTGAATTCCACGCTGACCCTGCCATCAGGGAACCCACCGTCTAGGACATGATTCTTTTATATAAATACATATACATTTTTTTCTTTATTGAGATCACATTGGTTAATAACATTATATAAATTTCAGCTGTACATCATTGCATTTCAATTTCTGTATAACTGCATCATGTTCACCACCAGAAGTCTAGCTGCCATCCATCACTGTACACTTGTGCCCCTTTGCACCTTTTGCCCTCCCCCGACCTCCTTCCTCTCTGGTAACCACCAGTCTGTTCTCCGTATCTACGGTTTCTTTGTTTGTTTATCTACCACATATGAGTGAAGTCACACTGTAATTGTCTTTCTCCATCTGGCTCATTTCACTTAGCATAATACCCTCAATGTCCATCCATGTTGTGGCAAATGGCAAGATTTTGTCTTTTTCATGGCTGAGTAGTATTCCATTGTGTATATATACCACATCTTCTTTATCCATTCGTCCCTTGATGGACACTTAAGTTGCTTCCAAGTCTTGGCTATTGTGAATAATGTTGCGATGCATATATCTTTCTGAATTAGTGTTTTTGTGTTCTTTAGATAAATATCCAGTAGTGGGATAGCTGGATCATATGGTACATCTATTTTTAATTTTTTGAGAAATCTCCATACTGTTTTCCATAGTGGCTGCACTAGTTTGCATTCCCACCAGCAGTGCATGAAGGTTCCTTTTGCTCCACATCCTCCCCAACACTTGTTATTTCCTGTCTTTTTAATTACAGCCATTCTGACAGGCATGAGGTGATATTGTACTTTTGATTTGCATTTCCCTAGTATTTAGTGATGTTGAATATCTTTTCATGTGCCTGTTGGCCATCTGTATTTCTTCTCTGGAAAAATGTCCGTTCAGATCCTCTGCCCATTTTTGGATTGGGTTGCTTGTTTCCTTGTTATTGAGTTGTATGTCTTCTTTATATATTTTGGACATTAATCCCTTATTGGATATACGATTTGCAATAGGACATGATTTTTAACAAAGTGTGGCTGGCCAGGGAGAAGGAGAGGTTGGAGGGGATAGTGTGCCTGACAGGGGAGCCTCATCATAGAAACTTGCCACATACCTTACAGGGACTGGGTAGCAAAAAGGTTGAGAACTACTGGTCCAGTAAACAAATGATTACAAGACAAAGCAAAGAGCCAAGAGGCAAGGGAGAACACAGAGCTCGGAAAAGGGGTGTCAGAGGGGAAAGTCAGGGCAAGCCTCCCAGTGGAAGTGACATTTGAACTGAGTATTAAAGGATGAGACAAGAATTGGCCAGGGAATTCTAGACAGGAAATTCTGCAGGAAGGCTCAGAGCCTCAACCTGCACATGCTGAAAAGAAGACTATAGATGCCTAAGGAACTCGTGATCATCAGGCATCAGCTGTTCTCTTTAAGTAACTTCTAGGACACAAAAGAGACTTTTTCCTTTAACAATTCCATTATTTATTATGCAAGTAAGTCATGCTGTTCGTGGAAAAAAATGGAAAAATATAGACGTAAATATTTAAAAGATGTTAAATTGAGTTTATTCATAATTCCACTTGAAGATAACCGCTTTTAACATTTGGGTTTTAACCTCCTTGACTTCCCTCCCCCCATCTCCATGGACAGACATAGCCATATATCTATCTACATATATTTCACATAAAATGTAGATAGATAAAAATATAAAGACTTTTAAATGAAAGGAGAATACTTGTTTTCCCCCCATCAATACACTATGAACAACAAGGACGATGTCTAAAGTATCAAAACCTTATGCATTTTAACCATCTCGGATGGAAATGTTCTGAAGTGGATCTTGCTTTCTGACTTCTCCGAGAAGCCAGCATCGGAGTTTTGCCACATTCACGCTCGGCAGCTTTGGGGCTGGGCTGTAAACCAGCGCTGAGCTCAGTGGCCAGGAAGGTGTCTAGGAAGATGTGCCGAGACGGAATGGCCCGAGTCCGTGCCAAGCTGCCAAACGGAGTGCCTGCATCAGCCCTCTCGAGTGTGGCTGCTTCCTTTCTGCCGTCAGTTGTCCCTTCTTACTGCTTTTTATCTGCAGTGGGCTGGAAAAACAGAAAACCAAGCTGTGTGAAGTGCACGGAAAGGAGTGTACTGAGGTTGTAAGCGACGTCCTCTGTTGCGTGAAGCACAAGTGACTTGTGTTAACAATATTCTCTTTCTCCGAGGCAAATAAAGGAACACTCACTGAGCGTTTACCAGGTACTGGATACGTTGCATGTCTTATTTTATTTAAATCTCATAGCCACACTTTTTTTTTCCTTAAAGATTGGCACCTGAGCTAACAACCGTTGCCAATCTTCTTTTTTTTTTTTTTTTTCTGCTTTATCTTCCCAACCCCGCCGTACATAGTTGTATATCTTAGTTGCAGGTCCTTCTAGTTGTGGGATGTGGGACGCTGCCTCAATGTGGCCTGACGAGCAGTGCCATGTCCGCGCCCAGGATCTGAACCCTGGGCTGCCTCAGCGGAGCGCACGAACTTAACCACTCGGCCATGGAGCCAGCCCCTCATAGCCACACTTTGAGAGAAGTATCTTAACCCCATCTTACAAGCAACAGCCTGATCCCAGAGAAGTTCATGACTTGTCGAGGGTCGCTGAGCTGTAAGGGCCAGATCAGGGCTGGAACCTGGTCTCTTTCATGCCCCAATCCCAGCTGTTCTTGGGGTACCTCACCTCATGCTTGCCGCCAAGCCTGGCTGGGTTTGAACTGATGACGTTGCCAGAGGCACGGCCACTGGCCTGGTGTGATGCCTCTGCATGGCGCAGGGCGTGGCCTCCTATGAGGGAGTGAGGCCACAGCCAGGTGAAGAGCCACATCCTCAGAGCCCCGACAGCAAGGAGATACGCAGAGTATGACAACCCACCCAGAGAACGGGCGGGGTGGGGAATCATCAGTCTTCAGGGAGGGCCAATCTCTGCTTAGCTCCCTGGCCTCCTCAGACAGTGCTCATAGTTGGCCCTGCTTATTAGACTTGATTTGAATTAGATGATTTAGCAGAAAAAGCCCAGAGGAACATTTTCTCCAGATGTAAATCAGAGGAGGCAACTGGTGGCTGCAGACAGAATCTTACCAGGGATGTGTTTGTTTGGGCTGTGCTGTGTTTCCCTAAATTTTTGAATTAGATTTGACATTTAGAAATTGGAGGATTTCATACTTAAACATCTGGGATTTGGCTTTTCTTGAAAAATTGGGACATCTGGCCAACAAAGACTGGTATTTTCTCATGACCCCAAAATTGAATAGTAACTGTCCCCGTTAGATGGCGCCTGTACTCTCTGGTCTGCCACACCCCGTGATGGCGTGATGGCGGGCCTTCATCTCACCTGTCTGCGCCCTGAAGGATTTGAATTTGCCACCCCCGCAGGAATCCTGTTTTCACAGAAGCTGGCTGCCGATTAAAGCAAAGCCTTCTTAATCTGTGTTTTACGATATGGCTTCACTCGTTAATTAATTCAATGGTGAGTGGACATTCTGTGTTTGACACTGTACTGCATGTGGGTCATAAAAATATGACTAATTATTAAAATATCCATATAAATATGAATAAGGTATAGTCCCTGCCGTCGAGGTACTCAAATTCCAGCTGAGGTGAAGTCTGTGCAAAGAGCTCCGGCTGAATAGAGAAGTGTAGTAGACTGAATAATCCTCCCCTGCCCCCCACCAAGATGTCTCCGTCCCTGGAGCCTGTGAGAATGTTCCCTTAAATGGAAAAAGGACCTTTGCAGACATGATTAAATCAAGGATCCTTCGATCGGGAGATCATCGTGGATTATCTGCACGGGCTCGATGTAACCCCAAGGGTCCTTATAAGAAGGAGGCAGGACAAAGTCAGACAGTAAGGAAATCCGAGGATGGAAGCAGAGGTCAGACAGGAGAAAAGATGCTGCATTGCTGGCTTTGAAGACAGAGAAAGCACCACCAGCCAAGCAATGTAGGCAGCCTCCAGAAGCTGGAAAAGCAAGGAAACGGCTTCCCCCTTAGAGCCTGCAGAAGGAACACAGCCCTGCTGATACTGACTTTAGCCCACTGAGACTGATTTGGGACTTCTGACCTCCAGAACTGCCAGATAACAAACTTGTGTTGTTTTAAGAAACCAAGTTTGTGGTAACTTGCTACAGCAGCCACAGGAAACTAATACAGAGAATAACTTTTTCTGAGGTGAAGAGGAGGAATGGGTTTTTGAAGGAGGGGATATTTGAAGTGGGTCTTGAAGGATGAATAGGAGTTCATCAGGTATAGAAAGAGGATGAAAGGCAGCCCAGGCCTAGGGAAGAGGATATGCGCAAAGGGCATGAGAAAGCAGGGCGCGTCTGGAGGTTGACTGTTGGTCAAGCGTGGTTGGAGCATCAGGTGTATGAATGCAGAAATAGGAGAGGAGGCCGGAGTGAGGGGCTGGGATCTTGACTCAGGACTGGTCCCATGGAAAAGGCAGTCCTCAGAGGTTTTAAAAAGGGGAAGGATGATCTAGTTTATGTTTTGGAGAGACTGCTCTGGCATCTTGCGGAAGGTAGTTGGAAGGGGCCAGAGCAGACATAAGGAAACATCTGCGATTCTTGCAGTGACTCAGGTCACACATAGCTGGGGCAGGGGTGGTGGCCGCAGGAAGGAGGCAAGCGATCCAGACACGTCTGAATGAGGATTGACCGGACTCGGAGTCCACCCGACTGATCCGGGGCTGGCGAAGAGGGAGGAGTCATGATGACTTCCCGGTTATAACTCAGCGCCAATCACGTGGGCGGAGGGCGGAGGGTGGAGGGCGGCGTGGGAGAGGTGGGCTTGGGGAGGGAAGAAGGGGCTGTGTTTGGGATGCGGGGAGTGCTAGGGGCCCACGGTGCGCGGAGGATGAGTAGTGCAAAGGCAACTGGCAGTCACGTCTCCGTAGCTGCGCCATCGTGGGTGATGGTAAAGGCGCCTGTGTTCCTTCTGCACCGGCAGGGGTGAGGGGCAGGGGCCAGAGGCTCAGGGCTGTGCTGCTAAGTGTTTAACAGCCGGCTCTCTGGGTGGAAAAGGCCTCCATGTGTAGCACTTGCGGATTTCTGTGGCATAAATGCATCGTGAGCAATTTCAAGCTGCGAACCGAACATTTTCCAACTCCACAGTAGCACCTCATTATATAGTGTCTCACCACACGGATACCATAGGCGTAAGTCATCTCATGAGTAAAAATAGTAAAATAATTACCGTGTGGTTATTTTGGGTATTGGTTTCCTTTGTTTTTAATGTAATTTCATTTTTAATGATGTCTGAGTTTAACAACCAGCTGGCAAAATTCTTGACAATTTGCACACCACTGGAGAAGCTCCGACAAAGTACAAGTTGGAAGGGTCTAGAAGTTCACCTCCTTCTCAGACGGGCTCAGTGACTCCCGAGGTCACACGCCGGGGAGGGCAGAACCAGCCCCAGGACCTGGGAGGCAGCTCCTGGTCTTCCATTCTTCTTGATGGCCCTTCAGTGCCCTGGTCAGCCTCGCAGACCCGGGAACGCCTGAGGTCCTTGACCCCAGGACGACGACTCATGTCACCCTGGAGTGGGTGACTCAAGGAAGAGGCTGCTGGCGGCCTGGAACAAAGAGAACGGGGCAAGATTTATTTCTGCGAGGAGATAAATGGGAGGCTGGGATCCTTGTCTCCTGTTCCCAGTGCCTTTGAACTGCCTCCCATTGAGCAATTGCACATATTTCCAAGAAGAAAAAATTTTTCAAGTGGGTTTATTTTTAAAAAAGAATTGCTGAAATGAACAAGCTGGAAAGGAAACCTGGGGAAATGTTCTGGCTGACTTCCTGTCAGGACCAGGGGGTGGCCGGTTGGGGCGGGTGGAGGTCTGGCCCTGGCTTGACCATTTTTCATGGGGTGTAGAACTGGGTCCCAGGCATTTCAGGGTTTCTCCAACCCTCCTCTTCCTCCAGAGCAGCTTCTAAGATCCAAGGGTCTTCCCCAGCATGGGAGAGTCGGGGCGCCCTGGTGCCCAATGTCGTCTGTCCTGGCCAGCATTTGACAAGACGTCCATCATGCTTTCTCTCGCTCCTGTCAGTAGGTAACCTCTGAATCAGCCTTCTCAAGGCAGCTTCAGGTCTGGCAACTCTCTGCTCTGGGGTGCGCAGAAATTATTGTGCTCACTCGCCCTGCCCTGGCCCCACCCCCGGGGATGTGAGGAATCCTGGGAGGATGTCTAAAGGCCTCAGCTAAGAGTCATGCCAAATAGCCATTTCCTGTCTTTGGGGTCTTCTCCTCCGGGTTGTCTGGGAAGTGGAGCCTAAGACCTCTCTGCTCGAAGATTCAGGGATCTTTCTCCACCTGCGCAGGGAAGCGGGCCACAGGCACCTTTCTGAGCACTCACCAGAGGCTACACTCCATTGCTTCTCCTCCGCCTCGCCTGTCCCTCCCTCACCCCAGAATTGTTACTAGTCTTGGGTGGGGGGACACTTACCCTTACTTAGGTGTTTTTTCCCAAATCTTTTTCCTCTGCCCTGCGCACTTTCATTTCCCTAAGGGCTGGCCCTTTGAGACGAGGAAGACAGAGATGGCTCCCTTTTCTCTGCCTCCTGCTGCTCCAGTCCACCCCCCAAACAAGGCAGGGCCCACAGAATGGCCTTGCTGTTCCTTGCCTGAGGCCAAGGGCAATGAGGGGAGAGGAGATATGAGGGGCCTGGGTTGCCATCCATCCCGTGCCCCCAGCATTGTGCAGCACTGCGCAGACTCCTGCACTCTTCCTCTGGGAGCTGGGCCAGGCTCTCCACCTGGACGTGGCCCTGGCACTGGTCTGAGCAGACGCTGGCTCACTCCCAGGGCTAGAATGGGTTCTGAATCAGGAGAGGGAGGCCCCCCCCAGCCAACAGAGCCTGTGAGAGATCCTCAGGACTAGAGCAGTGGCCAGAGGGTGCAGAGCCCAGGGCGTGTTGAGGGGGGAGTACTCAGGGCCAGCCTCACCGAAGCACCACTAGGCCTCTGTCCCTGTGCTCCCAGCCCCTGGACCAGAGGCGTTGTGTTGAGGGCAAGAAGTCATTGGGAAAGTCCCTTCCGGTCCCTCATCCTCCCCTTCTTCCTTCTCCCCTGCTGTACCCCACCCTTGCTCCCCTGGGACTGACCGAAGCTCAGACTTGGGATGACCACAGCCCAGACCTGGGACAGATGACAGCGTAGACCCAGATACTGACCACAGCGTATCTGGGCTGATCACAGTGCTGTGCCCTCTCTCTCTGAACCCACCGCCTGCCACCACTGGCCCCACAACAGCGGAGGGAATGTCAGCATCCCCAGACCGTATGGCCCCCATGGGCTTAGTTCCCATCTGTCTGATGGTCTTTTATCTATTTGTCAGTACATAGGAGAAGCCCTAGCCAAGCCAGGACCATGTCTCCTTTACTTGCAAAAGACAAAGCCGGGGTCTCTGCTGCCAGGATGAACACCAGACTCTCAGGGCCTTGGTTGGGTTTTGATGACACCGTGGCTGAGAGGACTCAGCTGTCCTTCTCAGAGAATGAGAAAGAAACTCATAGAGTACAGACTATCTGCCAGCACCTTGCATGTATTTCCTAATTTAATCCTTTCCACAACCCTAAAAGATAGGTGCTCTTACCTCCATTTTACAGATGAGGAAACTGAGGCCAGGAGAGACTAATCCAGCAAGAAAGAGGCAGAGGGAGAATTGGAACCCAATCTGTCAGCTCCGAAGTCTCCCCAGCATCCCAAGGTTAGGAAGCAGAATGGGGCTGTCCTGAGGTGGACCCCATGGGGCTCGCTTGTGGGGTACAGGACCCAGCTCTGCAGTTGGCCAGGCCCAGGGAGCCACAGAGGTGCCTCTCAGCACTTCGAGCTGACCTCTGAAGATTGAGTCTTTCCCAGTGTGTCCAGGACTGCCCCGGGTGAGCGCAGGGAGCAGGGAGCATCGTCTCCCCATGTGGAGCCGTGAAAGGAAGGATGAGCAGGATGCACAGACCGTTTGCTTATGACTTACTACAAGCCAACCCTTCAGATAAGGGGCCAGAAACTGACGTGCGGAGCAGGGGCTCTGGGACCTTCTCTGACGGCGCCTCACTCACAGGTGTGGCTTTGAGCAAGTCCGTGCGCCCATCTGGGCCGGTAAGATGGAAGCAGGGGGTGGGACTGGCTGTCGTCTCCAGAATTTGCAGAGGCAGTGAGAGAGATGTGTGCGCAGTCATGCCAAACGATTCCGTCCATCCGAATTCTTCATCTAGAGATAGACCAGTGGTATTAATAGCAAGCTAATCTCTTTCAAATTCTTTGTGTTGCTAAAATGAAAGCAAAAATTCAAAGCTGGAAGAACAAAAAAACTCCCTTCTGAGAATTCTGAGTCATTCCAGAAAGGTCAGTGGAGTCTGGGTTAACCCATTGCTTCCCAGAAGGGCCTGTGGCTCTTTCCTGACCTTCAGGGATGAACAGAGAGAATGTGAGAGCCGCTCAGCTGGCAGGCCGTGCCCCTGGGACACTGTGGTGTCGGAGGGCCCTTGGTTTCTTTGGGACTGGTCACAAGGCTCTGGGAGAGGCACCCTTGGGGCCGTGGCGAGAAGCCACTGCTTGCCAAGAACAACACCCAGGAAGCGCTTGGCTCAGCCCTGCAAGGCGCTGGGGAGTCAGACAGACCTGCAGCTGGCTCTGGGCACTGCCCTTCACGGGCCATCTGATTTCTGGCAAGTCTCGGGGCCTCTGTTTCCTCATGTGTGAAACGGGCCTGATCATCACGTTGATAATAATAGTACTTAGTTACCCATCTCACAGGGCTGCTGAGAGCGCTGGAGGCAGGGGTCTCTGTACAGGCCCTTTCTAAATCATGACTCCTGATGGGGGCCCCCGTGCTTGCTGGGTCATAGGCGGCCCCCACAGGTAGGTACCGCCTGCTGAGGGCTGCAGGATGGAGGTGTTCCACCAGCTGTGGGTGGGCATGCCTGTGCTTGTACGGCCACTGTCAGAGCACCCTCTCCCCAGGGCCCACGGGGCCTACAGCAGCTGTTCCCAGCGGCGGAGCCTGTGCTGTGGACCCAACAAGTGTGGGACTTCCTGGGGTGAAAGGTTGGGTGGACACACTAATGGACAGTTGTGGGAATGGAGGAGTCAGAGGGTGAGTGGGTAAGTGGATGGACCAGCAGATGAATGGTTGGATTTGCCACCCCACGGTGGGGGTCACGCAGCCTCAAACTGTGGGACCCTCTCGTGTCCTCATAAAACCCCTGGCCTGACAGCCTGCTGCTTCCGCCCCACCACCATGCTTATCCCCACTGGGAATGCACACTCCAGTCCTCTGCTGTGGGGCGGGTCCTCATGCTGGGTCAGAACTCCTGGTGGAGGAGGCTGAGCAGAAGAGGGGAAGGATGATGGGGCTTGGAATCAGACTAGCCTGGTTTATAATCCTTGGCCTGCCACTTCTTCGCTGTGTGATCTCAAGCAAGTTGCTGAACCTCTCTGATCCTTAGTTCCTTAATATATAAAATGGAAACAATAAAACCCATCTCATGGGGGTTAAATAAGATAGCACTTGAAATGCATCCAGCATAGTGTCTGATACTCAGCAGGCAACCTAGGAATATCTAATGAATGAAAGAATGAAGAAAAGTATATTCCTTTGCTTTTCTTCGTGAGCATGGCCAGGGGCAGATAAAATATTTAAATATGGGTTAGAGACTTTCAACCTTCAGTTACACCAATGACTGGGTAGTTATCTGAGCAGAGGCTCTTAGATGATTTGCACCAGGTACAAAGGTAACTGGACCCAATCAGGTCGCGTCCCTCCTTCTGCACCTCAGTTTTCCTTCCTGTGAAATGGGCCAGGTTATGCTCAAGCACTGGTGGGGGGCGGGGCGGGGGGGGGGCGGCAGAGTGAGTAGCGTCCAAAGAGCTGATTGGCTCTTGGCAATGACCCACCTACCCCTCACTGACCAGGCTGGAGAGGCAGCAAGAAGGGCCTTGAAAATGGATTAAAGAAGGAGCCGCTGGGAGACCAAACGTTTCTGAATATTTTTTCCTTTTATGGCCGGTGCTCTAGATCACCGCTTCCTGGAGATTGTGTTCTAAACTTCGCCGTGATGGATGCGAGGTCCGCGTGCCCACGAGCTCCGGCGGAACCCAGATGTCACCCCGGGGGAGGGCCGCCGCTGCTACCTTGCTATTTTAAGCCGCGAGTTTATAAGAATGGATGGGAGAGAAAGGAAACAGGGCCGAGCAGCGTGGGAATGGCCTCGGCAGGCGGGGCGCAGGGCCCCTCCGGGCAGCAGTCCGGCCTCGTCCAGGGTGGGGCCGCAGCCGGCCTCCACTCTGCGGCTTCCTGCGGCAGCTCGCACCTCCTGGTGCTTGTCTGTCTTGCCCCGCTTCTGTTTCGCTCTGCTTTCCGGCCCTGGGACTGACTCCCGGTCTTTCTGGAGGAGCGAGAGTCAGAGGAAAGGGAGAGATTCTCTGATGCGACTTTGGAATTCTAGGATCGCAGGATCCTATGGGATGGGACCATCAAGTCCGTGGTTTGTTGTGACCAGGAAGAGTCCAGGATTTTAGGGACTTCCAGAGTTGGAAAAAGCCCCTGAAGTGGGTTGGGAATCCTGTGACCCTTGCCCCAGCCTTTGCTGGAACTCTCCCTGGAATGGGGAGCTCACTACCTTAAGGAGCAGCCCATCTTCAGATGGTTCCAACCACTAGAAAGTTTTCCCTTGCTTTCATTTGACCTTTCAGTCATTGGTGGTCCTCCATCCTTTGGGGACAACAGAACTGCATGAATGGCTTCCAAATATCCGACAAGAGGTTTTATTCCTCCCTGCACCTTCTCTTCTCCAGGCTAAAGGTCTTTAGTTCTTGAAACGCAAATTCTTGTCTCCCTGCCTCCTGCTTCCCCTTTTTTGAACATGGTTCATTTGTCTAAATCTTTGTTAACCTGCAGAGCACAATACACTTTGTATAGATTAAGACGTAAAGGAAAAGTGGAACTGTCACCTCCCATGTTTTACGAATCATACTCCTATTAAGACAGCCAGGACCTGCACATACATCACACATCATTTTAAGAGGTTTCTTGGGCAGTGTAGCCTATTTCCCTAGTGGAACTGGGGATTGTGGATACTCTTTTCCTCCCCTCAACCTTTGTTATCAAATACTTTGACCACTGATGTCACTGCTGCTGAAGTCCAAGTGAAGGTGATAGAAATTAATCATGGAGCTCATCTTTGGGCAAACTGGATGCTCAGTTTATTCATACATTTGGGGTGGGAGCCACAGCATGCCCTGGCCCCATAGCTCTCATTCCCAAGAGCCAGGCTAAAATCGTATCTCCCTGCCCTCCAGGCCTCCAGCTCTTCTGTTTAGATAGTCTATTCAGCATTTGAGTGTTCGTGGCTCAGCTCAAACACTGATTGTAACGTGGAATCTTCACTAAAACTGTATCCCACCTGTCATAGCTTCCATAGTTAAGGACCCTTTTCTGGGATCCTGCATCTTCTCACTTTCAAAGTATTTACCCCATTATACTGTTTGCCAACTGCCTCCCACTACTGGACTCTGCGCTTCTCGAGGCCCAAGACCACGTCTTCATCATCTTTACGCCACCAGCACCCAGCACAGGGCCTGCAGGGGGGAAGTGTAAATGAGTGTCTGTGGCGAATGAATGAATGAATGAATGCCTCAGTTCATGGCTAGTCTACTTGAGACGAGGTTCCTCGAGCTGACCAGCAGGGGTCACCCCAACTGTTCCACCACAGAGAGTGACAAAAGTCAAGATGGTGGTTACAATGACCAACCCCGGGGGCTAAAATTCTCGAATTCTTTAAATACAAATCAGCAAATACAAAATCCAGTATTTGTTGGCTAGAGCTGACGAGGGGTCTGATTCATAGTGGACACCCAGGAGATTCATCCAAAAAGCTCAGTAGGGACTCAGTAAATGGCAGCGCCCTTCATTCCCCTGTGTGTCCCAGCAGCCTCCTGGCTGCGGCTGAGGACCGGCTCTGAGGATGACATCTGCGTCGGGTGGTTTTCCTCTGCCGTCCAGCAGAACAGCTCCTTCAAGGAACCTCTGAAGGTCAAGATTGGCGGTTCTTGGTCCTGCAGGTCCCTGCGGGCTTCCCCCAGTGTGCTAGGGCAAGGGCACCTGGAGGAGTTTGGGAGCAGGAGGAGGCCAGGCAGAGCCCTCCGGACTCCAGGCAGCCTTCCTGGGCCGCAGACCTCCATGCACTGGCCGCTGTGAGCACCTGCTCCGTGCTGGGCGCGTCATCTCATTTCATCATCTGAAGGATCCTGCAGGGGAGGCATTCTTATCTCTGACAGGGAAATGAAGGCTCGGAGGTGAGGTCAGCGTTGAAGGCCACACAGCCAGTGAGGGGCAGAGTGGGGACTCAAACCCGGGTACCTGGTTCCAAGCCTGTGCTCTCTCCCCTCGCTGTGCCGCCTCTCTGGATGGAGAGCTCGCATCACCTGTCTCCTTTGCTAAGAGGAAGCGGGGGAGCCAGACCCCTTGGCTGGGTCTGTTGCAGAGATCGCGGTCCCAGACCTCTAGACTGGCAAGACATACGAAAGAGCTGTTAGCAGTTACAAGTTTGTAGTTACAAGTAGACCCCACCCAAATTGACTTAAACACAAAGAGATTTAGTTGTTTGTGTAACTGGCTGGTTCCGAAAGAGTTCAGGCTGCAGGTGAACTTTGATCCGGGCTCCAGCTTCGTTTGTCTGCAGGTCTCTTGACTCTGCCTCCCTCTGTGTGGGTCGGTTCCACCCTCAGGCTGGCCTTCCTCATGGAAGCAGAATGGCAGCGGCAGCACGCTGCGCCACCCAGAACAAGAGGAAGCTTCTGGGTCTCAGAACACTGTCGTGTGCTCATGGGCTGAGGCTGGATCTGTTGTCTATCCCTGAGCTGTTCACTGTGGTGATACGGATGAGATTGTACTGATCGAGGTCAATCCTGGCCAGGCCTCAAGGCTGCCAGCCCACAGGGATGGGATCAGCCTGGCGAGGGAGCCCTGCGCACGGCCACAGGGTCTGTCCTGCCTGTTGCCTCCAGAGTCGTGGCTTTAGCAGGGCTGACGGGCCCAGCGAGGCCTGTCCCTTAGTGAGAGAGCCCCGTCGTTGGGCTCAGAATTGCTGCTGAAGGATGTGAGGCAAGCTGTGGGGCGGGAAGTCAGGAAGCACCTTCCCCCCACCCTCCCCAACCAGAGACGGCTGTGGGGCAGAGCGGAAGGAGCCCTGGCCTCAGAAGCAGGAAGATCTGGAGTCAAATGCTTCATTCCTAGTGTGATTTGGGCAAGTGGCTGCCGCTCTCTGCAGCCGTTCTCTCATCTGTAAAATGTGAACGTTAATGTCTGCCTCAGAGGTCACCGTGAGGGCTGAACTAGGCGATGTTGGTGATGCTCCTAGGGTAGTGCCCGGCATCCAGCAGGTGCTCAATAAATGTACTCACGCATACGTCTAATCCCAATGGCGTGTCCTCCATGAGCTGTGGCCTTGAGGAGCTCGAAGCACTTTTCTCCCTTCTGGGATAGCTGTGTTTACTGTAAGGACCAAATTAGATGCAAAATCTCTAAGGTCACTTCTGACTTTGTCAACAGAGCCAGAGAGCAGGAGGAAATGTCATTCCAAATGTCCCCTGCACGCCTGTTCCAACCCCCTGTTGATGCAAACTCAAGCAGGCTCTCTCTGCAGCTCGTGGCTCCTGGAAATGGAATCCAGCTGGGGTCAGGGATGGGAGCCGATTTGACTTGTCCTTTTGGCGTCTCCTCAGCCTGCGGAGCCCAGGCCTCCCGGAGCATCTTTGGGGCTGACGCAGCGGAGGTTCCGGGCACACGCGGCCACTCCCGCCAGGAGGCTGCCATGCCCCACATTCCCGAGGACGAGGAGCCCCCTGGAGAGCCACAGGCAGCCCAGAGCCCTGCCGGCCAAGTAAGTGCCCCCCCTCCCTGCAGCTAGCCCGGCCGGGGCCAGCCAAGCACCTTGGGCTCAGGCCCCACTGCCTGGCCGGGCCAGAGGTTGTGCCCACAGCCTGTGCGGGCTGCGGTGGGCGCCCGGGGAAAGTGTGTGGCTTCCACACTGAGGAAGAAATACCCAAAGTTCATTTGAATCAAACCAGGGCCCCACATACCCTGAGAGTGGAACCTTCTAGGCTGTCTGGCCGAGGCCTCCTGGGAAGTCCAACCACCCCAACCCTGCAGGCAACCTCCTGGGAAGGAGGAAGACCAGAAGAGAACCATGGGCACAGAGGGCTCGTCCCGTCAGGGTTGGGGCAGCAGCAAAGGGTCATTTAAACTGAGTCCGCTTCAAATGAAGATCAAAATTCCGTAGTCAATGGTGAGCAAGATTTCCAGCAAAATTGTATTATGAAAAAGGAAATGATGAAAATGAGTTAATTTAAAAGGTCTCTTTGAAATGTATTATAGAAGTGAAGTTATGAAAACAAGTTATTTTTAGCTATGCATATTACAAAGTATAGATACATACTACTTTTTAGAATGAACAAAGAATTAATCTAGTGTGTTGATTTTGGTGTCGGTATATTTATTTTTATACCAACAAAATGATCTGTTGACATGATACCACATCCTTCACATTTCCCTCCGCAGCACCTTCACAAGAGATGCTCTTTGTTTAATGTTTAAGAGCTCCATTCGTTTTCCCCAGGAACTCTTTCAATCTTTCAGTATTTGAGTCATTCCCCTCGAAGAACTTAGCTTGCCCTCTTCCTCATAACTTTGTCTTCGTTTGTTAACCGATCCAGTTCCGTCTGCCCCTCGTTGGTCCGGCACCTTGCATGTAGAGTAATCCAGTGTGGTTTTCCAAACTTCATGAACTTGGCAGTTGGTTGGCACCGAACTTGTATTGTCCTGTCATAGCTGACGGTTGTCCGAACTGCCCTGAGCCACGAGACACTTGTGAAGCGAGGGAAGAATGTCTGAGGGAGCACGAATTTGATAAACGGGCAGACTCGTAGTGAATATTTTCATGTTACGATGACGTTTGCTTCCTTACACATCATAGCTGTGGGAACTTAGATAATAAATACTTAGAAAAGAGTGGCCTCTTGTATCTCCACATCCCAAGCTCGTGGGATGGAGATGTTGCAGAACTTGGCAGCCTCGGGGAGCCCTTGCATTCCTAAATGGCGTTGCGCCAAGCCCCCGTGCCTTTGGCCACAGGCAGCCAGCTCAGGGGTTTACTGAGCCCTGCTTCCCGGGAACGTCTTGGGCCATGTGGTTGCCGCTTGTCAGTTGCTCTCAGTGGCTCTGGGTGGCTCCTCTGCTCCTCTGCAGATGACATCTGGCCTCCCCCCAAACTGAGTGCTCCGCTCTGCCCCTTTCTTTCTTCTGTTCCTCACCCAGTATGGACGGTTCCCCCAAAGCATTGCCAATAGCAAACTGTAAGGTTTAACCAATGGAATTTTTTTTTTTAATATACTGAGAGCTTGGAGATTAAAGAAGGGAATGCTACAGAGCAAAACATTCAACAAGTAGATTCAAGAGTGACTGCTTCCGGTCCTCAGGTCACGATTTTGATGGGTTCTGTCCCCTTCGTGCCCCTCCTCTCCAGCCTGGCCTCCTTGCCATCACGGTCCCTGAAATTGTTGTGTCACTCACAACGACAGAGCCTTTAAGCCAGATTCTTAAGCAAAATCTAGCTCCTGAATCCTGGGCAACTCCCCCAAACAGCTGCCATGCGATGCTCCCCAAGAATACAAGTGTTCCTAAAAAATAGTCATAAAAGATCGGCAGAGATGCGACCACCCTCATGAAGAGAGCCTTTACGTTCAGTTCAGTTCCTCTTGGTTCTAAACCTCTCTAATCAATAGATGCTTCAAACCTTCTCCTCAAGAGACACAAAACCAGGTAGCACAAAACCCGCCAGCGCTTCTGACCATCTTGGCTTCAGACCACACGTAAGTGCAGCCGCCCTGGGGCAGAGGGAAGGGCAAGATTCCAGGGACGCCCAAGCAGGGGAAGGGATCCGTGAGCTCAGCGCACGGGCAAGGGTCCGAGAGCCCTGGCGGAACAGCAGGAGCTCCAGATTCCAGGTCCTCACAAGCTCACTCTCCCTGTGACCTTGAGTCAGAAGTGGACTTCTATGACATGACGGGGGGGGGGGGGGGGGCCCATGGTGTCTGAAGGTCCCGCGAATGCCACGACTCTGTCTCCCTGCTCGTGGGAAGTCAGGACAATGAAGAGGCTGTTTGCAGGTCCGATGGCCTCTGCATTGCCAGTCCAGCAGGAGAAGGAGCCATGAGGCATTCAGGTGAGCTGGAGCCAGGATGCCCAGGTCCTCTAAGGGAGGACCATTAGCACAGGACTTAAGAATCTGGACTGTGGAGTCAGACCAGGCTGGGCTCACATCACAGCAACTCGACATCCTGGTCAAGAGACCAAGGGAGTCTGTTCACTTTTCTGTGCCTTCAGTTCCTCCTCTCTTCCCCAGGGCAAGCGTTAATGACCGCCTCCTAGACTGTCCAGCCCAGCCCTCAGTACCTTCTTTGGCCTGAGGGACCGTGGAGCTGGGGCAGGTTAGACCCGAGACTGAAGGCCACATCAGATTCAGTATTCTTTTTTAGTTTTTGTTTTTTGAGGAAGATCAGCCCTGAGCTAACCACCACCAATCTTCCTCTTTTTGCTGAGGAAGACCAGCCCTGAGCTAACATCCGTGCCCATCTTCCTCTACTTTATATGTGGGATGCCTGCCACAGCATGGCTTTTTGCTAAGCGGTGGCATGTCCGCACCTGGGATCCGAACCGGTGAACCCCTGGCCTCTGAGAAGCGGAACGTGCAAACTTAACTGCTGCGCCACCAGGCCGGCCCCAGGTTCAGTATTCTTTTATTTTCTGCCCTTTCTGACAGGCACTGGCCCTCCCTGAGTTCTCCAGAAGCCCACAGGGCATCATCAAAGAAGAGCGGCTCCCTCCATTGTACCCATCAGACAACCCACAGTGGGCTTCTCAGGCAGCGCAGCCTGAGGGGAGGATTCAGGCCTGTGAGCCGGGCTGGAGCCTCCAGGGTCTGGAGCCTGGGTCCCTGGGAGCAGGGGCAGCCAGGCAGCCAGGGAAGGGGGTTGTCCAGGAGGACTCGCTGGAACTCCTGGTACCATGTGAGTTCCCATCTGTGAAGCAGGCAAAGAACAGAGCATCCTTCTGAGTTTACAGCTCCCCGGGGTCCAGTCCTGCCTCTGGTTCCTTCGGCTCCAGCCCTCATTTCCCATTGGCGGCATGAGCACTCACTGCGGTCTTCTCACGCAAAAACACAAAAGCTGTAGGCCTAGATCCTGTTTTTCTTTTTTGCGCGCACACACACACACACACACACAGACTCTTGCACGTACACAGATTCTCACACACAGACACACACCCTTTAGGTTCCTAATCAGAAGCTGTAATCAAAATCCACAAAGAAATAAAGCTTCCCAACAATGCCCTCTGAGGCTGTGTCCTGAGCATGTTGTCTGAGCTGGCCCTTCAACAGGGAGTGTCGAAGGGATGAGCTTGTAGCCAGGGGCTTCTGGACACAAGCCTGGGGCCTTCGGGGACCACAGGATGACAGACTGGCAGAGCTGGAAGGGATCCCAGATCGTGTCTAAGCCCCCTCCTTTAGGCGGGCAAAGTTCTGCACAGTGCGAGCCCCAGACCGTCATCTGAGAGCTTGTTAAACCCCGGTTGCTCAGCCAGCCTGGACCTGTAGAATCGGGTCTCCGGTGGGTCTTGGAATCTGCAGGGAGAGCTCCGCTGGGGAGCTCCCCACCTCACAGGGACGTCCGTGCCGGGGTTGGCCAGCTCTGCCTGCTGGGCCAGCTGGATTCCGCCTCCCCCGTGACTCTCCCTCAGTCCTGCCCTCCACAAGGCCTGCAGAGGAATGAAACCTGATGATGCAGGAAGGTGCTTTCTGCCTCTTCCCAGAGTCTCTTTTCCTCCAGTCCCTCCAGTCTTTGCTCCCATGACAAAGACTGTGTCAGAGGTTTGCCTAGACCCTCCTGTGGGCACATACCTGCCTGTCTCCCCCTCACTGTGGGGCAGCAGACCTGGCCCCAGATGCAGTGTGACCAGAGCATCAGTGATTTGCTGGCCTGCGACTGGCAGCCATGTTAGAAAACTGACTCATTGGGGTAGCAGGGCCTCCTCAGAGGCGCCTTGCAAACCTGAGGGTGCAAAGAGGCTCCTGTTGGCTGTGAGAGCCCCCATTTTGCCGGCTCTAACTGCTACCTGGACAGCTCCCATTTCCTCCAAGAGTTTCTAGAAACCCAAAGGCAGGTCCATGTGAGCTCATGAGTAGACCTCACATCTTTCACATTACCTGCTCCAGCATCCCCCACCCCACCCCCTGACCCCACCATCTCCATTGTCCACAAAGCCACTTAATAATAACAGCTAACCACGTGCCAGGTACTATTATACTGTATTAACTCATTTAACTTCCAATCAACCTAATGAGGGGGGGTGTCATCATCCCCATTTCACATCTGAGGAGACTGAGGCACAGAGAAGTCAAGTGCCTTCCTCCAAGGTCACACAGCTCCTAAGTGGCAGGCCCAGGATTTGAACCCAGGCAGCCTGGCCCCAGAGCCCACACTCTTAGTCTCTACCCTGCACTGAGCACTGTAGACTTTGCCTCTGGGGCCCTCTGTGAGAGGTGCCTGGGCCAAGGGGACACTGTCCTGTGCTCCCAAAGCTCTTGTCTGAGAGGGCCGACCTGGGTCCCTGCAGAACTCACTGCCATTCAATCCCCAAAGTGCCACAGCTTCCAGTGCTGTGTCCCCCAAACCCCTTCTGCCCACCGTGCTCCCACGTGCATGAGCCTGTGGACCGGGATCCTGCCCAGACACTGTGCTGCCTGTGCCTGGTCCTGTGCAGTCCCTTCCTCCCTCTCCTCCAGCCAGATGATGCAACAGCATGCCGTGATGCACATGGTCTCCTAGAAACACAGATCACCAAGCTGTCCCCGGCCCAGGCCACACACAAGGGTTACCCTCACTCCGGGTCTCCCTAGGTGCCTACTTCGTACCGCCCTTTCTGATGCTCTAGGCAGAAAGTGATGCTTAACCCTCTTGTACGGTAGCATCTTGTTGACTTAAGGCCGTTGCAGCGCTCATCTAACCAGTGGCAACCCTGCTCACACCCCACTCCCACTTTTTAATGAGCCGAAGTGAAGTTGGAGCAGGCTCTGGAGAAGCAGTTCTCTGTGTGTGGCCCTAACAGGAAGGGATCTGCCTGTGAATCTCCTAGAACCTCTGACCAGGAAGCTGCTGGGCCTCCTCCTCCTCTTTTGGCCCAGAGTTGGAGAGCATGGTAGCTGCTGCCATAACAAATCTGGAATTCTCTCCCTGTCTGTGTCAGCGTGGGGAGAACCCCATCCTGGCTCACCACCATCAGTCAGCAGGCTGGGCCCAGAGCCGATCCTGCTCGGCCATCCTTATAGAAGAGAAGAGCACCAAGCAGGGTTCCCAGGCAGCCAGCGGGTTCCAGAAGGTACAGGAAACCTTCCATTTCATAGGGACACAAGGTATAAGGAGCATGGCAGAGTGGAAAGAGCTGGGCTTCTCATCCCTGAGTGTGACCCTGGGGGAGTTATTCATTTGGCCTCAGTTTCCACATCTATGAGCCACTAACAACAGCAAAGCTTTAAGGCCCCCCTCTCACGTTCCAGGCACTGTGCTTGTTGCATACGTTATCTCATTTAATTTTCACAATACCCCTGTGAAGTAGGTACTATCATTATTGCCATTTCCAGGTGAAGACTTTAGGCACCAAAAAGAAATGTAACATGCACAGGATAACACAGCTAAGTGGTCGAGCCTAGAGTCAGACCCAGGCAGCTTGCCTTTAGTTACGAGAATAATCTATATACAGTGCGAAGCAAAGGACTCGGCACCAGGTGCTCAGGCCCTAATAAAACACAAAACAGTTTGCAAAAAGCTTTCACACGTATCACTGCCAGGGGTCCTCTAACACCACGCTGAGGACAGAGATCCTCATCCCCAGGAAACTGGAAGTTCAGAGCAATTGGTATCGTGTCCAAATGCAGGGAAAGAAGCGAATACGTGGGGCTCCTACTGCGTTCTTTACACTCATCATCTCAGATAACCTTTGCAACACCCTGTAAGTCAGCGGTGACCACACCCATTCTACAGATTAGGAAGCCAGCTTGGAGAGGTTAAACTAGTTGTCCGAAGTCTAGTCACAAGGAAGTAGCAAGGCCTAGGTTCCACTCTTTCATGGCTGTAAGCCAAGAAAACAGGGCAAGATTTATTATTTTTCTTCTTTCTAGTCCAGAAAATACTCCTTTATACTGCAGTGGAGTTTGTCTGAGCACATGGGAAAACTGTTCACTTCCATGCAACAGGTACTCAACAAACATGGAATTGAGTTGAATTTACTCAATAAATATTTCTTGAATTTGTTCAACAAATGTTTACTGATACCTAGCTAACCTAGGCCCCGCTCTCAGGCAGTTCCCTTCCCGGTGGATTTACAATCGAATGACGGTTCCCTCTGATCTGATTTGCTCTTGTGTTCTCTTATGACCTTGTCTGATCAGGAATCAGAGGACCCTTGTTCTGCGCTATCCCCGGGAATATCTAGCGCTTAACAAGAAGCTTAAGTACGTAAGGTGGACTGTCAGCCTTTTCCTCCGTTTTCCCTCCCCTTGGCTCTTCAGGCCCTGTCTTCACTGGCCAGCAGACTGGGGTGCTGTCTACACCTCCCTGGAGACCCCTTGGGAAATGTGTGCTCCCTCACTGGGGGAAAAAGGTTTAGGACCGAAAGAATCAATTTTCTATCAGGAATCAGATGAAGACAAATTAATGTGTGTAAAACACTTGGAACCTGTAAGGACTTTGCAGAATGGGGACCCCCCGCCAGCCCCAACTAACCAACTGAGAGGCCTCATGCCCTGCTTCCTCTGTGACAGGCACTGCTCTGAGCACTTTACACGTAGCTACCTCACAATGACTCTAAGGGACAGCTACAATTATTATCCCATTTTACAGATGAGAAAACCGAGGCAGGTAAGTACACTCTGATCACTAGAAACCAGGCAGCACCTTGGATGCTCCAACTGAGGATTTTGAATTCATCCTCTCTGAGCTCATTTCCACTTCTCTCATCACACCCTTTGCAAGAACAGCTTCAATTAAGATCGTCAATGAAATACCTTCAAATAAGTTATCCATAAAGCACTAGGATCTGGTGTACAAGATATTGGGAACGCCTATTGGGTACCTGCTCTGTGGCCTCATCCCTCCAAGGGAGATATTATTATTATCTTTATTTTATAAAAGAAGAAACAGACTCTGCAAACTATGTGACTCTCCAGAAGTCCCACAGTCGTGTCATGGTTGAGTAGAGATTCAAATCCAAGTTTCTGTTGAGGTGTTCCTGCCAGCTTTGCCTCCTTCCCTGGCCCCACCCAGCAGTAGAACCAGGGTCCTGGACACCAAAGGCCCTGGGCAGGTGGAGCAGATGCTTGAGGCCCCATCCTCTATGGAAAAGAAATTTGGAAAGGGTCAAGAGGACAGTTCCGCCAGGATGGCTTCTAGTGGTTCTGGTCACAGAGTGAGGGCTGTGAGATGGTAGCTGTGGAAGTGCCTAGGACAAAGCAGAAAGCGTTTTAGCAGTGTCAGTTGTTGCAGAAGGTCAGGAATGTGTATTACAATGATTTCTCCTTAGTTCCTATTGTGAGCAGTGGAGTAGCTCGCCATGTTTTGTTTCTCTGCTTCCCCTGTCAGACTGCATGTGAACCACTTAGGGTCAGAAGCTGTCTTTCATGTGTGTATCTCCAATTCTCAGCATAGGCTCTAGCATGCGGTGGGAGCTTAGGGAAAGGCGGATGGAGGGATGGAGGGATGGAGGGATGGAAAGATGAGTGGGTGGATGGATGGATAGACAGATGGTTGTGTGATAGGTTGGGTGGATAATTAGCTGACTGAATGATTAAATGCCTGGATTGAAGGGAAGATGAAATGGAGGGAGGAACAGCATTAGGAAAGCAGGGAGGAGGAGAGGATAGAAGACAATGATGGATCAATGGCTGGCTGGCCGGGTGATACACTCTCCACGGAGTAAGGCTAACAGACATTGTGTGTATTTCCACACCTCTGAAGTCTGTTGGCATGAGAGGAAAGACTGTGATGAAGAAGGCAGGATAATCTGGTGATTATTGATCCCTGACCTCTAGGAATAAAGTGGGCAATGGCAGGAAAGAGGGTCCACCAGAGGCCGGGCAGGCCCTGGTGCACGGAGGGCTCCACAGGGTGGGTACTGGGGAACCTTCGAGGAGCTGGAGAACTGGTCCTTGGCGCTTGGCAGGGCGGAGCCCCACCACCAGCAGACCTCAGCAGAGCCGCTTCCGCTGGCTCCCATGCTCTTAGGACTTGCCACTGGAATAATCATTTTCTCGCAAGTCCCCGGAGAGTCTTTTTAATCCTGTCACAAGAACGCTAAGTCCTCTCTGTGGCCAGGCCTCTCTCTACAGAAGCAGTCCCTGTTTGCCCTCTAGGCTGTGAGAGAGGCACGCAGGAATAGAGTCACAGCAGTGCTCGCCCTCCACCATCACCCTCACCATCAACATCATCATCATCATCATCATTCTTGCTTTATCTCATCTAATCCTTAAAACAAGCCTGGAAAATGGGGATTATTTGCTCCACATAATGTCTGAGAACCTGAAACTCGGAGAAGTTAAGTAACTTGCCCAAGGTCACCCCGGTGGGATTCCCATTTAGGCCTCTCCAACTTCAGTACCCTACACTGTCTTCTGGCAGGTTCCTCCTCGCGCAGGCTGTCTGCCAGTGCCCAAGGGCAGGAGCTAAACTCTCCACTCCTGCCTGGGCCGGGGCAGGGGCTGTAGCTTAGAGCTTCCTAGGGCAGGCCTAGTCACGTGACATCGGGGAACGGGAGATAACATTCCCGTCTCTGACACTGGCCTATATTTATCCCTGCGCCTAAGCGGTTAGGAAACTGTAGTGCATTCCTGGGAATTTATGAGCGAAATAAACATTTAAATGTTTCTATAAGGTTTATTTAAGGAGAACAAAATGTGAGCTGCTGGTTTATTGTAGGGCGAGCTTGCCAGGAGATGACCCAGCCCCTCAGACCTTGACTGCTCCAGGGAAGGACAGGGCCCCGGCAGGGTGAGAGGGGGTGCCCCTGCTGTCTTCCCTCCAGCTCAGTGTTCAGCCTCGTGCTAGCTGGAGAGCTTCCTGGAGAAAGGAGCTTGTGAGGAGGGGCGTAGCTGGGAAGAATGAGAGGGAATTGGAGGCCTGCGGGACATCAGGAACCAGAGGAGGTGAGACCAATGACCTGCAGAACACCATAAGGGTAGTGTGTGTAATGGGAAGGCCAACGGGCCTGGGGTTCAGTCCCTTCCACTCTTTGCCAGCTGAACAGCCCTAGATGAGTCCATTTTTTTGTTGGTAAAGTGGGGATTGAAACGAGAAAAGAGAGGAGAGAAAAGAAATGTATCAATCACCTTCTCCAAGCTCAGGGCCTTCCCTTTCCACTTCTCATTTCCTCTTCACGATTCTGCAAGGCCAGGAGGTATTATCACCTGCAATTTGTAAATGTAGCCTGGGGTTCATATGCGGATTTGTGGGAGGATTAATTGAGAAAACACAAGGGAAGTATCAGGGCCAGGGCCCAGCACACAGTAGGTCTGAGGAAGCGTCACTTCCCTCTGCCCACATTTGTTTCTTTGCTTCTCGTGTCTGTAACCCACAAAGGGCATCCCTACCTGGTCTGAGATGCAGGTGGTGAGAGAGGGAGTGGAGCCAGGGGCAGGTGGCCTTGGAGGTGAGCTTCTCTGGGAGTCATTGGTTACTGCGGCTTGGACAGCCAGAGGCCCCTCAGGAGATGCTCTGTGGCTCCATGGCCAGAAGGGCTCGGCCTTCCCAATTTAACTCCGAGGGGTTGATCAGACCAAATCTAAGATCAACAATCTCCTCAAAACCAAATTCCCAAGTAATGAATTCCCTCCTAAAGGCGACAATAACAGAATACAACACCTGACATATGGGGCATTTACTAGGTGCCGGGTGTCCTTCCATGAACTTTCCGTCTGGAGCTGCCAGATTTAGCAAATGAAAATACAGTTATGCCCACGCAATATCTGGGACACAGCTATACTAAAAAATTATTCGTTGTTTATTTGAAATTCAAATATCGCCGGGCATCCTGCATTTTATCTGGCAGTCCTATTTCTACATCAACCCATTTCATTCTTTCTTGTAACTACCCTGCGAGACATTCACAGATGAGGTAACTGAGGCGCCAGGAGGCGTGGAGGTCACTTGCCAAAAGTCACATAGCTCGTAAGAGGGAAGCTAGACGGTGAGGCAGTGTGGCTCCCCAGCCTGAGGCCCTGCCTCCCGCTTGCCAGCTCTGAGCAGGAGACAGGATGGCTATTTCCACTGCCTTAAACCTGGCGGAACTCCCCCCAAGGGCCTCTGGCGTCTTCCCACACTCTCCCCCGGATCACTGTCTCCCCAGTGCCTGTGAGAACGAAACCCGCTGGCACAAGACATGAAATTTCCTCACAAAACAGTTTTGCAGAAAACTCGGAGCGGGCCAGCCTGGTGGCGCAGTGGTTAAGTGTGCCTGTTCTGCTTCCTGGTGGCCCGGGGTTCGCCAGTTCGGATCCCGGGTGCGGACATGGCACCACTTGGCACACCATGCTGTGGTAGGCGTCCCACGTATAAAGTAGAGGAAGGTGGGCATGGATGTTAGCTCAGGGCCAGTCTTCCTCAGCAAAAAAAGGAGGATTGGCAGTAGTTAGCTCAGGGCTAATCTTCCTTAAAAAGAAAAAAAAACTCGGAGCAATTGCCCAGAGCCTGCTCAATCATTCTGGGAGCCGATTAGGGGAAGAATACTTTGATGTTATTACCGTATACTTTGCACACATTGGAAGGAGAGTGAGGAGCATTCCCGGACATTCCATGAGGGGATTAGAGGATTTCTCCCCGATTGCTTTGGGCCTCCTGGTTTTTAAGCAGCTTTGAGTTGTGTGTGTTCATGCTTACCTGCTTGGCACTTGCCACCCCTGGCTTGTTTCTGCCTTTCTGTGTGGGCACCTCTGTCCTGACCCTCCTCCTAGTGAGGGTGCCTGCGGTCCCATGCTCGAGGGCCACCCCAGGAAAGGTTTGCTGCAAGGCATAGAAAAGTTCTACCAGAAAGCAGCACCCCCAATGCCTTGTGGGCCACTTGCCTCACAGGTGTCAATACTGAGGGCACCAGGCCCTGGGCCCTCCCTGGGGTGGGGCTGAGGAGGGTACTTCCACCCACTCTCTATCCCATTGTGTTAACCAGGAAGCATTTCAGAGGCCTGCCTGCTTCCCCTTGTCTCCCCAGGCCCTCACCTAGATCAGAGCACATAATAGGTCTTTGGTAAATGTTTGCTGAATGAATAGACAGAACGAAGGATAATAATTGAGAATGTTTACAGACTGACCCCTCTCTTACAGTCTGAGACTTTTGAAAGCTTTTATGAGTCAATCATAAAAAGAAGGCTAAAACTGTCTGCACAATAAATAATTGGATGGAGCTGGAGGAGTAAGCTAAGGAGGGAGGGAGGGGGAGAGAGAGAGGATATCATGCCAGTGAGGAGGGTAAGAAGTGAATGGTCAAAAGAGCGGTGAGGATGGGAGGTCAGACTTGTCCCCCTTTCGTATCCTCTGGAAGGTGGGAGTGAAGAGCGGAGCTCTTTCTATATTGGCCTGCTTGCCTGCTGAACGGTTCTTTAAAGCAGTCCTTCTCAGGGCCTGGACCACATGGAGCACGGCTTCATCAGTTCTCAGGTCAAACGGTTTAACGCCAGAGTCAAACCATGGAAAGTCAGAAGGAGCATGCTTTTCTCTGTATCTGCTAGGGATATTTATATTTATCCAATTGTTCCCCCATTTTTATAGTTTCCTGATTTTATATCTTATATTTTATTGTTGGTTACTTTGAGAAATAGGTAGTGTATCAATAAAATACTGTAAATAAGTGAACTGTATTTTACTTAGCAGCCTGAATGTATTAAACTCCTGGAAACGGGTATACAGTATAACCCTATCAGCACCACAATTTTTTTTTAAACACAACACGCAGAAATTAATATTTGACCCCTCCTGCCCCTTGACATAGATCTACCCCATCTGTACCAATGCATGCTGGGAATTTACAGAAGCCCCACCCCCAGGGACAGCAGAAACCGTATGGCATAATGAGCATGAAAATGGTGTTTTAGCCCAAGTGCATTTCTTCTTGTTCGCCAGAGGATTCATACAAGAAAGAAATTCTCTAAATATGACAAGCATGAAAAAAGGTAATTTTCAGAGCTCAAACTTTCACAATCAAAATAAAATCCACCCAGGGAAGGAACTTCACACTGGCTGTAAGCCGTCAGTATTTTGATTGGCGTTGCCATGGCAACAGTCACCAGGGAGGCCGGATAGGAAAGGAGGTCCACCAAGATGATGTGGGAGTTACACAAGATGAGCAAGTCCTAGAGATCCATTGTACAGGGGGTGCCTATAGTTAGCAATACTGTATTGGATGCCTAAAAATTTGCTACGGGGATAGATCTTATAAGTGTTTTTATCACAGTAATAATAATAATAATAATAATAAAATAAGAAGGCAGGAGGAAACTTTCGGAGGTGATGTGTAGGTTTATGGTACAGATTGTGGTGAGGGTGTCATAGGTATATACTTATCTAGAAACTCATCAAGTTGTATATATTAAATACGTACAGCTTTTTGCAAGTCAATCAGACCTTAATAAAGTGGTTGGAAAAAAAAGATGTCAGTGGTGAAGGTTTTAAGCACAGGCTTCCTGTGCTCCAGAAAATCAGGACAGGTTAAGAATTGTATGCTACGGGGCCAGTAACTCAGATGCCTTCAGGGTCATAAGCTGACTCCAACCAAGGGCTCCTCTGCAGAAATGTGGACCCAAGATTGCTTCATCTCTTGGTTTTTCAGGAAAAGCAGGAAATCCAGACCTTTATGGGAATTCTTCCAGTTATGAAATGTTGGTAACTAATACAAAAACTGTGAGCGCTACTCACAGCAAATGGGCCCTCGGGCCTCTAATCTGCACCTCTGAGCTCAGAGAACAGGCTTCAGAGGGTGCTAATTCCCTAGCTGAGACCCAAGAGACCACAACAAAAAGAAATCCTTGTAGTGACCTGAAAAGAAGCCTCTGGAAAAACTCCAGCCCTTCCTGCTGCCCGGAGAATCTGCACAGTAGAAAAGCCCCCAATCTCCCCTCTTCCCTGGCCTTCCCATTTAACTTGGCCCCTGCCCCTGGCCCTGCCTGCCCCAGCCCAGCCCATCACCTGCCATTTTGACACACTGCTTCCCCTTCTTGACCTGAGCGGCTTCCCTGGGTACTGTTCCATGTGTGTCCTCAGGCCCCACCCCATGCCCCAGGATCTTCCTGCTTTCCTCCTGGCCCCTTGGAAGGCCCCAACCTCTTTGCTGCTTGTTGGCCTCCCACTGGGGGAGCCTGGTGGACAAAAGGTGGGGAGAATGGAGGAGGCCACCATTCATTTTAATGATAACGGTGATTAACGGGTATTTGTAGACCATATGACACTTAGCAAAGTCATTTTCTAAGTCACATTCGTCATTTCATTTTGTTCACATAAGTTTCTTCTGAGACAGAGAGGGCCTTTGACCATCCTACACTTGTGGGAACTGAGGGACAGTGCAACGGGAGGACAAAGCAAGTGACCAGCTCACCACCGGCCCATGGAGGTGATACTATCGATAGAAAGAGTCGTTCGGGGCCAACTCCCTGGGAGTCTCTTCCAGGAGGAGTCCTTGACAGAAGGATGCATGTCGTGTTCTTGGAGGGACTGGAGCTCTGCAGTTTGGGAACAGATTGGCCGGTCCTGGCTCTAGCCACAAGCATCATGCTGACTCCCTATCACTTTACCTTGGCCAACTGTGGGTGTCCAAATGGAGAGTGACACAGCTCCAATTGACCAGGAGCACCTCAAAATTCCTATGGGGCAGATGGATGATTTAACAATTGGGCCTCTTCCATCATCTCAACCAAGTGAATCATGGGGATCCACGGATGGATCTGCTGTCAACATTTCTGTGTTTTCTCTTTGGGTAGTCAACTTATTCCTAAGCCTAACCCTCAGCATTCTCTAGCTCCAAAACGATAAAGACCAAACTCCCTGGAGCAGCACCCAAGGTCCTTCAGAAGCCAACTCAACCTCTTACTCTAGTTTCATATTTTTCCCCCATCCCTGAACTCTCCCATCTCACATACTCCACAGTCCATGCTCCAGTCACACTGATGAATCCATAATGCCCAGTTATGCCTTTGATAATGCTGTTCCCTTTGCCCAAAACTTCTCCTCTAATATCTTTATCTTGGAAGCTCCTGTTCAACCCTCAAAACCCAGCTCAAATATCCCCTCCTCTGGAGAGTCTTCTCCAACTCCTCTGATAAGAGAGTTTTCTTTCCTCTCCTCTGAGCCTTCAGAGAATGTGGTCCATCCCTTATCATCTTATGTTTATTATAAGTATTAACTACTTCTGCATCCCTTGCTTGACTGTGAGCCCTTGAGGGTTTTTGTATCTCAAGCTGCTTCTGGCACATGATGGATAACTAAAATGTGTTGGTTCAATGAAAGAGAAAAATAATCTCACAGTAATATAATCATTTATTGAAAACAGCAGTCACGTGCTAGGTGCTTTATCAACATTATTTTTAGTCCTCACATCAACATTGTTAGATTTTATGATCACGGGGCATAGGGAGATTAAATAACTTGCCCGAGGACACACAGCTAATAGACGATGAGCAGAAACTCATGAGCAGAGCCCAGGTCTGTATGACTCTTCCAAATGGCAATGCTGTTTCCTACTCCTCCTATCCAGCCAAAGTCTGCGCAAACTTCCCTTCCCTGGAGATTCTGAGTCTTCCCCCTCCCCCAACCTCTGCAGCTTCCTCCAGCTGACGAGGTCCTGGAACACGGAGATCTGACACTCCCTGGCTGGGCTTTCACACAGAGACTCTTCGCTAGCTCACCCTGCCTTACATTTGAGGCCAAGGGAGGGAAGATATGCAAATAAAACTGGGAGGAACTGATTTCACTAAAAGTTGTAGGATTTAGGAAGTCCAGCCAGCACTGTACGGGACCCATTTAACAACAAGGAATAATGTGAAAAAGGGAGAGGGCCTCCTCCTCACTTCACAAGGAACCAACACCTGCATACTGAGGGCTCTGCGAGGGCAGCCCTCAGGCCACGGCTACAGTGGAGCCAGTAGAGGTAAAAATACTTAAAGCCTGGCAGCTCCAGAAGGACGTGGCCCCCAGAGAAAGTGGCAATGGGATGAAGGGCACCCACTGCTCTGAAGCTGCCGGAGACCACGCCAACAGTGGGAGGTGGTGTGACCTGCTCCGGAGCACAAGGAGACAGGCCTTCGGCACGTGATGGTAGCGTGTGCACAGACAGCCCTGGTGACACATTCCAGTAAACAGGGCAGAGTAGAAGAGAAGAAAATGATGAAGGAACATATGAGAGAACCCCAGAGAGTCTCCCAGGCACAGCCATAAATAATTCTGAGAAGGAAATACTGTAACAGCCAAAGAACCAGAGACACGATGTATGACCGTTAGCTGGTCCCATTTTTACCCCAGTCCGTTTCGATGAGGGAAACACAGGCTGACGCACATCTTTCTGGGTCTTGTTGTGTCTCCTACATTGCTTTTATTTCATTCATTCATTCACTCACCCAAGAAGTATTTATTTTATTCCGGATATGGTTTTGCAACTCACACAGCCGTCAGCAGCATAGGAGTATAGCAATTTCACTACAACTTCACCAACCTAGGATATAACAACTCTTTCGCTTTGACTATTAGTAGTTTTGTTTTGTTTTGTTTACTAGTTGTGAAATAATACCTCCAAAACCTAAGGACTGGCTAATAGCTTTTGTTCTAATTTCAGAAATGTGTTGTTTATTTAGACAAACATTTTTACAAAGTTGCAAAAATTAAACTGCATTACCCATCGAGCAAATCCCTTTTATTGAAATGTCACAATTACCCAAGTGTAGGCGTGTCACTGAATATCAGGCACGTGTGGGTGACACCACCTTTTCTCCTGGCCCCTCCATACTTCCCCAGCCGGGCTGGTCACAGCCTGAGGGCTCGGCAGCGCTCTCTCCTAGATTGTCAGTGAGCACAAACTAAAGGGTGGCTTAGAGGTTCCCTAATCTTAGGGAATGAAAAGTGGACCGTGTTAAGCTCGGGAATTATGCCTACTGGGGAATGAAAGAGAAACTGCTTATCTTTTTTTTCCCCTAAATAATCCAAATTAACTGCATTTGTCCCCTTATCAGGATGGCTCTGAGTGTCATGCTGCTAGAATGGTTGTTCCAGCTCCAGTTTTCCTGGAAGCTTCCACCATCCCAAGCCTAACTCCACCTGTATCTTTGTTCTAACCCGCCAGGGCTCTCCCACGGCAGGAATATCTTGCAGCCCACCTGCCATTGTCCTGACTGGGGATGCCACTTCACCAGAAGAAGAAACTGACAAAAACCTGGCCAACAGGTACATCCCATGTGCCTGACCTTTGCTCTGTGAGGAACAATATTTCTTAGAACATGGGGATTAAACAGCTATATTTTTTACAAATCTTTTCTTCTTTCTTGGGTCATTTTATCGATGAGAGTACAATCAAGTAGTTTTTGAAAACAGGAGAGAGAGGTTGGGACTTTTCCCTTATCTTTCTCTCCTCCTCTCCTAGATTATTTTTTTCTCCTAGATTTGTCTCTTTGCGCCCTGCTAGCCTTTAAGAAAAGCACAAATCGTAGCAGAGGAGTTTCCTGTAATAACTGACCAGATATTTGCAAACAGACCTGAAAGATGTGAGTCTTTGACTGTAGAATCCTGCCCCTGGCCAAAGGGGGTCCTGTGTGGAAGACGGTGGATCCCACGGGAGGGACACTGGCTCTCCTGTGACAGGACGTCCCTGCCTCCGTTCTACACAGCACTAGCTCATGCATTGGTCCAGCTGGAATGAGATTGTCTAACTGCAAGTTTCAAAGAGTTACAAAGATAATTCCCCTGCAAATATATAGTGAGCATGTATCAAACATTTATTTAATTCGTTAATGGGGGACCCATCAGGATAACAAAGCCAGTTCAAAGGAAAATACAAGGGAGGAAAAGAATGTTGGAATAAAACTGCTAATTTAGACATAAAATAAGTTAGTGTTCTACAAGGCAATGAAACCGTATTATTTTTCTCTTTTCTCCCAAACAGAAATCATCTGGATTTCTACCAGAAAGCAATTAGTTATATTTTATGAGTTTTCTACAAGTTAGATGTTCACTGAGTCCGAGCCCTAATAAATATTGGACAGTCAAAGTTACATCTCCTTAGGGCAGTGGTTTGAAAACTTCAGCATGCATCAAAATCACTTGCAAGGGTTGTTCGATCAGAGATGGCTGGGCCCCACCCCCAGACTTTCTGATCCAGTAGGTCTGGGTGGAGCCTGAGAATTTGCATTTCTAACAAGCGCCCAAGTTTGACAAGCTTGTAAGATGATGCTGTCATGTGACTTTGAACGAATATACAGGCATCTGTTCGCCTATTTCCAAGCCGTGGACAAATTTTCTTGACAAGACGGCTCTGTTCTGTCTTTCAGAGCTCCCAGTCCCCACAGGAGGCTTTCTCACCGACACTTGAAGGTTTCCACTGCTTCGCTGACTTCTGTGGGTAAGGGCTAGGCCAATTTATCCTATTTCTGCAGCCAAAGATAGGGGTCCAGCTGAAGGAGTATTTGAGGAGGAAGACTGAGGTCTGGCAGCTTGGCCAGGCCGGGCCCCTTGCCCTCTCCTGTCCTTGGGCAGGCCCATCCCTACAAGGCCAGCAGGACAAAGTTGATCAGCCCCTCTGTGTTTGAGCCCAGAAAAAGTGTGATATCTTATTTCAATTTCTTTTGGTAAAAAGACAAGACCAAGGTATGAAGAAGATGAGGAAGTCACAGAGAGACAGAACAGCTGAGTGAGGCTCCATTCTGGGGCTCAGGGGCAGAGCCCTCTGCCTTCTGCTAGAAAGACCCACATCCAGGTAGGCACGTGCCCGAGTGCAAGGCTGGCTGCTCCAACCACCTGCTCGTTCCCTGCATGGTCTCTCAGGGCCTCCTCTGGGCCATCAGAACATAGCTATGATACAGACTCGGTCTTGCCTTCAGGTGGCTCAGAGTCTATGAGGAGATTGAGAAGTGAGCAGGTAGAATCAGGACACCGTATTGTAGGGACTTTCACAGAAGATTTGGGGAAACTGGGGCAGGAAGGAGTCTAATTCTCTCTGGGGAGGGGGAAGTTTGGGTAGGTATTCCAGAGGAGAGAGTATATGAGTTGTGCCTTAGAGTGTTGGACAGATAGACAAGAGGGAGGGAAGGCATTCCAGGAGGAGGAAGCGATGTGGTGGGGGAGCAGGAACCATAACAGCAACTAAATGCTCTGCTGTGTGTATTAGTTAGGACTCTTTCAAATGATAGAAACCCAACTCAAACTAGCTTACACCAAAAAACTAAAAATACATAAAAGCCAGGGCTTGTGGTTTCAGGTAGTGCTGGAACCAGGTGCTCATGCTGGGCCATTAGCAATCGTCCCATCCCATCTCTTGGGTCTCCTTTCTGTGTGTTAGCTTTCTTCTTGGCAAACGGCTACCAGCAGCTCCAGGCTTGCATCCTATCAGTGGAAAGAGAGTTCCTTTGCCCCATATACCCAACGCAATTCCCAGGATTGCCTCTCCTTGGCCTCCCATGGCCGTCCCTGAGCCAATCACTGTGGCCAGGGGAATTGAACTCATTGATTGGTCAAGGCTGGTACACGGTCCTACACCTGGCACTGGGGTGAGGTGGCCGATGGATGGAAGCTCTTTCCTGACTAACATAATTGAGACTCGGAGGGGTTTCACCCAATGCAAACAGAGGAGCTATGACCAGAAGAAGGGGGAATGGAGGCTGGGGAGGCGTCATGGGAGCTGTTCACCATCCAGGGGCTGGAGGGGAGGGGCCTCAGGAGGAGCATGCCAGGTCAGCAGATTGGCTTTTGTCACACTGGGGACCATGAGGAATCCCAATGGGGTGAGGCAGGAGAACGGCATGGTCAGACATGGCTCCTAGGAGGGTCACTTTGACAGGCAGTGGAGGATGGGAGGGAGGGGATCGCCGGGAGGTGGGGGACCTAGGAGGTGGCTGATGTGATTGTGCAGGTAAGAGCTAATGAGCAAGAATGCGGACAGGGAGACAGTTCCAGAGATATTTATGAGGTCAATGCCAGGACTTGATGATTGTTTGGTTGGACGTGGGGGGACTAAGGAAGAGGGAGTGGGGAGTGACTCCCATGTTTCTGAGCAGCTGAGTGGAAGGTGGTGTCGTTCACTCAGAGAACACTGCTGGAGAAGGGGCAGTTTTGGGAAATGATGGAGGTAAATGATGGGAGTGGAGGGAAGAAGGGAGAGAAGGTGGCCATGGGACCGCATCTTCGGCCCGTGATCTTTGGAGTACTCCCTCGTCCACACACGTTAAGCTCGCTAGCTTGTTGAAGAAATGGAGACTTGAAGGAAGAGCACACCAGGGGAGCAGGTAGCACGGGGCGGGGACTCCTGATGGCCTTCCCTGCGGGTGGAGTTTAGGACACGCCTGGGAACCCGACGTGGTTTCATGAGCATTTGTGACAGAGGACCTGCCACAGCCACAGACGACAAGCCAGAGGGGCGAGGCCTGCTGAGGAACCCCATTCATCCCCACACAGCCCTCTCTCTGGCCCTGTGTCGGCTGAGGTTGGCTGGCCGGGTCCCCTCCTGGCAGCATCCCGGCGAGGGTGAGGAGGCAGGGCCTCTGGGCCATGCTGGAGGACTCTGTGACTCTCACCCTGAGCTCGCCTCCTCTGCAGACCCTGCAGGGCATGTCATCGACCTGGTAAATGACCAGCTGCCCGACATCAGCATCTCAGAGGAGGACAAGAAGAAAAACCTGGCGCTGCTAGAAGAAGCCAAGTCAGTGAGTGAGCGATTCCTGACTCGCCGTGGGAGGAAGTCCAGGAGCAGCCCCGGAGACTCCCCAGCAGGTAAGACGCATAGGTGGCCCCGCTGAGCCCCTCCGAGGTGTGGTGGGGGTGGGAGGGCCAGGCCCCAGGTGCACTGGGAACCCTGCTTCCGAGCAGAGCGGTGGCCTCTGATTCACCTGCCCCCAGGCCCCTGGGCCCTGGGAGGACCGAGCTGTATGGCGACGATCCTGCGAGGAGAGGGCATCTTGCCCCATTTCAGAAGCTCTAAAATACTGACCCAAGTCTAGCCCAGAAAGCTCCTCTATTTGCTCTTTGGCCCTGTATGTGACCGTTGTATCTTCCTGTTCCGCCAAGAAATGTCAGCCTACATGATACCCATGAACTTAACCTGGGCTCTCCATCCCTGAATCCTGCATGAAGAGAAATCCTCTGGGTGATGCCCGTGGGCCCAGACCCCTGGGTCACCCTGCATGGATGGAGTCTGTGTGACATCCTCACCCTCCCCAGGAGGCCCTCCTCCATCGACACCTCCTCAGTGACGGTTGGAGAGGCCAGCTCTGGGTGGTCTCCAGCTGTGGGCCCTGGGGAGTATCCTAGGCACTGTGGGGAAGTGAAAGTGGTCTTTGGCATCTTTATGGAATTTCTGGATTAGAAAGAAGGTTTTCCTGGGCCCTGAAATCCCCCTGCTCTCCCTTTGGCTAAAGTCACTCTTCTTCCTGAGCAAAAAGTTGGGGCAGGTTTTGGACAAGCCTGAATGTACTTAGGAGGCACAGGGAGCGTTGGAAATTCAGGGCCATCCTGGGAAGTCTAGGAGGTACAGCGTTGAGAGCTGTGCCTGCCAAGCAATGCCAGGTCCTCTGTTTCTAGAAGGTGCTTTGAGGTCAGACCAAGCAGGCTGAAGAGTGTGACCCCACTTCTCACCCCCCAAATGACCCGAGTGCCCCCTCTGTTGGGCTGGCAGGGGGAGGCACTAGGCTCCGGTAGGAACCTCACATGGCAGTCCAGAGTCAGCCCCTGACCCTGACTCAGGACACCCAGTGCCCAGGGCTCAGAAATACCTGAAAAGATGTCTTTGTTAGGCTGGAGTCCTAAACCTTCAGGAATATTGGCCAATTTGTGTCTGTCTCCACAGCTGTTTCCCCGAACCTCAGCCCCGGAGCTTCTCCTGTGTCCTCTCGGAGCAACTCGCTCACCGTCCCCACTCCGCCTGGTGAGGCCCAACACCCCCAGCACTTCCTACCCTGGCTTCTCCCTCTGGGTGATGGCTCAGTCCCTTCCCTGGCCTGACCAGGACACCTCCCATCTTGCAGGCTTCCCAGTCATGTCCCCTGTTTGGTCCCTGCCCCAGGGGGCTCCCAGCTGGGCCTGGCTGGGCTGCCTCAGAGGAGGGAGCTGTACTTTCTGTGGAGGTTTGAGCTAGTGTGGGGAGACAGGCCCAGCCCAGGATGAGGCAGCCTGGGTGAGAACGGGGGCAAGGTTGCAGGAAGGGGCCTAGGACTGGTGCTGTCTGTCCAGGGAGGACTCAGAGGGAGGTCACCCCAGAACTCCTTTGGAAAGCCCTCTACTGGGGCCACTCTTTGCTTTTGGTTTCTTCCCTTTCATTAGGCTGTGTTCAGGGCCACACCCTCACAAGCAGGGGAAGGGCCAGGGTGCCAGGGAGAGCAGCCTGCCCTTGTCAGAGGTGTGGGCAAGCTCAGGATCAGGCCGGGCAGCCTGGGTTCAAATCCCAGCACTGACACTTCTCGGCTGTGTGACCTCGATTCCCCTCTGCCTCAGTTTCTGTGATGATGAAATGAGGGCTCACCACAGAACCTGGCATGTGGGAGGTCCTCGACAAATGGTGGCGTTATAGTGGCTCCCAGGCCTAGGGAGGTAAGAGAGGACATTCTGGGGAGATAGGAGTGTTTTTGCTAAAGGGACAGCTGAGAGTCTGGGGTGCTGGACACCACTCACCTTGTCTGGATTATTCCAGGTTTGGAGGTGTGCAGTGGCCCACAGTCCCCTCTGCCTGGAGCCCCACCGCAGGTAACAGGGACCCCATTTGGAGTTTCTATGTCAGCTGGATCCCCTCTTACCCCTTAAACTCCAGAGGCCCTCCATGCCCCAGTGGAGGTGAGGTGCTGGGTGGGGGAGGCATCTACACCATTGCCAGGGGCCTCCTCAAGAGTGATTCAAGAGGAGATGTGGTCTCTTCGCATGGCCCACTGACTCGTGTTTGCTTCTTCCAGCAGAAGGGGAATGAGGCCGAAGTCTCTTCACCTCTCTTTGGCGAGCCTGTGAGTTTGAGCTCTGACCAATTTGGATGATATGGCTGTGGGGGACACAGTGTCCCAGAAGCCTAGGTGGCCCTGGGCAGCCTGCAAGTGGGTGTGCATGAGTGGAGGGTTGAGCTGGGGAAGCTAGTTGGTTCCTCTGCCCTATCATGACTGGAAGTCTGAGGCAGAGGGGGTGAGGAGACAGGACTCAGTGGGGGGACTGCTATGGTGGTCCTGCTCATAACCCTGTACCCCTACTCAGGCTGCTGGTCGGTGACCAGGGAGGCCATGGGGCCCAGCAACAGCCAGATGAGACTGCTGCTCTTGTCCACTCTAGTGAAAATTCCAGGGACGCTCCAGCCCCTGGTTGGGGTTCTTCCTGGGGACAGCCAGGAAAACCTCATCTTTGCTGATGAGCAATAGGGGGGCCCACACCTGCTCAGAGCAAAGTGGTCAAGGTGGTGTTAAGGGCAGCGTAGAACACATGCTCATCTAGAACTGGGTCTGGGGTAGAGTTCTCTGGAAGAGTTTCAGCACACACACAAGACAGCCACACAAAACCCAGACACAGACCCACACGCCCCTCACAAAGCAGGTTTCCCTTGGGAAATGAAGGAAGAGGGCAGAATCTCACAGCTTCTGAGCAGTACGGTATCACCTTTGCAAGAATCACCTTACCCAACTATCCGTAACCTCTTTTGGATCATGGAACTCTCTGAGAAATTCTTGAAAGCTGTGGGTTCTCTTTCCAGAAAAATACACAGAACACACTCAAACACACATATACATTTGCATGTAATGTCAGAGGGTTCCTAAACCTGATGGGAAATCTGAGTCCCTAATCGTCAAGCCTTGCCAGGCAGAGCCAGGACTAGAATCTGGGGCAACTGATTCAAGGCCAACCCTTTTGACTGTCCCCAAGCTGCCCTCTATTCCACTGTCCTTTTCAGCTCCTGGCCCTTGGGAAGTTCTTGGCAGGTTCTGGATTGCAGGTTCCCTTGCCCTGTCTGTTTTACAAACCTCGGGCTTGTCTGTGGGTCCCCCTTAATGGCTCAGACCTGACTGAGGAGTCTTGTCCTTCCACCTAGCCCACACCCCTACACACACACACACACACACACACACACACACACACACACACACACGCCCCTGGACAGAGTCTGTGGGGCCAGAGGCCCCACCACAGAAGTGGTCCCACCCATGTCCTCCCCAACCTGCCTCCAGGGTCCCAGCTCTCCTTTGTGTCTTTCAGAATGTCCCCAAAGGGCTAGCTGACCGGAAGGAGAATGACCAGAGGAAAGTGTCTCAGGGCAGGCTGACTCCTCGCTCTCCCACAGCTGAGAAGTCCAAAGAGATTGCTATAGAACAAAAGGAAAACTTCGACCCCCTTCAGCACCCCGGGGCCGCACCCAAGGGCCCAGCTTCTGGCACAGGCAGTGGAGGGAAGATGGCCCTGAACAGTCCCCAGCCTGGCCCTGCTGAGAGCGAGCTGGGCAAGCTGCTCCTGAAGGCAGCCAGGGAGGGCAACCCTCTGCCCAGAAGTCCAGTCCCTGGCTCTGGAGGGGCGGCTCCCACAGCCCCCCAGGGAAAAGGCACAGCTGGAGAGCCGACAGGGTCCAAGGTTGGCTCCAAAGGCGAGCCACGTCCCCCTGTGTCCCGGCCCCCCTTGCTGCGGGGTGTTTCCTGGGACAGCAGCCCCGAAGAACCTGGTCCCCGGCTACAGAAAGTACTTGCCAAGCTACCACTGGCAGAGGAAGAGAAGCGTTTTGCAGGCAAAGCTGGCAGCAAGCTGGCCAAGGCACCTGGACTCAAAGACTTTCAGATACAAGTGCAGCCCGTGCGGATGCAGAAGCTGACCAAGCTCCGTGAGGTGGGTTCCTGGGGGCCGGCTGGGGGGTGTGCACTCCAGGTCCCTCCAGGGCTGAAGACCTCTGGGCTAAGGCTGGGCCCTGGGGCAGGGCAGCTCTGGCCAGGCTGGGGACTTGCAGGGCCCTAAACTTCCCCATCCTGAGCCGTCAGGCCCACTGTGCAGCTGCTTCTTCATAAACACCAGTTTCAGGTGCTTTCGCACCACTTACCAGGGCGAGGTCGGTCTGGGATAGAGTTGCCACACAAAGCCACATTTCAAGGGGAAGGAGGGTACGTGGAAGGACACATGGGCCCTCAGTCCTGGGCTGTGTTTTTCCCCTCCAGCCAGAGCTGGTAGCTTATAAACAGAAGCCCTTGATGGAGCGCCTTGTCCTGCCTGGGACTGGGCTAGGCAAGGATGGACTTTGTAACACAGGAAGCTTTCCTTCCTGATGCCTCTTAACAAAGGGCCTCCAATCCACCCACAGTGTAACAATGGCCATGAGGGGCTGCTCCCCCATGGTGAACTTCTTGCAACATCCATGATGTCCCCAGCTTTCATTGGCCATCAAACCAGGCACAGTGGTCTCTCAGGGGGCTGCCACCCTATGCAAGGGGTGACTGGGGGCTACCCAGAGATGTAGGGGATTGAGGCAAAGGGTTTGAGGCAAAGAGATTAACAGGACAAAGGAATCTTCAGTCCATTCTGTGACCCAGAGGGTCACAGACAGAGGCAGCCGGGACCCCACAGGGTGGTACTTGGCGCCCTGACAGCTGGAGCTGGACAAGGCTCTCTTGGCTCCTCTACAGAGGGAACATGGGACAGGGAAGGAAATGAGGCACCTGAGAACATCAGGGGCAAGTGAGGGGGTTTCTGTGCTCACAGGGACACACTCTGATGCTGGCCACAGTCTTGTTCAGAAATCTTCCACGATGCTCTGAGCTGATGGCTTGGGGAGCTGGGGCCTGGCTGCTGGTAGCATTTTACAGAAAACCCCACACAGCCAGGAAGACCTCACTAACTAGTGGATCAGCACAGGGCCTGGAGGGGCTGCCCATGGTGAGCCAGAGTCCCAGATCTCTGGGGACAGTGGCACCAAAGGGCCAGAGAGCCAGGCATTGGCCTTTGTGGGCGTCTGGGCATCAGGGGCCAGGCCTAGGCAGCAGGCCACCCCCACACCCCTACAAGTTTATCTCTACAGCAAAGAAAGTCACAGAGAGCCTGGAGGCCCCATGCCACTGACCACTGCCCTGGCAGCTGAGCACCCGCACCCCAATCCAGTGTGCCGAGGGCTGCTTCGCTGTGGGCCTCTGGCTTGCTAAGGAAACAGGTCAAGGGCCCTGGTCTTGACTTCCATTTGGGCCAGAGCACCCTCTGCTGGCTCCTTCCTTTCCTTCTTTACTTAGGGGGCAAACCATTCCAGTGGCCTCTGCCAGGTGGAAGACAAAACCCCCTTAATAAGCACAAGACACAAGGGGCAAGGGGCTGAGTCAGGCATTTCCACTTGGGGCCACTGGTCTGGTGCTGATGGACTCGGAACAGGTATGAGCCTGCCTGTGCCACACACCTGCAGTCTGCTTCCCCACCTCTCCCCCAGGGCCTGCTGAGGCCTCAGGCAGGGGGCGGCTGCTGGGCCTGCCCCCTCGATGCAGCGATTCTCAGGCCTCGTTGGTCTGGAGAGCTTAACAACTGAAGAGGTGCCATAACAGGCCACTGAGGATCTGGGGCCGGGGGAGGCCACAACTCACTGCCCAGAACAACAGGGCAGGAAGCTCCAGCGAGCTCAGAGCGCAGCCATATCACCAAAGATGGTTTCCAGCAGCAGCTCCATTCACACCCAGGGGACCTTCCTGTCCCCAGAGCCCTGGGCTCTGCTTCTGTTTGTCCTCCAGCCCTCTACAGCCCTCTGCCGCATGTGGCTGAGCAGCTCATTGGCCCCGAGGCCCACGGGCGTATTTAAAAAGCCAGCCATGCCAAGGCCAGTTTTAACCCAAGGAATGTGGCAGCAATGGTGGAGCGTCAAGTACCTTTATGGGCTGGGAGAGGAACTGTCTTCTGGCTGCCCCTCAGATGCCACCACGGCATGACTGTCCACCCACCTTTGAGGCTGCCCCTGTTGTCTCCTACATGAGGCTGAGTGGTCACAGAGCTGTAGACAAAATCAAGAGAAGAGTTCAGCCTAAGGTTGTCATCTGAAGCGTTGTCTTTCTCTTTTCCTAAAAAGGAGCACATCCTGCTAAGAAATCAGAACTTAGTGGGGCTCAAGCTTCCAGAACTTAGTGAAGCCGCTGAACAGGAAAAAGGTAGGTGGGGTCCGGGGCACACTGTCTTCAGGCCAGGGCTGGATACACTGGATACACTTCGCCAGATCACAGAGAGTGACCTGTAAACATTAGACTTCCTGGCAGGGCCTTTGTCCTGGTGTGTGGGCCAGACCTAAAGCAGGCTCACGGTAAATATTTGCAGATGAATGAGTGAATCCGATCGTGTTTCCTGCCCACTCAGAGAACCCCTCAACTTGTCTCCCTCCAACCAGCCCCCCTTCCAGACCCGGCCAGCCCTTCCTGAGCCTTGTTGGCACCTCGTGGGTCTGAAGGGTGACCCAGGCCTGAACTTTTGACACTTCCTTTTCCTTTTCCTCTCACACCCAGGAAGCCTCCCAAATAGATAAGTTCCTCTTTTCAAGACATCAGAGTCATCTCTTGCTTCCAATCTGCTGTCACCACAAAGTCCAGACCCAACCCTTCCCTCCCAGTGCGTGCAAGTCCCCACCCACCCACCCTGCCAGCCTCATCTTCCAAATCAAGACTTTGGGTACCCCCCTCCCTCACCCCCGTCTCCTGGCTCACCCCTTGTGACGGCTCGCACCACCTGTGGTCAGTCTCGGCGTAGAAGCTTCTGCTTGAGGACTGTTGTGGGCGAGTCCAGGGGGCCACCAACCGTGCTGGAAGCCTATGGTCCCACACTTAGTAACTGACACCTACCTATTCAACATTAATAAGAGGATTCCCAGAAGCAAAATTTCCAATGTTTTTAAATTCCTTCTTTAGAGGAAATCTTTGGGAAAAAAATATTACATACTTCTCTGCTTTTAATTTTTAATTTGTTTATTAAAGCAGATTCAAAACATTAGGAAAAGATTTATCTCAAAATTTCACCCACAATCCTATCAATTCTGAAAAAGCAACAATTTTTATTCTGTCTAGTATTTACCCCTATTTCTCCTTTTTTCACAGTTGATTTGATGGTATCTATATAACTTCTTGTTTCTACTTTTTTTTAAACGTAGGTTATTTCATAACTATTCCATATATTTTGACTTGTCCTCATATTTATCATCGAATCAGTACACAGTATCCTTTTGTGTTAATGTATCTATTGTTGGATATTTGAGATGTTTGTAGTTCTTTTAACTGATTAACAACCCAACTATAAACAACTTTGTACTTGTAGTTTTTTTCTTTCTTCCTTTAATTCTCTGCCTTGGGATAAATTCTCAGGCTTGAGATTTACTGAGTCAAAGTGTATAAATATTTGCATTTACCAAATTGCTTTCAATGCACAATGCTACCTGCAAAGACCTGGGGAGGAGTCTTTCTGCCAAGAGCTACCAGCAAGGGACTGGACTTTGCTTTTGCTCCTTATTGGCCAGAATATAGTAAGAACCAGATAATCAACAATAATAACAATTATGGTGTATTATTATCATTAATGTGAAATGCCATTTCATGATTACTTCAATTAATTTGCTAGCAACCAAGCTCAAACTTAAAATTTTAAAATATTTATGTATTTGCTTTTCCTTATTGGGTGAATTAGCTACTCATTTCTTCACCCATGTGTCCATTTGGGTCTTGGGTTTTTTGTTGGTTTATATTATTGGTAATATATGTAAACTCTGTAGATATTAACCCTTCATTGGCAGCATTTTTCTCCATACTTTGTATCAGTTTTTGTTTTCTAACAAGTTTTGTGTTATCTTAGAGAAATCATAAAGTTTTTACATAAGCACTTTTAGCTATCTTTTCCTTCAAGAAGTCTTTCATTATTTCAATCATTATAAAAATATTACTTCTCTTGAATTGGGATAGCAACTCTATTTTCTACCAGTTTATCTATACTTTGATTTATTTTGCTAATACCTCTTGAAATTTCTTTTAAGATACAGGGATTTGAAGATTTAAGATCCTATTACCGCAATAATATTTTCATAGTGTTTATTTCTCGTTGTTTTGTGGCTTAGAAAATCATCTGCTCCATTCTTTTTGATACAAACCAAAGACTCCTTCTGGGCCCGTGAGTCTGTCTTATTCTGCTCACCATTTTCATTACTTGTGCCTTATAGCATGCTCTAGCAGGCAGCGAGGTCACTTCTCTCTCATCACTCTTCTTTTTCAGAATATTCATTATATTTTAGATACAAAGATTCAGTGCAAAATAGTGGAAAACCACAGGATGAGCAGTTGGGAGCTGTGAGTCTGTGTCCCAGCGCCGACACCAGTTAGCAGAGTCTCTAAACACGTTCCTCAGCCTCTGCGGGTCTCTGTCCCCCGGGACTGGATGACCTCGGAAGTCCCTTAACTCGAACCTACGATTCAAGGATTCCGGGTCCTTTCCGGTTTGCCTCTCACCTACCTCTTTCTCTAAGTGAAATTTAGACCATTTCACACAACATTTTAATTGTGATTGCTCTCAAGCTACACATCGGATTCAGAAGAACTGTCCTAGCTTTGTTTGTTTTACAGTTTATAGGTTTTTAAATTATTTAATTTGCAGGCATTTAGTTCTCATTCAGGCACATGGTTTGTTCCTCTATTAACTTAGATATTCCTTTCTTTTTCCTCTAGAATATTTAAGGTTCTTTGTACAGGTCTCCCTTAGTTCTTATTGGGGCCCATTCTACATGATTTATATTTTTGATTATTTATGAAAAAGATTGTTTTTCGCTAGATTTTTCTAGCTGACAATTAGTAGCATAGACAAACACTGCTTAGTATTATATGTGTTTCTTGTGTAATGGTACTGTTAACAAATGGTAAAGCGATTACTATAGTGATCAACTAGCATGATTACTGTAACTGGAGGGATTGCTTTGTCCCCGGTACTGGGCTAGGCATTTGACAATATTCCATTTAATGCTCACAACAACCCTGGAAGATGGACCATATTATACCTATTTTACAAATGAGGAAATTATAACATTATACTCAAATTACAAATGAGGCTCGGGAAGGTTAAGTTCACAGGGTTATTAATTGTTGAAGCCAGGATTGGAACCTGGTTGTGTCTAACTCCAAGGGCTCTTGACCATTTTGCAGAATGTCTTTCTTTTTCAAATTTACAAGCTGTTTCTTAATTTAATCAAATTCACTATTTATCTTAGTTGTGTGCTTGTGTATGTGTGTGTACTTCTCTTGTGTATCTGGATATGTTTTATTACTTTGGCCACGTTCTCTAGTATGAAAATGGCGATAAGGAGAGTACTCACCTTGTACCTGTTTTTAACTGAATTGTTCTTTGTGTTTTTTTCTTTCAAGGATCACATTGTGTCTGATTATTAAATAGATGCAGTACTTTAATTCTTTATCATTTTATATTTATATTTATATGATTACAAAATAGAAAAAGATATAATATGTAACAAAATATAAAATATAAAAGTATATTAACATGAAATTTTATATTTTATATTTTTATTTTAAGGAAATATTCTCTTCCGAGTTTCAAGATCTGTGTTGAATTTTATCAAATTGCTTTGGATGTCTATTGAAAGAATAATGTATATTACATCATTTAATATATTAGTTAATAATTTTCCCTATATAGAAATAAACCCTTGTGGTCCTGGAATAAAACTCATTTGGTCACGGTGTATTTTCTTTTATATGTACTATCAAATTCTATATATCAATATGTCTTTTAAAGTATTCTGCAAACTTCCTGCATTAGTTGAGATGATAAAATCTAAGTTGCTATGACATAGAGGCGCCAAAGCGTGACAGCCTATGGGCGAGAGAAGATTGTTTCACACTTGAGTAACAATCTCAAGTTGAGCTGGCAGGTCAGCAGGTGACTCTGCTCTAGGTGATCATTCAGGGATCCTGGTTTCTTCTCTGTCATCATTTTGCCACCCCCTGAGGTGTTATACTTGTCTGCGTGGTCGGAGCTGGATCATGGGCAAATCCGTATCCTGGTTTGTGGAAAAAAGAAAGAGTGGAAATCAAGAGCAGGCATTTCTTTAAATAAGTAGGGTGGGAGTTGCATACATCTTTTAAGCTCCTGTATCCTTGGTGATGACCTAGTTGTGTGGCCATACCTAGCAGCAAGGGAAGCTGGGGAATCTCATCACTAGTGGGCCACAGGCCACGTGCCCAGATTAAACTCTATTCACATTGAAGGAGGGGAGGACAGATTTTGGTGGATGACCAGGTGCCTCTGTTAGATTGTCATTTTTACATAACAATATACTTTACTTTCTTATTTAATGCATATGGAATTTTTATTTTTTAACGGCTTTGTAGTATTCCATGGTATGAGAAACTACATAGTTTCACCCATCTCTTATTTGTTAATATTTAGGCTGTTTCTACTTTTTCTCTAAAGAATGTTATCATAAATATTCTCCTAGATGTATCTTTATAGAAATGCATATGTTTTTTCATGGGATTGTGTCTTAGAAGTAAAATCGCTTGATCAAAGGTATTTACATTTAAATATATATACATACTCCCAGATTAACTTACCAAAAAAACCCAATTTAGACATCCACTACCTCCAGCAACACTCCGCTATCCAAAACTAATAGGGAACAAGAAGGATCTTGAAGTAAGATTATCAGATTAATGAACTTGCCTCCTATAAACATCAATTTTTAAAAAGAAAATTAACCATGGGGGGTTGTTCAGTAAATGCACCCTCCCTCCCATTTTCTCTCATTTCCAGGATCTGAGTGGTTAAGAGTTCAAGCTTCACCACTGACCTGCATAGCCTGGGGCAAGTTCTTAGTCTCTGGATGCTCAGTTTGCTCATCTATAACATGGGGATGATAATAGTACCTTCTTCACTGAGCTGATGTAATGTTTTTATGTGATACTGGTCTTTATTCCAGCGGGAACCTGGCACACATTTTAATTCTATCATTGAGTTTGTAGAACTCTATCGTGACAGCTAAGTGGGATGTTGTACTCTGCGTATGTGTTTGACTGATTATCTGTAGAGTTGTGACATCCTTTTCCTACATTCTAAAAGCCCCATCAAAGAGCCTCGTACTCTCCTGTATCCAGGACAAAAAGTTTGGGGAGCCCTCACTGGGAGTGGGAGAGGCTGGCCCTTTAACAGGCTCTGAATACAACCCTGCGTGTGAGCTCATGGGGAAAACTCGCCTCTTGTGATGATTGTTGGCTGTTCCTTTGGGAGATGGGGAAGATCCTTATCAGAACATTCTGGAGTCTTAAGAACGTTGGCTCGCCTTCAGTTTCTGAGGACTGGGAGGCTCTTTTCCCTGCTGCATCTGGTCTCTCCAACAGTCCAACCAGTTCTCTTCACAAGGACCATTTGTAGGATGTTTGGGTCTTGATCACTTGTGGGTCATTTCAAGCCAAAGATGTGAGGCTGCCTGTGGGCCAGTTCCTAGGCTGCACGCTGGGGACGCAGAGATGAAAAAGTCTCCAGCTCTGTGATCAAGGAGGTGGCCTCATCCCAGCCATCATTATCCAAGTCCCCTCAGCTATTTCAACAGCCTCCTATCTTGTCCCTCTGCCTGCACTCCTGACCCCTTCACAGAGCTCAATCCACTGTCCACACACAGCCAGAGGAATCTCTGAAATAGAGAGCTGGCTCAGCATCTCCAGAGGTTTCATTCTGCTCTTAGGATAAGCACTAGAATCCTTGGTAGGACCTACAAGGCCCTGTGAGGTTAACTCTGTTCGCCTCCCCAGCATCTTCTAGCCACTCTCCCCTCACTTTCAACATGGTGGCCTTTCTTTAGCAACTCCTTCCTCCTTCTTAGGCTCGGCACATATTCCCTCTACCTAGAATGTTCTTCCTCTTTCTCTTTGCCTAATGCACTCCCATTCAGTCTTTAGATATCTGCTCAAAGGTTACTTTTCTAAGGAAAAGTTTTCCAGCACCTCCAACTTCTTCTCCTTTATAAAATCTGTCACAGAATGAAATGGGATGTTTGAGTGTTTCTCTAATTAATCTCTGTGCTCCAGATAATAAACTCCCAGAGGACAGTGGCATGTCCATTTTGCTCAGCATTGTATCCCTAGCTCCGAGTCCATTGCCTGGGGCACAGCAGGCACTCAATAAGCAGTGAATAAACGAATGAGCTCACCCTGACCTTCTAGGAGAGGAAGCACAAGGGTAGGCAACGTCACTACAATACATCTCGTTAAGTCGTTAAGAACCTGAAGTACCTAGGAACGTGGAGGAATAGGCAGGCAGCTCAGTAGTGGTGAGTGAGTCAGGACAGGTTTCCAGGAAAAGCAGCCTTGAGCTGAGGAAAAGAAGGGTATCCCAGGCAGAGGGAACAGCAGGAGCAAAGGCATGCAGGTATATTCTAGCACTTGGCATGTTCCAGAACAGAAGGAATCCCGTGTGAACCAAGTATGGGCCATGTGCCCCAGAGGGATGGGCGACAAGGGTGAAGTGTGGGTGGGGATCAGGGAGAGTGAAGACTGTGAGGGCCACTTAATGAGTTTGAACTTCATTCAGGACTCTTGGAAAGCCAGAGAAGCCTTCAGGTAAGGAAGGATCAGGATCAAAACTGAGCTTGAGAATAATCTTCTGGACAGATTATGAAAGCTGGCCTGAAACGAGAGAGGCTGGAGGCAGGGAGACTAGGTAAGGGGGTACGGAAATAGCCTGGTGAGAGGGAATGAGGCTGTAGACAGAGATGGACAGGCGGGCATGTGGGGAGGACAGGTCTGAGAGCTATTTGGAGGTCAGCTTGGCAGGACTTGGTGAGGGGATGGGGTGGAGGGGGAGACCAGGAAGACCGCCAGGTGTCTGTCTGCATGGCCAAGGGGGCGATGGTGCCGTTCACCAAGATTGGGAGCACAGAGGAGGAGCTCACTTGAGAAGGAAGACAGTGAGCTTGGGTTTGGACATGTTGAAAGCCTGTGGGGATCAGCTGGACGCCACAGTCTGACAGACCTGGTTTTGCATCCCATCTCTACCACTACCTTGCTGGGACCCTGGGGAATCTATTTAACTGAGCAGAGCCTCAGTTTCCTGGTTCACAGTTTCCCCAGAAAATGAACTTAGCAATATCTACTTTGCAAGGCTGTTGTAAGAAATGAATGAGAGAGTGTGTCTAATGCATGGCTGACATTCAAAAATGGTGGCTGTTGAAATAGTTTTTATTATCCTGATCCAGGTGGCAATGTCTAGGAAGTGGGTGGGCTTTTGGACCTGGATGTTGGGAGAGGTGTGGGCAGAGGTAGAGATGTGCACTGAGTGGGCTGTCCTTCCAGACACCCCCAGTCTGGGCTCAGAGCCCTCAGCCTCAGGTAGGGAAAAGGCCTCTCTGAGAAGATCTATCTGAAGAAAGTTTATCCCCAACCAGTAGCTTTGGCCTTTATGGGGTAATCCTGGGGCTCAGAGCATCTTTAACCAGAAGCCCCCAAAGTTACTTTTCCAAGATCCTGAGGTTGCCAGAAACAAATGCTTTCATTGGAATGAGCTGGTACAAGCAGATATTTTAAAAATAATTTTACTGCTTTTGTTAAAAATAGCTCGTTCATTACCAAAAAATTTAATTAATAGTGAAAAGTACAAAGAAGAAAGTACAAACAGCTCACACCAAGTATCCCATTCCACACAAACACGGGAGGAGAGAGGGAGGGAGGGGAGATTATGCTGGACTGCTAGATGCACTTTTTTGAAATAAAAAGTATTGAAATTTAATTGAACTTGAATTAAAGTGAAGTGAAACTGTAGGACCTGCTGAATTTTGGTAATTGCTTCCTCCAAAAAAAAGAGATTGGTGTTTAAAATGTATATTATGAAATGCATTAAGGATTTGGAGGCACTGAGCTACTGTTTTTACACGTTTCAAATTTGGGTTACTGACTTCTCGCAGGAGAAGATGAGAATGGCAGCATTTCTTCCCACCTTCACATTTCTTCTTACCTTTCCATCTCCACCTCTACAAATCATAAAGTATTCTTTTTCTATTGTTAAGGTTACAGTATTTACATTCTATTCTGTAATCATAACTTCCATGGCTGTTTAGCCTTAAACTTATATGTAAAAGGACTTAGTGCTCACCACTAGTCCCTCTACTACGGCTCACCATTCCCAAGTTTATTATTTTGAGTTATGTTTTGTTTAGCTGGATTTCATTATCCAATAGTTTTCCTAGAGGGGCTCAGAGGTGCTATGTTCCCTGAATTCTAGCATGTTTGAAAATGTTATCTTTAGTCTTGAAGGACAACTTGGGTGGTTATAAATTCTGGGTGACTCTTTCCCTCAGAACTTTGTAGATGCTACAGTGTATTCAGCGTTGTTGAGAAATCTGAGACCAGCTGGTTTCCAGCATCCCTCAACCCTTACCATTCCCTGTAGATGGCTGACTCCTTCTGTGCGGGTAGTTGGGAAATCATTCCTTTATACACATATATGTATTTTTTCTAAGCCTAGTGTGCTCTTTCAATCTGCAAGTTCACCTTTTCCTTCAATTGAGGAGAATTTTTCTTCTATTATGTCTTTAAATTTGTTCTTTGTTGTTTTGTTCACTACTTCAGAGACACCATAATCTGTAGATTTCTCATCAGTGTCTCAGTGGTGGGTCATTATTCCATCTCCGAAGACTTCAATCTTTCTTTCCTTCACCATGCTCATTTACTCATCTCAACCTTCCCCACCCTCCTTACTAATTTAGTTTGAGGGTGTATCTGTTTTATTCCTTCATATTTCCAACATACTGGTTAGTTCTATATTTTTATAATTTCTCACTGAGGTCTGCTATTTTGGTCTCCAATTTATTTCCTTAAATTGTTCTCCTCTTCAATCTGTGTATGATCTTCTCATCTCACCTCGGATTTCCTATTTTCATTTTCTTCAAGTTCTAATTTCTTCCTGAGTCAAAGCAGTTGTGGTATACATTTTGCACAAAAATGCATTTTTGCTGTGTTTCCTGTATCTTTGTTTCCATCCTGACATCTGTCTCCTGCATGTTTCCTTTCTCCTGTCCTTTATATCTCCTTCCTTCTTTCCTTCCTCTTCTGACGATAATATTTTTGTGTAGTTGCCATGTCATTTGTTTTTATGTTTTTTCTTTTTGATGCAGACATTTCTACCTGGATTTTCTCCTTACCTAGATTATTGTGTAGGCCAATTTTCACGGACTCCTTCTTACCTAACCTGAGATGTCTGTCCTCCTCTGGCACTTAGTCAAGGTCTGAGTATTTTGTGCCTGCCTTGTTACTGCTTGGGTGGTGGGGAAAGGGGAAGTTCAGATGGAGCTGTGGGTAGTGGTGTTTGTCGGATTGGTTTCTGCTCTTTTTAGATAATTTTGTTCATAGTCCAACACTTGAGTTTATTACACCAAAGTAGGGGCATATCTTATTCCTGTGGGTGGGTAGTAGTAAGTTATGGATTATTTCACCCATTCAGGGTAGAATTGTAGAGACAGTATGCCCAGATGTTTATTTTCCAGATTTGACTCAACTATTCCCAGCAGCTACTCTTACCGCCCTGCCAGTGACAGGAAGGAAAAGGTAGACAAAAATCCAAGGATTTTGGCCACTATGCCATATCTCATAAGAGGGAGGGACAGCTTCAGTTGGGGCTTTCCACGTGTCTCCCACCACTCACTCCATCACAGGGGCTTATTTTATTTACTTTCTCTCTCGTCTTCCGTTCTGGTAAATCCCTCCATGTTGACCGAAGTAATCAGCTGTGGTATAATACTGGGCAATCATTCTGACTTTCCTCTCCTCTCCTCCTCAGTAAGAAAAGCCAACAGCAGCAGGGGCCCCTTCTCTTGCTGGAGGATTGTTATGGTGGAATAGAGATCCTTCTGCTGCAGACAAACTTTCTGAATCTCCTGCACAGGCTGCCTGGTCACTGCTCAGTCCACTTCCTTCCCATTCTGTGGTTTTGCACTCTTGGTCAGATTTTTTCCTTTTGCATCTTCCTCTCGGTACTGATTCTTTGAGGGAAGAAGAAAGGGTTATCAAGGGTGGGAGCTCTACATTTGTTTCTAGTAAGTTCTGTCTTTCTTTGGCCATTACTTTTAAAGATTCTTACCTTTTCCTGTATTTGAGAGTTGCTGGTATATTTTTGGTTGGTTTTAAAATTTTTTATTGTTATTGTTAGTCTGGTTGAGTTGAGGAGGAGGATGGCCAGTTCTGGGATCCACCCGTTCTGGGGTCACTCTTCAGAGAGCCAGGTTAGCAGGGCTAGAAGCCCTAACTAGTTGCTTTTGGCGGGGAGTGGGGGGTACATTGCACAACCTAGGGGACTTTTCTAGGCAAAATCCCCTGGTATCACTTTTAGTTGATTATTAGATCTCAGCTGGTTCAGTCAATCCTATAGATTTCTCAGGATCCCACTGCTTAATTCTCTCTCTGCTGGGTGCAGTGTAGATACACAAAGGTGGAGTGAGGCCGGAGGCCCCACAAGGTTTCCCATCTGTCACACGGAAATGTCAGAGAGCAATAAATACCAGGATAGAACCCAAGAGGTGACAGGTAACTAAGAGAACATCCGGCCCAATCTTATATCCAAAGAAGGATGACTGACTGCCCCATCCCTGACGCATGGCCCTCTGGGGTTTGCTGGGATACCTTGAGTACCTGGAAACTCATGAACGCTGTTCTGTTATTAGAAAGCTCAAAGTGTTCAATGTTTCCTTACCTTGAGTCAAACTATACCTCTTCTTCTCTCTGCATGAGCTCTCAGGGTGAGGCTTCTCATTCACGTGACTCCCAATCTTAGCTCCATTTGCATGGCTACCACAACTGTGCCTATAGTCCTGAACTCTGGCCTAGCCTACAATTCTGGAAAATGATTGAGCAGGTTGGAAATCTGCTGGGTCAAAACCCATGAGAGATGGTAAAGCATGCATAACCATAAAGTCCTGCATGCAAATGGAAAGTAACCATTGCATGGGATGAAGATGACCGATTTGGCTTAAGTGAAAGAGATATGAGGCTAAATGTACTGTGAGCCCATGGTAAGGCACAGCAAGTCTGTGCTGCATGAATAACAAACATCAATGCCAGGGACATTTGCCAGTGTCCTCCTTAGCTAAGAGCTTGTTAGAGCACATCAGGGCCTCTGGAACAGCAACAACCAGAAGGCATGCAAGCAGGCGATGAGATCTAGAGGCCATGGCCATAGTGGGCCATGACCAGCAGTCGGGAAAACAGGGCTAGAGCCTGGAGATGGGAAGCTTTGGAGAGGTGCCAAGAGCTGCCTTCAAATAGGAGAAAGATTTATGGGAAACAGAGTATGTGGTTTGTTCTTTCTGCCTTCAGAGCACAGACCCAAAATAGTTTCAGGAGATAACGAAAGGCTTTTCATTGGTTCTGTTGAGTAGGAGGCATCTATCTAACTACCTTAGCTTTACCCTGTTTCTATTCCTATCTATGGAGATATGGAACCAGATGCTGATTTCTAGCAGAGCGATGGTCATAGCTAATGGAAAATCTGCTTCATTAAAAAAAAAAAACCACTGAGACGGACTCATCACTTCCAAATGAGGCGATGGGCTCCTCTGGCGCCCCAGGGATGGGTTCATTGAAATAAGCAGCCAGACACAGATGATGGGATTGTTGAATTCATTTGAGGAAGAATAATTGGGCAACAGCCCTCTTGAGAAGCCTGCCAAAGAGAGAGGACTTTTCTAAACATTATAGCCAAAGAGCCAATCAGCTTCTAGTTGCCAGAAACCAACCTCAGACCCCAGACACGAGAGCCTGCTTGCTACTGTGGGGAGCAATGGGAAGAACACAGAATTTTGAGAAGATAGAATTCGGTTGAAGTCTGTCTATGCCATTTACAAGTTCCATGACCTTATGCAAGTTATTAACCTTGCTGAGTCTTGGTTTACCCACCTGTAAAACAAGATGATAAAGTTCTAGCTCATTGGGTCATTGTGAGGATAAAACAACAATTATAAAGCCCCAGGCATATAACTAGGTTCTTACAAATGTTAAAGCTCTTCCTTATGCCCTGAAGCCAGTTGCCAAGAGTACTACTATGATTTCAAACAGACATTTTATAAGTCAAGCACTTTTTTTTTCCAGGGCTCCCTTCTGAACTCTCCCCAGCTACTGAGGAAGAAGAGACAAAGAGTGGCTTGGAGGTCATGCCCAATATTTCTGACATGCTGCTGCGAAAGCTGCGGGTCCACAAGTCTCTCCCTGGAAGGTAAAATCAGGCATGAGTTGCAGAAGACCCTGTATTGGGTGGGCCCTGGGTTAGATTCTAGAAAGCTCACAGAGGAGCACCAGCCTTGGAAGGGTCAAAGTCCAACGGTCCAGCCAGGGCTAATACATTCAAAACAAAAAGAATAAGAAAGGGCCAGGTGGGGTAGTTCCAACTCAGAGAGCAGGCGGGGGTCATAGGCGGGCGTGAGGGTCACCAGAGGCTCAGGGTAGCAGAGGGTGGTGGGGTTTGGGCCAGGAGGCATGTTTTCAATCCTGGATCCACCATTAAGCTATACCTGGGAGACTCCAGGTCTGGTATCTGTGTAGCTAGAGATGTGGAACGTTTGGAACCACATGAAGAAGGATGGCTTGGAAAACCTACCAGGTTCTTCCACACATGGGGAGAAAGCGACTTTGCTTCCCAAGTCTCAGCCTCCTCACCTTTACAACTGGGGTCATAGGTACTCTGTGATTGGTGGGCTGCTGCGCTAGCTGAAGGAGACGGTGTCGAGCAAGGACTTAGGACCAGATCAGCACGTGACAGGCCATTGATAACTGGACTGAAAAGTGAACAGTGGGGAGTATAAGGGAGAGAAGAGAGGCTACCAGCTAGCAATAGGGGATTGGCTGGGTCCCTGCAGATGGTGCTCCTGCCAAGCCCAGCAACCCAGAGACTAAACTGTTGCAGGGGAAAGGCCCCTAGGAGCATCAGGCCCCACAGAGCTCCCTGATTTGGGATAAATATGAAAAGAAAACAAGTTTTGCCCAATGGGTGTGATATGTTCAAATTTCAAACTGTAATCACCTAAAACAGACAGTCATCAGGGCAATACTCAGGAGACCTAGTGACTAAACCCACATCAGGAAAAGTGCTGGGAACAAGTCAGAGCAGGCTGCATGCACAGCTGGAGAGGGCGTGAGCTGCACCAGTTCACCTGGTGGAAGGCAGAGAGGGGGTCCAGAGGCAGGAAACCGAAGGAGAAGCTCCCCAAGTGCATGGCCGGTTACAGAGATGTTGACGTGCTGTGTGTCTTTTGGTGTTTGTGACAACCAGGGAGACAGCAAAGGAAGATTTTATTTTGTTTGTCTTCAGTGAGGGAAGAGAGAAGCAAAGCAACATGCTGGCAAGCAGCAGAGTCAGGAACTGAACTCAGGGTGGACTGATTCCAGACCTAATGCTTCTGTCTATCCCAGGGGCCTGTCACAGATACCAAAACGATCATCGGTGCTCTTCAGCCTGCAAGGGCGAGGCTGATCACAAGTGTGAGGAGCTTAGTTTTCCTCAGTGAAGTTGAAGTTAATTAGTATGATTAGGGAGCATCTCCAGCTAATTAGATTCCCCCAGCTTCCCCAGCAGAGGGAGACTGAGCTGTTCTATCTTCCATAAGTAAGTGAACAGCTGTAGCTGCCAACCATGAGGCCAGACTAGGCCTGCATGGACCTGCATGGTCAATGAATAAGATCAGCTTCTGAAGCATGAGGCCCAGGCTCTCAGCTTGAGGCCAGTGGCTCTCATGCGTGTGTCAATGGCCACACTGCCTATCCCCAACCTCCCTGCTCCAACCACCAAACCAGCCTCCCTGCTCCTCGCCTCAATAGAGGCTATTTTCAACTTAGGCCGCTGGTTGGGCTCCAAACCCTCTAGCCCTGGTTTGGGGCTTGGGGTAGATGGACAAATTGTCTAAGATATCATCCAACAGAAGAAAGCCAGAGCTTCAAGATTCCTTTCCCCAGCAAAATGTGGGAGGATTACATTTGAGGTTTTTTTTTTTAAAGGTATGGTTTTTTTGGTGAGAAAGATTGGCCCTGAGCTAACATCCATTGCCAATCTTCCTCTTCTTTATTTTCTTCCCCAAAGCCCCAGTACATAGTTGTATGTCCCAGTTGTAGGTCCTTCTAGTTCTGATATGCGGGTCACCACCACAGCATCACTTGATGAGTGGTGCTAGGTCCATGCCCGGGATCCAAACTGGGGAACCCTGGGCCACCTAAGCGGAGTGCACAAACTTAAGCACTATGCCACGAGGCAGGCCTACACTTGAGTTTGAGTATGAGGAAGAAGTTGGTTTCATGTTCTATGTGGACTGTATAAATCGGGATCAGACCATACTGAAAAGGAGCTCATAGGGTCAGCAAGTTGAATGGGTTCAATGGAAAAACCAGATCTAGAACCCAAATTAGGGACATGGTCAGTGGCTGTTTAACAAGAGTGCAAAGAGGAGATGTCACTGGGTGAGGTAGCCGAGCTCAAGCACCAACAGGAGCAATAAACAGGCATTTAATCAAGAAATATTCATTGAGTGCCTGTTCTGTGCCAGACCTTAGAATGGAGGACAAGCAGACACAGTCCCTGTTCTCATGGCGCTTAAATTCTAGGGGCAGAGACAAATAATATTCAAGTAACCAAATGAATGATTTCAGACAGCAAAGCTGCTAGAATGACCTTGAAATAGGCACATGTACAGAATAACATGGGAACGGAACACTGGGTGGAGTGTGAAGGAAGGCCTCTGAGGTCAAGTAGTAATTAATCCGAGACAAACAAATGACAAAAAGAAGCCATCCAGGCAAAGATTTTGGTGAAGAGATTTTCAGACAAAAAGGTCAATGATTTCAACAAATGTGCTGGAATGACTGGACAGCCACATGAAAAGAGTAAATTGGACCCCTAACTCACACAATACACAAAAATTAACTCAAAATGGATCACAGGCCTACATGTAAGGGCTAATGCTATAAAACTGTTAGAAGAAAATATAGGAGCAAATCTCCATGACCTTGGGTTAGTCTGTGGTTTCTTAGATATGACACCCAAAGCACAAGCAACAAGAGAAAAACAAATTAATGGTATTTCATCAAAATTTAAAACTTTATGGTGCAATCAATACAATCAAGAAAGTGAGAAGACAACCCACAGAATAGGAGAAAATATGTGCAAATCAGGTATCTGATAAGGGACTTGTTTCCAGAATATATAAAGAACTCTTGTAACTCAATAAAAAGGTAACTAATTTTTTTTAGTGGGCAAAGGATTTAAGTAGACATTTCTTCAAAGAATATGTATGAGAGGTCAATAAGCTCATGAAAAGATACTCAACGTCATGAGTCATTAGGGAAATGCAAATCAAAACTGTCATGAGATACCGCTTCACATCCACAGGAATGGTTATAGTAAAAAAGATGAACAGGGGCCAGCCCTGTGACATAATGGTTAAGTTCACGTGCTCAGCTTTGGCAGCCTGGGGTTCACAGGTTCAGATCCCGGGTGCAGACTTACACAGCACGCATCAAGCCATTCTGTGGCAGCATCCCACATACAAGAGAGAGGAAGCTTGGCACAGATGTTAGCTCAGCAACAATCTTCCTCAAGCAAAAAGAGGAAGATTGGCAACAGATATTAGCTCAGGGCCAAACTTCCTCACCAAAAAAAAAAAAAACAACGGTGGACAATAACAAGTGTTGGTGAGGATGTGAAGGAATTGGAATCCTCAGTAAAATGGTGCAGCCACTTTGGAATGACACTTTGGCAGTTCTTCAAAAAGTTAAACACAGAGTTAGCATATGGCCCAGCAATTCCACTCCTAGGCATATAACAAAGAGAAATGAAAATATATGTCCACACAGAAACTTGTACATTAATTTTCAATAACAGTACTGTTCATAATAGCCAAAACGTGGAAACAAATCATATGTTTTATCTATTGATGAATGTATAAATAAAATGTGATGTATCCATTCGATGGGTATTATTCAGCCATGAAAATATGCTACCACATGGATGAACCTTAAAGACGTTATGATGAACCTAAAAGACCACATGTTGTATGATTCCATTTATATGAAATGTCCAGAATAGGGAAATCCATAGAGACAGAAAGTAGATTAGTGGTTGCCTAGGGCTCGGGATGGGGGTGGAGGGAGATAGAGAGGGACTGCTTATGGGTACAGTGTTTCTGTTTAGAGAGGTCAAAAAAAATTCTAAAATTGACTGTAGTGGTGGCTTGTACAATTCTGTGAATACACTAAAAACTACTGAATTGTAAATTGTAAAAGGGTAAATATTTATGGTATGTGAATTATATTTCAATAAAACTGTCACAAAAGAGTGAAAAATAACGGAAGAACAGTAATGCAAAGGCCCTGGGGCCACAATGAGATAAGTGTGTTTGAGGGGTAGAATAGCCCTTGTGGCTAGAGAGTGGCAAGAGGAGAGCCTGGTAGGGACCAGCTCACAGAACACCCTGGTTTTATTCTAAGACCTATTAAGGGAGTTTGAATTCTGAGGCAGGCAATGCCATCCAGAGTGTCTCCTGGTACATCACCTGCTAGGTGTCTGTCTTTTTGGAGGCCCATGGCTCTGCCCTCTGGCTGCACAGGCCAGTTCACAAGATATAGCTCTCTGCATCAGGAGCTGGCCATGTCCTGCGGCTTTTTACCTAAATTACACCTCCCTGAGTACTCAGGCCTTGATACGTTTTTTTAAAAAGCAGAAAGTGAGTCACCAAAATGGAAAAATGTTTGGTTAATAACTGATGAAAATATGTAAGTTTCACATAATATCCAAACTAAGCCACGAGTGAAAAACATGCAGAGGGAGACTGATAACTCGTTCAAGCCATGCATGCACGCTCTCTGTGACAGTCGAGACGGTGTTGGCCGGCCCACAGAGGAAAGGGCCTGACAGGTGGCGCTATGACAAGAACTGTCAGTGTCAAACATCTTTGCTGTTGTTTACCCCGTGCTCTGCACTCTGCTGACGTGACGGCCGTGGGGTCTTGTTGCCTCATCCTGACAGGAAGCTCTCACAGCCCCTTGCCGGGGGTGAGAACCTGCCCCTTGCAGAGCAGCTGACCCCTACCTTTGCTCCTGTGGTCCCTCCACACCTGTCAAAGGGAGGAAGCTGTGTTTCCTGAGAATCTTATCGATAGCACACTCTGTGGCCAAGTCTGTGACGTCGATAGGACCCCTCCCGGTCCTCCCACCCCAGCACAGGAAAGGGCCCGAGCAGTATTTATGTTGTCCGGGTCTCAGAACGGGGCTGGCGTTAGTTACCAGCAGGACCAGTGGCAGCCGCAGCACAGAGCACGTGTGCAGAGCAAAGGACACCTCTGTGCCCGCCGGGACTTTCTTGCCCGAGCTCTGATTCCAGCCATCAGAGGAGGTTGGAGCTCTGGCTCCTCTTTCCTGCCTTGTCTTCTTTGTTCCACATGCACCCTGTCCCAACCCTCAGAGGCAGGAGGAGGGTCAGCCTTTGCAGACCTGGACAGCTCCCCCAAAATTATAATGGCTACTCAGATGTGTCCAGTTTATAAAGCACATAGCTCATGCATTTTCTGATGAAGTCCTCACGACAAGCCTGTGAGTCAGTCATAATAATAGCTTACACCTCCTGAGGGCCCCAACGTGTGAATGTTCATATGTATCTACACACATGTACGTGCACACATATATGCATGTATATGTACACAAATGCATGTGCGAGTGTCATATATACGTGAATACACATACATATATATATTTATACATAAAGATGCATGCATACAGACGCATATTCCTTGTAAGACTCCTGCAAGGTAGATATTATTATTCCCATTTTACAGCTGAGCAAACATAGATTAAATAACTTGCCCAAAGTCACAGACAGCAGAGGCACTGGTGGAGGACCAACTCCAGGATCCAGTATTTTCCACCACGCTTCCTCTAGGAGTCAATATCTGGAAAATAGTGCCTGGGTTACAGAGCTCACACAAGGGGACCCTGTGTCTTTTCCATCTCACCAACTCGGCTTACTCCACTCCCAGAAGCACATGGTCTGCTGGTCATTCGAAGTCACCTTTTGGTTTATTTCATAGGTTGGGTGAAGTTCATTAGCGTGTCTTTTCTTTTTCACAGTGCCCCTCCACTCACTGAAAAGGAAGTTGAGGTAAGTAACACCGGTGCTTTGTGAAATTTAGTGCCTGGTTTATTCGAAACATTCCCTTCTCCAGCCTCTGCCCTCACATTTTAATGCAAAAATGAGAATGAGTGTCGGTTGGGTAATATGGACATCGGGGTCAGCCCTACTGAGCCGCTGGGATCCCCCCTATGGTTAATGGAAGATTTTGACAGATTTGCTGAGAGATGAGAAGGTAGTTGGAAATTCCACATTCCTTCAAGGATTGTTTATATTCTTTAAAAGTATAACTTAGATACACAAAGTCAGCTGGGAGGCTGCAGACTTGAGTCAAATTTATTTCAAGATGATTAAAAGATGGTCAGATTTCAAGTTTCAAACTTTGGAGGAAGTCTGGAGGAAGAAGGTGCTTCGCGTCGAGGGTTTCAGATGTAAGGAAGCCAGCTCAGCCAGGCTCCCAGGGAGGCTGTGCTGTCAGCTCTCCGGCCTTCCCGATCCCCCATTGCTGCCCTTGGGGCCTCTTTGTCTCTGTAGAGATGCTGTCCCCATCGGGGTGGTGAGTGAGCGGAGAGGAGTTTGTCTGGTTTCATTCTGGTGAAGGGGTAGATGGACAAAGAGAACACAGTCAAGAAGACCAATGAGGACTGTGGATGCCACACTAGTTTGGTTCCAAGACAATTCTCCTGGAGTTGATAGAAGGAAGGGAGCAAGAACATGGATGATTCCAGAATTCTTCACTTTGGGCTGAGAGGATGGAAGCTTTTACAGTCTATAAAGACTATAGCTTGGCTTGCCATGGATAACAAGAAAATGAGCATACCCTTCCTGAGACCCAGTGGACCCCATAAGCAGAGGAAGACAGACAATGTGAAACATCTGCCACAGGGAGTAACAAGCTCCTTGCACACAGTCATTGCACTTACAGTTCATGGCACACTCAGATCCATCCTCTCAGCTGATCCTCCCGTCAGCTCTGAGAAACAGGTAGGGCAGGAATTAGAAAAAGGAGGAAACTGAGTGATTAAATAACTTCCCCAAGGTCCCAGATCAGCTTAGCAGAACCAACATTTGGACCCGAGTGTTCCGACTAAATTCAGGACTCCACGTCACACTGCTGTTGAGGAGGTAACCAGGGGTAGAGAACTAAACAGTGAGCGTTATGGATAAACTCAACCTGCCTGAGGCTTGAGTAGGACGGAGAATGTCCCCCCTGACACTGGTGAAGACGGGCCGTGGGCGGTCTGCTGAACAGCAGCTCCCGTCCTCAGATGTACACCAGCATCAGATAACCTGAGGTTGAGTCCTGGCTCTGCCACTCCCTGTGTCGCCTTGAACAAGTTAGTGGCCTCCCTGGTCTCAGTCTCTTCACCCATAAAGTGGATATAACAGGTTCCTATCTTAGAGAGTTGTTGTGGGATTAAATGAGCTAAAGTGCAGAAAACTTACGGCAGTGCTGGCACACAGCTGGTGCTCCATAAGGAGCAGCTTTCAATACTGCTATCGTCGCCATCACTGGCTCTTCAGGGCCTTCAGTTCTCCGTCTGGAGACGTCTGCCCAGCATGGGCCATGTTACATGAACGTCAGAAGCTCAGGCAGAGTGAGCTGACAGTGAGTATATGAATCTGCTACCTCTGGACTGAGGCAGGGCAGACGAAGGCTGTGAAAACGAAGGCCGTTGCTTCCTCCCTGCGTGGAGTCCATCTGTCTATTTCTCCTCCCCATCAGTGTCCTATTATTCCAGGAATTCCATGCCTGATCAATATGCTACCTTTCAAAGTTCATTCATTTTTGGCATGGAATATTTGTTCCAGAAAGCTTCTAACAGAATCATACCTGGCCTTATTTTATCTCCTGGCAGCTTCTTAAAGCTGCTTTCAACATGGGATTTAGAATACTCGGGCAAGAGGCTGGTTGAACTCAACAAGGCTTACCGCTCAAATTTTCTTTAAATACAGTAGTTTCATGTGAAACCTTCAAAACCCACATGCAATAAATCCTAGCATGAATCCAAACTGCTTACACAATCAGCTGTGTTGACCTGAGTTTATCTAAACCCAAATACAGGATGTTATTTTCTTGAAATTCAGGGAAATGCAAAGTGTTATTCTTTCATTATTTTTCAGTAAAATGCATTTGGTCTTCTGGTCCTGGGAAGGACCTAGCATGGACCTCAGGTTACTGCTTCACCATCTTTTGTGCAGTTTACTGTGAAGGGAGAATTTCACTTGCGCATGGCTGCTTTGGTGATGGTTCCAGGAGCCGATGGAAAATGCTCGTACAAGAAACACACCTGTAGCCTTGTTCCCAGTGATAACTCCTCCTAGCACCTCTCCCACACTCTTGTTCCCAACAGAACGTGTTTGTACAACTGTCCTTGGCCTTTAGAAATGACAGCTACACCCTGGAATCTAGAATTCACCAGGCTGAAAGGGAACGCAACCTGACAGAAGAGAACACAGAGAAGGAACTGGAAAACTTCAAAGCTTCCATTACGGTAATCATGGAGCCTGACTGGGGAATCCTTGGAGGAGGGACTGTCTTCAAGGGCTATGCTGGGTGTCCTGCTTTTCTCAGGCACCAAGTAGAGTCTCCTGAAAGGGGAAATCAGGCCAAGGCCCTGAGCCGGACAGAGTCTTCCTCAGAGAGCCGGGAGGAGCTGAGGCAGAAATCCTGAAGGTCTGGTTACCTCGGGGCTGTGGCTAAGGCCTCTGAGGCCTTGGGACCTCCTAGGAGGGGGCTGGGTGATCTAGGATGGCAAAGGGAGCTCCTTGGGCACAAGAGACCTGGATGTGATTCCCTCCTTTCAGGCCAGCCAGGTATAGCGTGTCCACATTGGGCTTCTCCAATCCCCAGAAGCAGCTATAGCCTGAGCCCTGCAGAGGCCACTCCTCTCAGCCAGGATGGGAGCCAGGGCTCATCTTGTGAGAGCCCAAGTAAGTCTTGGTATGTGAGGACCCCGGGTGATGTTCCTTCTCACTCTTCAGTCCTCAGCTTCACTCTGGCACCACTGTGAGCACCGGGAGACCTACCAGAAGCTGCTGGAGGACATCGCTGTCCTGCATCGCCTGGCTGCTCGCCTCTCCAGCCGAGCCGAGATGGTGGGGGCCGTCCGCCAGGTGAGCCTCGCCAGCCCCCAGCCCTGCTGACTGGCTCTGCTCTGCCCGCAGTACCTAGAGCAATAGTGTAAGCAGTGACAACCACAGATGCCACTTACTGATGGCTTCCTCTGTGCCAGACATCCTACGTATGTTATTGTGGTTTTCTCAGAGTATTTTTGGTGGACCGCTAAACCCTCGAGATTCTCCTTGGAAAAAGCTTTCTGTGGACACATAAGTTTGGGAACTGCTGCGTTCTACCTCCCTTTCTTGGAGATGTCTATACGTGTTGGCATAATCAAAGCTCTGAGAAGCCCTATGGTGCAGAAGCCTGTTTAACTTTATCTATGGATTTCCCAAATATATTTCACTGAAGAACCATCCCCCCTTTTATTTTTCTCGGAAAATACCTGTTCAACTCCCATGGAACTAATATTTGGCAAAACATTCTTTAGGAAAAACTATTTCATTTCATTTAATCCTCCAGGCAGCCCTGTAAAGTAAATATCCTTATTCCCCGATGAAGACATGAAGTCTCAGACAGGTAATAGCACTTGTGAGTGGCAGGGCAGCGGTGTAGGCCCAGGGCTGGCTTCCTCTCGGCCACTTTGAAACCCTGAAGCACCCCGGGCGCCACCCTGATCCAGGATGGTGTCTTGGGATCAGACTGCCTGAGGTCTGATCCCAGCTCCACCAGGATTCACTGTGCGACGTTGGGCCAGTTCCCGAGTTCTCTGTGCTCCAGCTTCTCCAACGGTAAAATGCACGTGATGACAGTGTCTACCATATAGGATGTTGAGATACTTGTTAAGCACCTAGATGTTATTACCACTGCTGCTGTTCCCGTGGACCCCTGCCCTGCTACATCGATTGCATCAGCGGAGAGTTCTGTGGCACAACCCCAAGCAGTTTTCGTAGAATGAAGGAAGGACAGGCCGCTGTGCTGTCCCACCCCAGTGTTCTTCCGGGGAACGGGCGCCTGACTCAGCAGCAGCACCCGAGAAGTCACTCCAGCTGGGAGCAGCAACAAAGGCAGAGCTTGAGGGAGCGGCTGGGCTCAGCTCACGGCTGCACGGACTTTTCCAGGGGATGGTCACTGAGCGTGTCCCTCTGTGGCCGGGCAGGCCTTGGGCTGGGCTCTCTGAGGGATCCAAGAGCATAAGCAGAGAAAACCTTCCTCCGTCTCTACAGCCCTCCCAAACGTGTTCTCAGCCCACGTGTTGCTCGCTCCAGGCTTCAGCCTTCTCTGATGGCTTCCCCACCCCTAGCTTCCATTGTCAGTCTTCACCTTTCTCTCCGGTTCCTCTAGACTGGTTCAGGCACCTGTCCTCTCTTTCCTTGTTGCTCTCACTCCCTTCAGTCCAGTCTCTACTTGGGGGCCTGATTATGTCACTCCCTTACTTTAAGGCACTAGATGGCTCCCCTTTTCCTTCAGAAAAAGTCCCAATTCCTTAGTCCAGCATTCAAGATCCTTCACAACCCAGCCCTAACTCCCTTTTCTTCTTGCAAACAAACCCAACTGCTAGCTGATTCTTACACATGTAAGAGGACCTATACTTTCCTGGTTTTCCAGACAGTACTGGTATATGCCTATTGTCCCAGCATAATTCTTAATACTGCCCCCTTTCACTCTCCAAAGACTCCTGTCTGGAGGAGAAACCTCACCCAGATGCAAGCCCTGTGATGTCCTGGCCCTGGACCTTTGCTCTTGGAGTTCCTGGCCTGAATGCTCTCTGTCCCTCCTGCCCTCCACGCCCAGACGCTGCCCACGCCCTACATCCACTTCACTCCATCTCCAGGAAGCCTCTCTGGCCCTTTCTCTGCAGGCAGAGGTGCCTCCTCCTACCTCTCATCCCCTGACACGCTGTGGCTGTGCTTGTTCTGGTTCTTCCTGAGCGCAGGTGCCTCAGTCCCCCTCTCAGCTCACATGGCGGACAGCAGACTCTTACAGGGCAGAGTCACGTCTGATTGGTCCCTGTATCCTTCCAATTCTCCCAGCCCAGAGCCCTGCTCTGAGCAAACAAATGCCCACGGGCCTTTCCTCCAACTGCCCTGTGCACTCACGCTCTCCTTCCCTGCAGGAAAAGCGCATGTCGAAGGCCACAGAGGTGATGATGCAGTATGTGGAGAATCTGAAGAGGACGTATGAGAAGGACCATGCGGAGCTCATGGAGTTTAAAAAACTTGCAAATCAGAATTCAAGCCGCAGCTGTGGCCCCTCTGGTAAGGTCTGACTCTTGCCCCAACTTGGCCCTGCAGTCTGGGTCCCTGATGACTCCAGGCTAGAATCACAGCTATCAGGGCAGCCCCAGGACCTGCTTCAGGTTGAGCAAGGCTCACTGTGCCTGCCCAGTGCTGCCCACAGGGGCCTCGCAGCTGCTCCAGTGAGCCTGGGGGCCTGGAACCAGAAAACACGAATGGCCCCGAGCAACTCCTGACACAATTAACCAGAGCAGCTGACCATTGATGCAAAGCCCACAGGCTGCAACTTTGTGAAATGACAGACCCCAGACACTATAGTCTTTGTGCCTTAGAGCCCCCTTTTAGGCAGCACATGCTAAGAAATTTGGACTTTATCCTAGAAAGCATTAAGGAGCCAACCAATCGGGGAAATGACCCAATCATATTTGTTTAGAAGATTCCCTCTGGCTACGGTGTGGCAGTTACATAAGTGGGGCAAAGCCAGGGACAGGGAAGCCCATGGGAAGCTGCTATTACGACCGTCTAGGCAAGAGATGAAGTCTGGGCAGCGGGGGTGGAGTGAGGGCCTGGCTAAGGAGACATCGCTGAGATAAACAGCAGACTCACGGGCAAGAGTAAGGTTTTAAAAAAAATACTCTCTTTAAAAAAACATTCTATACAAATTGTTCCAGGAACACAGAGGAGGGGCCACCTGATTCTGCTCGAGAGAGTCAAGGAAAGCTTCACAGATGGGTGGCAGCTGGGCAGCATTTTAAAGTAAAAATAGGAGTTCTGCAGGCAAGAGGGAGAGCTACATCCCAGGTGGAAGAAACAGCGTGTACAAAGATGTGGAGCTTGGAGAGAGAACAGGAAACAAACTGATGTGGTTGCAGTATTCTAGTGTGATGATGTCAAGTTGAAGGCAAGACTTGGTAGGCCAGGGCCACATGCCAGGCCATGCTGATAATTGAGGCCTTTGTCCTCCAGGCAATAAAGAGTCACTGGTAAGTTTATGCCACCTGACATGTCAGATTTTATTTTCAGCAGATTTGTCTGACTTCAGAGTGGGCAGTGCGTTAGGGAGTGTAGACGCTGAGGCCTGGAGAGACGCGTGAGGAGGCTCTTGCCGCCGTCCAGGAGGAGGAAGACGGTGCCTGGGACCAGGATCTCTCCTTGGGAACTGCCAGGGTTTGGGCTCTGGCTGACGAGGGTGGTGTTAGCAGGAGAAAACAGACCTTTTAGCCACAGGAATCCCTGTGGAATGCAAACATCCGTGTAACCAAGAGCAGGCGCAGGGAAAGTACAGAAAGTATAACAGAGGGAGAAACCTTTATAAACAGGAGGTTTCACAAGTTTCCTGGGGAATATCAGTGATGCTTCCCAGAGGCTGAAGGCAGTGGACACACGCTGCAGACTGTCTGCTTGCGATCCTGGCAGCCAGGCCTCTGACCCCGTGCGTCTGGGCCTCTAACAAACTGCTCTGTCAGAGTTGGAAGTTGGGGAAGTTGCCACCAAAGAAATCTTAATACATGGACTCTTACATTATCATCCTGCGAGGGGCAAGGTCTCCTGCGAACCCAAGATTTATGGAATGAGCACAGTTACCCATGAGTCTCATTCATTCATTCTACAGACATTTATTGAGCACCTTTGGTGTGCCTCATGTGATACTGGAATATAGAGGTAAAGGGCACACAGTTTCTGACTCAAAGGAGCTCCCAACCCGCGGGGAGGGCAGGGCAGTGTAACCAGTAACAGAGGTAAGCACACTTCCGCGGGGAGCACACTTCTGAGTCCCACATTCAGTCCAGGGGGATGAGAAAGTGTTTACAATACAGAGACAGTCACTGAGTCTTGAATGGTGAATAAGTGATTTTCAGACATTTGTTCCCACTCTGCTGTTTTTCCAAGCTAGACCTCAGCATGGGCTGGTGCAGAGGGCCAGCACCCACCCAACAGGTGTGTCCATCGGACACTCTGTGGCCATTCCCTCATGGTGCTTGGTTTTTAAGCTTTTGTATGATTTCTGGCACACTTTGTCTATGTCTGAGACTCTGAAGACTACAGTGAAAGAAAAATATCTCTGATTTCAAGAAGGTGATACACAGTTAGAAGAAAAATATAGCACTTATTATTTTCTTCCTGAAGATGGACATGCTAATTGTCTGCATTTGGGATTATTTTCTTAAGATAGATTTCTAGAAGTATAAATACTAGCTTAGGGGGAAGAAGTACTTATAAGGCTCTTAAAGCAAATAACTCATCGATGTTTCCATTTAATGGGTTACAATAATGCTCGATTTATTGTGCCATTGACATTCTTGTCCTTTCTTTTCAAGAATATTTTTTACTTTGATGGGCCAAAGTTGTATCTCATCTCATAGTTTTAATTTGTATTTCTTGACCCTTTCAAATGTTTATTGGACATCTGTATTTCCACTTGTGTAAATTCTCTAATTATATCTTTTGCCCAGTTGTAAGATTGATATTTTATTAATTTGTATGAACTCTTCATATGTAAAGAATATTTTCTGGTTCTGCTATTTTGACTGACTGGAAAACTTGAAAATCCTTGGACCACAAATACTTTGAAGCTTCTGCTGGATAAAGTTAAGCCAACATTAGTCTAAAAGAAAAGCTGAATCTACAAGAAAAGAGATTGAAATACTCAGAGACAAGAAAAGAAAAGAGAACTGAAACCAAGCTGACCCTGCAGCTTCCTCGGGGCCAAGAGTCAGCCTCAGTTATCTGGGATCTGGGCTTTTGCACCTGCATGCAATCTGAGATGAGCCCTCGAGCATACATGGCAGAGAGCTGACTCTAAGACTCCCATAGAAAGTTAAGACTTTCCAAGGACTGCATCTTTAGACAGAACTTGGACACGAAAGAAACACTCAAGAAACAACAGAGAAATCAAGGAAGTTTGATTGTTTCACCCTGGGCTCCAGTAGCAAAAAAAATACTTTCTCCTTCTTCATGGGAAAAGTGTGTTCCCCAAAAGTGCATCCACAACAGAAGTGATGATGCGATATGTGGAGAATCTGAAAAGACCATCACGGTGGTGCCTCTAGGAACACTGCCAGAAACAGAGAGCCACTCTGGAGAGAGACACCCTCCACCCAGGCCACACAGGATTCTGTCAGTGTTGCAATCCAATGTACACATCAGGATAGATGCGGAGAGGGCTGATGGCCATTCTGAGTTTATTATAACCAGCGTTTCAATATATACATAGCTTACATCTATTAAACATACACAGGTGTTCTGGACAATGTAATTAGTGAATGCCAAGAATTCTCAGTGATTTCTCAAGGAGCCCTCCCTTGGCCTCTGTTTTGATATTATCATGTTATTGCTGTGCTCCTATATTTTTATCTAGGAGCATGCAAGGCCTCCTAGGCAACGGCCCCTCCTGTCTCCATCTGTGCCCCCAGGCGACCGTGCCTGGCTTAGATTGCCCCGCCCTGGAGGTCTTACCCCTCATTAGCTAACTGGCCTTCTCACCTCTGGGTCAGTTTGTTGGCAAGCCTTTTCCAGTGATTATTAACCCTTCCTGCGTCAGGTGCGGCTACAGATTCCTCTACATAAAGCCTCACTGAAGATGAGTTCACAGTATAGAATTACAAAATACACAAGAAAACCATCCACCATGAGCACGAATCATCAGACACACCAAACAACAGGATCACATCCTAAGGACTGCAGATAATAAAACAATTTGATAAATTTTTTTTAAAAGCTATGTTTAAAATTATCAGACGCATAAAAATGAATCAGAAACATGATAATAAAAGAATACAATTATCAAAAAAGAATAAAATAGAACTCCTAGAAATGAGGACTAGAGTCATGGAAATTAAAAACGTAGTTTAGGTGTGGTAGTTACTATAGTTGAGGCTAGTCCTCAATATTCCCAGCCTCCTCCTTCTGGGCACACTTCTCCAGCCACTTGAAGGTAGGTGAGGCTGTGTGACTTGGCAAATAAAATGTGAGCAGATCGACACGTGTGACATTTGAGCTGAAGCCTTTAAGAAACTAGTGTGCAGCTTGCCCTATGTTTCTTCCTCCTAACGTGACAAGCATCACTGTTCCACAATAGGAGAAGCTCCATTAGCCTGAGTCCTGAGTGAGGAAATGCAGAGCAGAACCTGCTGCCAACTCAGAAGCAAATGAACATGCAGCATAGGCAAGAAATACATCTTTGTTGTTATAAGTTGCTAAAACTTTGCAGTTGTTTATTATTCTAGCTTAACCTAGCTTATCCTGAATGATACAACATTTAAATCAGATTGAGCAAAGTTGAGGAAAAATAGTTAACCACAAGACAGATTTGAGGAAGTTACTGAAAATGCAGTTCAGAGGAATAAATTGATTAAAAATATGAAAGAAATGTTGTAAGATATGGGATATGGAGTATACAATGAAAAAATTCCAAAGACACTTATTAGGAGATCCATAAGGAAAGAATGGGGAAGAGGAAGTATTCAAAGGGATTTTCTAGAATCTGAGAATCTAAAGAAAGACATAAATCACTGGATTCAGAAAGTACAGTGACTTCCGAGCAGGAGAAATGAAAACACGTTAAAGAGAAACTGCAGAACAGCAAAGACAAAGTGAGATCTTGAAAGTAACCAGAGAGAGAAGAAAGAGTATTTACAAAGGAATGACAATTCTCAACAGCAATAATTGAGCCAGAAGACATGAAGTAAAGTCTTCAAAGAGCTGAGAAAACATAACCATCAACCTAGAGATAATATAAGCAGCTAAATTATCATGGCAGTTTGAGGGCTAGGTAAAGATATTTTGAGACAACAACTGAGAGAGTTTACCTCTCACAGACCCTTTCCAAAAGAACAACTACAGGATATACTTAAGGAAAAATAAAATTGAGATCAAAAGAATATAAGTTGCAAGAAGGAATGGTGATCAAAGACATTTGTAAACACGTGCGTAAATCTAAAAAAGCATTCACTCTATAAAATAACAATTATGATGAATAATTTGGGATTACAAAAACAAGGTGAAATAAAAATACTGAGAAACAGTATAATTCAAGATTTGAGGGAGTTATTGTTTTAAGATTTATTCAAGAAAAGAATAGAGATCATGATTAATTTTAAATTTAAAGTCACATAATATGTTGAAAATGAAAAGGGGGCACACTAAAGATTAGGACTAAAATGTATATCTTCCAAACCAACATAGAGGGTGGGAGGGGTGGTTAGGAAAAAATTGATTAATGAAGCAAGGTAAATAGAAAATTCAAAATAAGAAGGTAGAAATATATGAATAATCAAAAGAAATAGAAACAGCTTAAACTTGTTGGTTAACAGCAAATCTCAGATTAGATTAAGGAAAAAAAATCAGCCATGTGCTTTTTAAGAGACATACCTAAAATACATGGATACGTGGGATAGACAGATATATAGTCTAGATGACATTGGTCAAACTGAATCAAAGTGAATTGAGCTTTCAAAAACCTTTCTCTATACACATTAATGTTTTCTGGTGGCAGTATTATCCAGATGTGGTGCTAAACATTTTACATGAATTCTATCATTTAATGTATGTACTAAAGAGAAGGAAATCCTAGGGCTGGTTTCCTTTGTTCTGAATTATTTTGTAGGTGACGTATTGAATTTCCATTCTCTATCCACCCTGCACCTTCCTTGCTCATCATTTCCCTGACTGTACATCCCTTGGATAATCAAGAAATGACCCAATAAGGCTTGGTATTGCTACGAGCAGTTTTCATACTCTCTCCAGGGTATTGCCCAGAGACTGTGCAGCAGTGTCAGATGGAGATCAGAGGTCCAAGACTGGGGCTTCTCATAGAGCCCAGAGGAGCTGGGATGAAGTTCTGTCCAAAAAAGTCCCCACTCTGCTGGTGATCATCTCAGAGGGTGAAGGGCCAAATTCAGTGTCTCCAACACCTAGGCCCTTGGACCATCCCTTGAGGATCAGTTCTGGCCCATAGGTACTTTGGCTTAGTGTCTGCCTGTTTCCTTCTGGAGCCTACTCTGAAAACTTACCTGCCTTCTCTTCTCTGTTCCCTCCTGCTGCAGAAGACGGGGTCCCTCGCACAGCGCGGTCCATGTCCCTCACGCTGGGAAAGGTAGGCATGTTCAAGGAATACCAAGGCTCCCAGAGGAAGTACAACAGAAGTTTCCAGTCGCCCAGGAGGTCATTGATTCTTGGATCCCTGGGTGCCAAAGAACCTCTGGGCGGAGCCTCTAATTCAGCTTCCCACACTTGCTATCTCATCCTCCAACCTTCTCTTGCTCATGGTTTCCCTGACTGTACCATCCCTTAAATGAACGTGAAATGATGCGTCAACCTTGGTCTGGCTATGGTTTTTGCACACTATTCAGGGTGCCAGAGACTATGGGTCATTTTTGCTCCATTTCTTCAGGACCTAATAAGCTAAAATAGAAAACATGTTGAGAAATCACTCACCACTAACAAAATTTGTGTTGACTTTGGTCACTCTCACTACCTCAAAGCCAAAACATCCAGTGAACAATACTACAGCATTAGGAACTAGTAGGCATTTTCTAGGCCTTTCTGAACTGTGAGTGCTTTCTCCTTCATGACGATGGTCCTCGTCACTTCTCTTTCCACAGAACATGCCCCGCCGGAGGGTCAGCGTTGCTGTGGTTCCCAAGTTTAATGCCCTGAACCTGCCCGGCCAGTCCCCCAGCTCATCACCCATCCCCTCCTTACCAGCCCTGGTGAGTATGATGGTGCCTGCCTCCCAGCCCTCAGGCTCACTACTATGGGGTGACTCAGCTCAGGGCAGGGTCAACCAGGAGAGGAAATTCCCAGTGCAGATTCTGGGCTATGAGCTCAAAAGGCTCAATATAGACAAGGCCATGTCTTCCACCTCCCTGAGAAGACTCAGTATCCTTCTGAGGGCAAGGTGCTGGCAGCTCAGTGAGTGTTCCTTGTAGATGGTATCTCTCTTCATGCTTAAGCCGCAGACTTCCAAGGTGGGATGATTTTTTTCTGCTTTGCAGTGGGTTGAAGCAGCTGAAGCTTGCATTGCGTAGTAAGTGGTAGAGCTGAGCTTTGAGCCCTAGACTCTCTGATTCCAGCGCCTGAGTTTTTAAACCCAATGTTATCCTGCCTCGGTTCATTGCAGCATTGTTTACAACAGTGAAAAGCTGGAAATAACCTGAATTTCCATTAAAAGATTGGTTTAATAAATTATGGATATCCCTATAAGGGGTTTCTATACAACCACTAAAACTAATAATTAGAATGTAAATCTTTATTTATTGACATAAAAAAAGACCATAATTTATTAATAAAAAACAATTTAAAAACAGTATGTACAAAAATACCCAGTACACACAGGATAATTCTGTTTTGCAATTTTAAAAAAACAGCGTTTTTCTATGTGTCAACTTAGAAAATTCTGGAAGAATATATGTAAAACTATCAATAATGGGGTTATCTCTAGGCAATGGTAAAACCACAGGCAATTTTATTTTCTTGGTGTCTTTTTATATTTCTCTAATAAGAATATATTACTTATAATCAGAAAAAATCCATTTCAATTTTTTGTAAACAAAGATAGTTCCTATACAACAAAATATTTTCCAGATCCCAGGCCTTTGTGAATCTAGTTAATCCTATCTAAAACTCCTCTAGTTCTTTCTCCAGTTGTTTCCCTATGCCCTGTCCTTGACCAGCACTACTCTATCAGGAGATAATCTGATCGTGTAAACAAAAGGTAAAGTGGATTCAAGCTCTATTGTGGTGCCCATAGGTAGCAATAACTCGTAAACTTCTTTCACCTCTTCCTGCCTTGAGCATTTCAGTCATCTATGAAATACATAAACTCCCAAATCACCCATTAAAACGAAGGAACCTGAAAAAATTTTTTAAAAAGGAGCCTGGGGAGGGCTAGTTAGTGTGTTTTAACAGACCTACTTCCCATACTATTCTAAATATAGAAATGTAGTTCCCAAATATATATTCCTTTAGACTAGGAGTTGCCAAGCAGGGATATACATTAAAATCATGCAGGGTGCTTCTAAAACGTTCTATGCCCAGGCCCCACCCCAAGATTCTGGATTCGATCAGTACTTTAAAAAAATCTCCACCAGCTGATTCTAATATGCAGTTGGAGCTGAGAATAGTTGCTTAACCCAAATCCATTGCAACAAAACAAGGTGGCAGTCCTGGGGAATTTATTATAAAGAAATGTCTGATGGCTTCAGCTTTCAGTAAGGACAAGTGTCTCCTGAGAATTGTGCTTGGAGCTGTATCTCCAGGGCAGTGATGGGCCTGTGTGTGGTAGGAGGCCCGCTGGCATGCAGTCCAAGCCAGTAAACAGGGGACTGAGAAAAACAGTGTAAACTCTTCTCTTCACTCAAGGAAACTTGGAAGAACAGGAGGAAAATGTGCAACTTGTATGTGCCCCAGAGGGCTCTGAGGAAAGGAGGACAGGGAGGGTCCATGCCTGGGCTCAGACGCAGATTATAAAGCGTGGGGAGGAGGAAGGGAAAGAGGAGCAGCCCCTCCCCAGCATCATCAGAGACCTAGCAGCTCTGGCCTTTTCTTTCCCAGCTGATCCTCAATTCTCTGTCTCCTGTTTTCCATTCAGTCAGAATCAGCCAACGGGAAAGGCAACCTCCCTGTCACCTCAGCACTGCCTGCACTTTTGGAAAAGTAAGTTTGTTGACTTTCTTTTTAACTTTGGGGATCTCCAGGGAAGATTTTCCCCAAATCATCTTTCCTCCCATCCTCACTCCCAAAACGTGACGGAAAGCAAATTAAGTTCTAGGAGAAATGAGTGGGATTCTGAGATCCACAAAGATTTCAGACCCAGTTTGCAAAATTCCCAGACCAGGAAGATGCTGTGGCCGAAGCCAAGTGTCCCACAATCTAAGAAGAGCCCAGAGAAGATGGAAGCCTTCTTTGTTGGCTGGGGCTCTTTGGGCTACAAATATAAGAAAGCCCCGACTCTCAGTGGCCTGAATAGTAAGTGCAGAGGTAGGGCTTTTCCAGGAGTGCTATAGCAGGGCCTCGGCTTGGCCTCTCCTGCTTCCTTGCCTCTGCTCACTTTAGATGTTGACTCCATGAGCAGGCTTGTGGTAAATGGCTATGAGTTCTAGGTAATCCATCCAGACATGACAAGATCTAGAGGAAGAAAGGGAGCATCTCTTCCCATATTTCTTTCTTAGGAATGAACCCAGAAGCCTTTCCTCAGTCTTCCTTCTTATCTTCTTGGCAAATTTGAAACATGATCCCTTTCTAAACCAATCACAGGCCTTGGGAATGGGATTGTCATCATGGGCAGAGGCCCTGGAGAGGGGAAGGAGTGTCAGCTTCCCATGAAATAAAATGGCTCCATGAAGAAGAGTAAATTCTTGAGCAAAATCATGTTGCTGTTGGGAAGTGGGAAGGAGAGTAAGTACTGGATTAGCAACCAACAGTGTCAGCTACGCCTAACTTTTCTAGGCATCTATGTAGTTTTCGGGTCTTTTCATCCTCAGCCAGAGCAAGGCAGGCTGTTTCTACACACTCAGAGGAGTTTATAATTTGCTTTTCAAATTCTTTCATTTGCTTGCTGGAAAACATCTGGATCACAGCTGCCACCTCTCAGAACTTTCCCCTTGTGTCTTTCCTCACTTGGTAGAACATACACCTCTATTCTTCCTTCTTCCTTGTCTTGAGACAGCTTTAGTCCCTCATTTTTCATTGCTGTTAGAATAGTTTTACTTAACCTGGCAAGGAACGTCTATGTTGGCCCCTTTTCGGGACAGACAAGCTCCCAAGCTCCCACCCCTAGACTCAGCCTGTGTTCCTCACCTCTTAGTGTATGCAACCACTGACATACCACTCAGTGACTCACTCCACAGTAGTCTTGAAGTCTGCCCAGCATTTCCTTGCTTTGCCACCTTACCCTGCATAGGCTTATAGGACCTTCATGTTGTGTCGGGTATTTTTGTTTATTTCTTGGTTTCCCTGTTTTCCTGATCACTACAAGGAAACTTTAAATTACAGGGAAATTGTAAAGGGATGACAAACTAACAGCCATGTGGAAGTAATCATGGTCACAGAATCTTGCCAAGTCCCTAGAGTCATGGTGCTGGACCATGGTTTCTGAATCTCTCCAGAGATGACCTGAGTGAGAAGCTCACTAAAATTCTCCCTTCCAATCCTGCTTTTGGGTGCACCAATGCCTTCTCCAGGAGGGCCCTCAACAAGGCCTCATTTCCTATTCTCAGCCTGCAGAGCCAGTCGAGACAGAAGATCTATGTCCCCACTCTTCTCAACAGACTCTGATCATGATAGGGCGGGCCTGGACTCTAGAACGAGTGCTCTGGCCACTTGAGAGCTTCTATCTGAGGCAGTGGGGAACACCAAGAACCAGAACTATCCTTGGTAGGAAAAATGTGAGGGGCAAAATTGGGGACAGCAGGCAGCAGCCCTGAATTGGGAGTGGCAACGACTAAGGATCAATGGTGACATCACTATCCCAAGAGTTTAGAATCAGGAGAAATGACAGAGTGAGTATTGAGATAAATCAAGCAAGAAGCTCCAGGAAGGTGTCTGTAGCTCACTTTTATGGGCTACCCAGAGAGACTGCATGATCCATTAGCCATGCTGTGGCTTACTCATTTGTTGGGAATACACCCAGCCTGGAAAGATGGCTGCAAAAGGGGGAGGGAATATTCAAAGGGAGAGGGATCAGACTAACAACAGCTACCCTGTCTGGATTTCTAAAAGGTGCTAAGTGATTTCCATCTGAATTCATGAAACTGGAAACATTAAATAGATTGCCAGGAGGCTAACACTGAGACAATCTGAGTGAAAATGAATTCATATCTTCCATTCAAACACAAATGCAGTCGACTCTGGCTACCTTCTCCATATTGTCAAAGAGAAACAATGCATTATAAGTTAATAAACATTGCTTTCTAGATTGTTGTGTTCAGCTTGATGTTAAGATGATTTCACATTTCCCTAAGTGTACACTGAGTAAGCCAGAGGGGACTTGCTAAGCACATGAAAGAGGAGAAGATCAAATTACCTGTGGCTAGTTCTCAAGCAAATACCTGAGACCTCCATGGGATTTGAGAGAATTCTGAGCCTTGTTATTGCAGGTCACTTCCTAGTAAACTGTTCACTCCACAAAGGTCTAAAGACCTGTAGACTTAGGGAAAAATATGGAGTGATATTTAAAGTTAGTCTTAAAGATTAAAACAGAACAAAGCTCAAGAGCCGTTCTACAAGTAGGAAGAGCTATTTATTCATAGTCTTTTATTCTCTCCTGCCTTTGACAATTAATCACCAAAGGCCAGGCACCTAGAATGCTCTCAAGGAGCTCACAGTCGAGTGGGAAAGACAGGCGGGAAACAGGCCATTATCATACGATGTGATGGGTGACATCGTGAGGAAGTACAGGTGGCTAAGGGAACAACACACAAGAAAATGAGAGCCTTAACCCAGATTGGTGGGGGGCAAGGGGGGGGGCTCAGAAAATGTTTCCTCTAGGAATTTACTTTTAAAGTGAAACCTGAAGGTTATATAGTCAACTAGGTTAACTGGAGGTTAACAACATTCCAGGCTCTGAGGCAAGAAGGTATGAAGTAGTCAAGGAATAATGATGATGATGATGATGATGATGATGATGATGACTGTTATTATTTACAACAGGCTTACTTTATGTCAAGTGCTGTTCTAACTGCTTTACATGAATGATCTCATTTAATCCTTCCCATAATCCCATGAGGTAGGTATACTATTAATATCCTATTTTATAGATGAGGAAACTGAAACTCGGAGAAATCATCGTTTGCCTGAGGTTACACAGCTAGTTGATAGCAGAACGCATGCTCTTAACCTCTTAATAGACCCTCCAACTGGAAGAACAGAAAGAAGTTCAGCGTGACTAAAGAGAAGAGGATGGATTTTAGAGCTGTTTTTGAAAAAGTTCCCTTAAGCTATCGTGAAAGAACCTAGCGACTGCCTGGGCATGGAGGGGAGGGCAGAGTGGGGTGGGAACAGAGGGTGTACATGGGGCCATTCACTGGGGCCTCGGCAAAGCCATGGATGTGGATGATGCACAGTGCTAGTTTCAAAAAAGGAGTCATTATACTTATACATCACAGAGCAATTTTCACTATAATCTCTAAAATAACCATTTTTCTAGACTTTTGACGCAGCCAGGGTAAATTGCTTAAAGATTTTATATGACATCAAATATATACAGTAAGCCACTCCCCTTTGCTGATAGTATTCTGGAATGAATTAACCCTCAATCAGCTCATAGTGGACTCCAGGAATCTGGGAGTGAGTAACAGAGAGGAAGGAAGCTCTTCTAGCTCGGGTCCCCTGGGCTGGGCTTGTGCTGAGGAAGCCATGGCAGTGGCGGCAGCTCAGAGACATTGCTGAGCCAAAGAAGGTAAGATCTGTCCATTGGAAAGGATTATAGTCACTTTCAAACATTGTTTATGATGTGGAAAAACTAGACCCTAATATACCGCCGGTCAAACAACTAATATTTTGACTAAATAGCCCCTCGTGTTACTGAGAGCTGAGCACAATGACAAACATTTTTGACCCAGCGGACATGAGAGAACAATGAGCCTCATTTTAATGAATCATCTCAGAAAGAAAGCACGCAGGCTCTTGGGCTGGGAATAAATGCCAAGATCCATGAGTGTTTGGCCCAGAAACCCCTAGGGTGGGCACAGGCTGTGCTCAGCTCCAAGTTTACAGCCGTGCATAGAGATTCCTTCAGCTCAACCCAAACACTGGGTTTTCAGGAAATAACCATTTACAGAGAGCACTTGCCTATTTTGCAAGATTAATACGCAGAGACTGGATGAGTCACAGAGAAGTCTATCTAACTCAACAGACACGCAAAGGTACTCACTGTGTGCCAAGCACCTTTCTAACTCACAGTCCCTCTCCCTGTGGTCACTGTCATGTGGAGGGATGGGTGTGTCTATGAAACATAAAATGCCCTATCTCCCAGTTATGTTGTGACAGAGGTGTAATGAGGGCATGGAGGGAGGGAGAGATCAACTTGAACCAGAGGGTGTGGGAGAGAGTAAAATTAGCAAAGCTTCCACAGGGGAGAAGGTATTTGAACTGAGTTTTAAAGGTGCACAGGGAGAAACTTCCAGGTAGTTAGAGAAGATATTTAAGGAACTATAAGCTCAGTTGAGGGATCAGGAGATAAGAGCAAATGTTTTACATAATGTGTGCTTCCCCTACTTGCCACTCTACCCCCAGGATTAAAGCAGAGGCTCTCCCAACCCATCTCGTTCTCTAATCAAGCAGCCTTTGAAAGGAGGGCAGCCTCATAAGCCAGGGCCCAGCCTGAGGGCAGGAAGGCTTCTCTCAGCGGGTACCCTGGGACGCCACACACACTCAGAGCCCCAGGAAAAGACTTCTGTTGAAAGGGAGGGCTCAAGGAGGTATGGAAAGTGCCTCTTGACATGAAGTTAGAAGACCAAGGTGAGAGTCCCAGCCAGGTCTACCAACCACCAACAATGTGAACTTAGGCAAGTCATTTAATCAACCTGAGCTTGGGTTTCTCATCTGTGAAGCGGGATAATACCCCACATGGGTGGCGGATAGTACAGTTAAGAACCTCAGCAGATGTCAGACTGTACAAGGTCAAATGCAAGCTCTATCACACTGGTTGTGTGAACTAGGGCTGGTTATTTAACCTCTCTGAGCCTTGGTTTCCTCACCTGTCAAACTGAGAACAATAGTATCACCTCTTTTATTGGATCGTTCACGAGTCGTGAGTGAGATCTTAGCACAGAGTCTGATACATAAGATAAATGCTCGCTCTTCCTGGCATTGGGAAGGTCAAGTGAGAGAATGTATGTGAAAGCATGTTAAGAACTAAAGCCTCGCAGGTGAATCGAGTTGGACAGGGGGATCAACTCAACATGGGACAATTGAGCCCTGGACAGAAGGTCCACATGTTAAAGCATCAGTGAAGTGCGCCTCCTGGCTCTACTGGGAAAAGTTTTAGTCTGTAGAGAGCCGTGACCGAGGACGGGGGAAGCTGGTTTACCATCACTGGGTCAGCAAAACTCTAAGGTGTATGAGTGTGTTATGGCACACAATAGACATGCACCTGAGAAACGCAGTAAAGCAGTTTTATGTAAATTTTACCATACTTTAAATTCTCATTTAGGGTTCCTCTGATTCTGAAGTGTCAGAGTAATAGAAATATCAAGTTCTCCATTGAAGATATAAATAATTGCCTGGTAATTTATCAGCTTGAATTTCTTTATAGATCAGGTTTGGGAGAACCTCAGATTGCTCCCAAATTTTACCAATAAATTTACTACACAGCTAGTAATAATAATAATAAATAACATTTGTTGAGTACCATCTTCTAGAAAGTTTACTTATATTTCATCATGAATTCTTACACTGCTGCCCTCAGGTGCATATTCTTATCCCCACCTTACAGTTGAGGGGTCTGAAGCTCAGGAAGGTTAAGTGATTTGCATGTGTTGGAGGTGGGATTTGAACCCAGGTTTGCCCCAGGCAGGCTCTTTACCTCCATGCTACACTGTCCCCCTTCATACATGTTTCTCATTAACCTCAAAAGTTGACAGCCATAGATAAAAGAAGTTAAAAGTGTGCTACCAATATTTCATTTCTAATATATAAATTTATTTCACAAAATAATTGCTTTCTCAGCCCTTGGCTGGAGCTATGTTTTTCTGCTCTTGTTCTAATGATTTGAACAAATAGGAAACTGCACATTAGGCCGAGGTCACGTGGAAGGGAGTGGATAATGTAATTTGCAAAAGGAGAACTGTTATAAATAGCTGATATTTTTAGAGTGTTATCTTTCTTGTTCACAATAGGTTTTGGCTTCCAGCCTGATAAAATGTAAATTTTGCAAGGTCTGAGGGAAACTAAGAGATGGGAAACTGATGCCAAGAATGAGGAGAAGGTATAAGGTTCCCTCTTAAAGCCTGTCTGAGAGCTCAGTGAGGGTGGCAGCTGGGATCTTTCAGAGTCTGGCTGAAAAGCTCTGCTCACGGTTTTGCCTCCTTCGAGGGTGCCTCCTTGACATTCCTCCTGTTGGGATTCCAGACACCCAGGTGGGCTGCAGGATCTATAGGGAGGTCATGACCCTCAGGATACTTCCTTTAAACTTGTCCTCAAATGGGCCGCAGCTCTGCCAGGACCCTGCTATGATTTTCTGGCCTGGGCATCGCCCTCTTTCATGTGACGCTTTAGGCCTTCTCATCTCTCCTCAAAACTTGCAAGGCCTCTCTACCTCTCAGTCTCAGGAGACACCTTGTCTTCCACCTGACAGGGAAAACTTAAGCTATCAGATAGCAGCCTGTTCATCTTCCTTCACCAGATCCCCAACCTGCAACCTACCATCTTCATCTCCTTCCTCCCTTTGTTATAACCAAGGGGAAGTTTCTCCATCTTTCTAAGGTCTGTCCCTACTTCCCTTTTCAAAGAATTTGTTCCTGTGGTCATCTCTTTCTCTCATCCCCTCTACTGGGTCATTTCTATCCACATTCAAATGTGCTTTTATCCCTTGACCCACTTCTTCAGCTATACATTCCCCCAGCGTACTCTTCTGCCCCCTTTCTGAATCAAATTACTGTGTACCCATTCTTTACTAAGCCTGTCCAATCTTCTGTCTTTGGCTGCCACCATTTCACCAAAACTCCTCTTGACCACAATATTATCAAATCTAATAGTCTTCACCTTTTCTGTACTCATCTGACGTGAACTCTCAGGAATGTGACACTTAGCTCTCCCTCGTTGACACTCTCTGCTCTCTTGGTTCCCGGGACTCCACACTCTCCTGGTTTTCCTCCTACCTCTCTGGCTGCTACCTCTCAGTCTCCCCTGTAGGTTCCTCCTTCTCCCCCTGAGCTAAGGGCAGAGATGCCTATGGCTCTGTCCTGGGTCCTCTTCTCATCCTTCCTCATACTATCTTCCTAGGCAATCTTATCCATTCTCCTGGCTTTAAAAATCATCTATATTCTGACAACACCAAGTGAATATCTCCAGCCTCGAACTCATCTCTAAGCGATTTTGGTATATCCGACAACCCACTTGACATCTCTACCTGGATACCTCATAGGCATCGAAAATTTATCTCATCCAAAAGTTAACTCCTGCCACACTGCTTCTTTCCAGTTCCTCAGACATCTCCATTTCTTTTGGCTTCATACATCCTGCATCCTGTACTTTCCCTCTAACATAGATATGGCTGACTTCTTGTCTTTCACCAGATCTGTGCTTCAGTTACATAGCCTCAGAGAGCCTTTTCTGACCACTTAGTCTAAGCAAATTCTCTCCTTGTTGTTTTCTGTCACTGCACAGAGTTTGTTTCTTTCACAAAAGTTATCACAATTTGTAGTTAATTACATATTTTTTCTTTCCTTTTTTGGGGGCTTTCTTTCCTGCTCCATGTTGAAAACGACTGCTTCTTTTATTTTCTGATGTATCCCCAGCACACTACAAGGTGCCTATGACTCAGTCAGTGTTCGATAGATACTTAAATGAATGAAGCAAAAGATGGACTGCAGGCATGGAACAACCCTGAATATTTTGGTCCACCTCCATCTTCCTTATCTTAGCACTGTGGAGCTCCCACTAGCTGTCTGTCCACTCACAGCATCTTCGAGAATAGGAGTAAAGGTGGATTTGGGAGCATGAGGAGAAGGGGAGCTGGTGCAGTATTTGATGTTTGGGGGTCTAGGGAGGATTCATGGATTAGGGCCTTTATAAAATCTTGTCTCAAGGTAGAAGGATTGAAATGAGTTCAATCCAGAATAAGTTTCCTCACTTGTGATCAGGAAGAGGGAAAAGACATAGCTTGGTTTTCAGACACCCAGTCTTTCCCTGAAAGGATGCCCTTTACTTCCCTCTGCTCATTAGTGGAAAGACAAATGGGGACCCAGATTGCGAAGCCTCTGCTCCCCTGCCGACTCCAAGCTGCCTGGAGGAGATTAGCCAGGAGGCCAAGGCCAGGATGGAGGAAGAAGCGTACAACAAGGGGTGAGTCAGACGTCGGCCACCCTGAGGTCACCTGGCAGGTCTCAGATACCTTCCCACAGGCCTTTCCTGTCTCTTAGAGGATTTAGGGAAGCAACCAGTGGCCCCAGGACCTCCTTGACTCAGCAAGGAACTGCATAGGAAAGAGCGGTACTGTTCCACAGGAAGAACACGAGGAAGTAGGGAGAGAGGGTGTGGTTAGACAATAACAAGACTGCCCTCTTTTTAGGCAGAACGCCACTGCCCAGAATGGTCTGGAAATCAGGGTCCCTGGGTAGGTTCCTCTTAGTGGTGCCTGAGGCTTCCTGACACGTGCCCAAAGCTGTCACATTGCTGCCAGCAGTGCCCAGGAGCAGCTGCAACTCTGCTTCCTAGATCTGCCCCGGCTATCCCTTCTTCCTCTAAACGGGAGTCCCCTCGACTGCCAAGTGTCCCCTTCTCTAAGTGAGCTCCAATGACACCTCTGGTCTATTTCAGTCCCTGATGGGACAGAGAACTGAGCAGGGCCCAAGCCCAGCCAGGTAGAGAATTACCTCTGACCAGGCTCACATCCTGAGCTTCTCCTTTCCCCGCAGCTCCTGAAGAAAATGCAGCTTCCCACTGATGTGGGACCTGTGGGCTTCTGCATGGCAGTCGCGTACATAGTGGTGGGACTGCCCCTGCCAAACTGCGCTGGCCTTAAACACTCAGCTGTAGGACAAGCAAAAAGAGTATGTTTAGGGTAATATTGATCCTGGGAGAAGGAAATTAGAAGGATTTCTCTTGGAAAGCCTGGCTCTTCACCCACAACACTCCTCTACACTCTCAATGCATGGGGATTAACGCCTCCGTTGGCTTTGTAAACATTTATTGAGTACCTCTCTAGGCCAAGCTGTGTGCCTGTCACTTCCATAAAACTTCTCCACAAGCCTGTGTGACGAATGTCACCCTCCCTAGGTCAAGCCGTATGCCTGGCACTTTCTCAAAACGTTCCAACACTCTGTGAGACAGGTGCCACCCTCTCCACTTTACAGGTGCGTAGCTGAAGCGCCAAGGTTACAGAGAGCAGTGCAATTTTACCTCGACTGAATATTTCATAGCATAAGAGCTCCATCAGGGGAGACTGCACCCACATTTTTTCCCTGTCAGTTTTGTCATGCTTTCACATAAACAGGAAAGATGACTGAGGAGTGAGGGGAAATTGTACTGACACTAGCCACCTTGGGATTGAGGGAGCTTCCCAGCTTTTTCCTGTTGTGTGGAACCATAGGAAGTGCATAATTACTGGAGGTGCTCAAGTCCTCACCTCTAGGAACTCAGGAAAGGATGCTCCAAGCCTGGTCTTTCCAGACTCAGTCGTTCCCTTTTGCCCTCCAGATACCAGGAAGGTCTAAAGAAGACGAAAGAGCTTCAAGACCTGAAGGAAGAGGAGGAAGAACAGAAGAGTGAGAGTCCTGAGGAAGCTGAAGAGGCAGAAGAAACTGAGGAAGAGGAAAAGGACCAGAGAAGCAGGTTGGAGCCCTTGCCATTGCTGAAATGGGTTACAATTCACTTAATTGTACAGGAGGAGATGCCTGTCCAGGGCAGCAATGGGTCTCGGGCCCATGTGAGCAGCCAACAGAAACCAAGAGGGCACTCATGTTGGGGGAGGAGGCAGAGGAAACCCCAAGGAGCCAAAATAGTTAAGAAGGGGATGTTTGTGAGAGCTGAGGAGTCAGAGGTGGTCAAGGGCAGGGCCGGCAGCAATCAGGAGCTCTCAGGAGCTGAGAAACTGTGAGGGACCCTGACTGGAGTCCCTCCTAGGCCAGCCACAATTAGCTCCTTTCCCAGGCATCCCCATGAAAGATTTAAGGTCAAGGGGACTGGCCTGAAGCCCTAGAGGGGTTTTCTTACAAGAACGGGCAGAGAGATCACATGGGGGAAGGAACAAACTTGGCTCGATGACAAAGGTGAGTCTCCAACAGGTCCCTTCCATGCTGGTCAAACACGCTAGGTCATCTGGACAGTGTTTTCAATTTAGACTGGAAATACTTGAGTTGTTTAAAAATATATTTTATATTTCAAGTGTATTTTTTCCTAAATCAGTAATAAAATATATAACTTGTAGATAAAGATAGTATAGATCCTGCATCTTGTTTTTCCTGTGCCCTATGGATATAGTGACCACATCAGTGTCCTGGATTTTAATGATAGCCCCAATTTCCTGTATTCTTTCCTGTTGTCTCTATTAGTACATTCAAACTAGAAGTATTGAATTTTGACTTTTAAAAATGTGGTTACAGCAAACTAAAACTGGAATGCTTCACCAAAATCTTTGTTTTTAGACTCCCAGTCTGTCTTGGGGTCCAGGGTGGCTCCAGCCAAAATGATTAATTATCTAATCAGCTGCTAAACTTGAGACAGGGTATGTGTCTGTGTCTCATCACTGGCAGACTGTGGGAATCACATGCATGCAATGAACTAGGTAATAAAATGAAGGTTAGAAGTGAGATAGATATGCTTCAAAGCACATAGGAACAACCAAGAGAGCCCAGTCGGTGGAAGATTCGACCAGAGTGAGAGGTCTCAGCCTGCATGAGTCAACCCCTGTGTTCAAGGAAAGAGCAGTCTGGGAGAGCTGGAGAAAATGCTTCACTGTTGAAAACAAACCTGTGCTACGATGCGCCACCTCCCCTAATGAAGAGCCCCCGAGTTTTAACAATGAAAGCACAGTCTCTACCCCAAGCAGCTGGATCCTGTTCTCCTTATGTTTCCTCTCCCCCTTGGGGGTCCTCTGTTCTTATTTTGCAGACCATCACACTGCCTCCCTCCCCTTTAATGCAGCCAAGCCCGGGCCTGGACTACAGCCCTTCTTTTGGCTCCCATCAATACAGCTAAGACAGGCTGGAACTTCTAACATTTTCAAACACCAAGAAAGAACAAAAGAGAACTAAACAGACTGAGTACATGGAATATAAACAGTCTGGTTCACAAAGCACAGGGCTGGAATCCTTATCTAGCTAATTTGATCTTAGGCAATGGGCAGCTCCCTCCCATTTCGTGAAACCCCAGGGGAAGTAAGGCTGCGTCTGGGTCCCTCTCTGTCCAGCTTATGGTCAGCAGCACATGCCAATAGCCGCCCTTCCCATCCATCGTCCAAGAATGTCTTCTTGGTCTTGCTGATCCTGAGAGACGTCCATCTCTCTCCCAACCTTTGCTCCCTCTCGGATTTACTTTTAGGTCTTGAGAACATGCTTATACTTCAGGTGATGGATACCAGGCCTCAGCACAGCCCTCAGAAGGGTTCTTGTCCTTCAGACAAGCTTCACCTTTTCGGGCCCAGCAGTGTGGCATCACCTTCTCCATAATGACTAACACTGCTGTCATATAACCTGCCCACTCACAGTTATAAGGTCCCTTCCTCTCCTGTCACCCAAGCCAGACTGGGCTCTGAGAGCTGCTGTCATCAATGCCAGGCAATCCCCATTCACTCCTGAGTCCCTGAGACACACAGTTGCCTGCAGGCACCTGCACTCAAACAGGATTCCCCCATGAAATGTTGGCATCTCATTAACAAGCAAGGTTTGAAGTTATTAAAAGTTCCATGTCCTACTAAGTGCATTTAAAAAAAACTAGGCTAACTCCAGCAGCTGACTCCTTATTTAAGAGATTCAACATCAAACTCTAGTCTTTTTGTCTGAATTTCCCTCTGTTATAATAACATATAATAATGTAATCTATTATAAACATTACTGTCTGGAGGATCAACTTAAATGACCTTTGGGTGAATCAACCCAATATTTTAACCATATTAAAAAAGGAAACACAGTCTTCTGATGTTTATGTAATACACTGAACAAATGAGACACATAAAGTGCAACAGAAAACTTCTGTCTTTTCTGCCCATTCACACCTGCTCTGTGGGGCCAAGATGATATTAGGCAGATTCTTTTACTTTTCCAATAACTTTCAGAAAACAGAAATCCTCTGGTCAATTTTAAGTTCCAAGAATAACCTCATTGCAGTAATTAAAATGATCAGTTCCCTGTAATAGTCAAAAGCCTGAACTTTTTATACAGCTCAAGCTTCTCTCCTCCTCCAGCTCCAGTCCGCTTCGGGAAGGAAGCCCGTAGTGGGGACCGGGAGCCTGGTTTCTTTCTCTCTGTCCCACTTGCTCTCCTGCCCCCACCCTAGCCTTGCTAATGCAGTGTCTGGCCTCTCTGAGGCTAACGCTGGGAAAGAGGACCGAGATTGAGGGGTGGGGAAGGTACTACTGGACTGGCATTATTGTGCGCAGGCTCCAGGCCTCGGCAGGGGTTTAAAGCTGACTTTCTTTAGTGTGTTGTCTTATGAGACCTTCAGAGAAAACCACTCCTCCCACCCCCCACACACATTCACACCATTACTGAGCATCTCTCAGCTACAGGTCCCTTTATGAGGTCGAAGGTATCTCTTCAAATAGCCACTTAAAATCCCTCTCTAAGTCCTTGGCAGCTGGAAGTATACCTTCATCGTTCAGCTTCTAGGTAGCATTTCTGGGCAGGATCTGTGATGCCCCAATACCAGCTCTCCTTCGCCTGACTACATCCAGTTAAGGTGAAATGTGGACCTTGGGTCCACTATTGGTGGGAGGGCAGTTTTCCCTATCACAGCTCCCTACGCTGATGCCACCAAGCACTTCAGCAAGATTCTTGCTCTTCAGATTTCTCTGACTGGACACACCAGTGCCCTGAGTCCCCCAAACTGCAATGTATTACACTCTCCAAGCAGTATCTCTAGAGCCCCTCTCTAGGCCCCAGAGAAGGGGAAGCAACCTCACCCCTCCCTATGGAGCAGCAGGTAGAACTCAGAACCACCAAAAATTGATCTCTAAAAGAATTCTACTTATAATCTAATTCTGTTTGTAATCTCTTTTATAGGCTGGAGATGGGTGACCAGCTCAGGGTCACAGAGCCAGATCTTGACCTTCTTTGCAGCCCACTGAAGAGTGGGGTTACAGTGGGATTCTCCCTACTCTGGCAGCTTGTTGGGGCACATGGAAATACAGCGCAAAGGAAAGACTGCAGTTTAGCAACCAATTATATCTAAATAGGAACTAAGGGATCTAAATAGGGCTGAAAGAAAATGAGCTTCCATTTCCAAGCTGGCCCTTCCCAATAGTTGTGAAAATAGCCAAAGATCTTCACCTTGGCTAAGATGCTCACTGTTTTGCTCTGCTTAAGTGTCCCTGAATCGATCGTCAGAGGGTTCCCATGTGGAATAGAAACAATCCTAGGCGGCATTCTGAGCATCTGGCCCCTTTCTAAGGAGGGTATTTGGGGAGTCTTTCTATCCACTGCAAGGCATCGTTTTCCTACTAACTCTGAATTAGTGCTCTCTTCTTCTCAGCAAATGACCTGCATATTTCAGCGTCTATGTGAGCCTCAAGATCTCAGACAGCCCCCCCGTCACTTTCCTCACCTCCTCCAATTAGTGATCCTCAGTATTCTCATTTTTTGTATTATGTTTAAAAAAATACACCTGGGATTAGAAACATAAAGAAATACTAGCTTAATGAACGTTTCTAGGGCTTCTCCAGAGAGCTCTAAGAATGGACTCTTCAAAGTGGGCCATCTGATCAAATGTATTTTCACTAGGCCACAAAGAGAGTGAAAATGTTGAAACGCATTTAGGAAGAGAGGAAAAGGAAAGAGGGGAGTGAAGCAGGCAAAAAATGGAGGGGGGGAAGATGAAAGGGAAGGAGGGAAGAGAGAAAAGACAGAGTGGAGAGGGGAGAGAAAGAAGAGGAGGGAAAAATTAGAGAACGAAGATTAACGGGGTTGAAAAAACATCTTGAGTAAGCCACGCCAAGGTTGCAGGAGGCTACGAGTCCTCTGGTTGCCCCCGGGTGGTTTGAAGTGAGCTCTTGAGGTTGATCTGATTCCTTGTCATTTATCACTGGATGTAAAGAGTCTTCTAGGGATTTAGCACAGCCCTGACTCTGGACACAGTCAGATGTGGAACTGAGAACAACAAATTATGCATCTGAGCATGGAGGCAGGGGACAGATTAGAACTTGGAACTGATCACTAACACATTAAGTGCAGAAAACATGCTGGTCCTGTCTGGATGCCTGGGAGTATGGGTCAGCCAACCTTGTATCCTGGGGTTTGGGAGAGTTCAGATATCAATGACCATCTAATGAATAGATGAGGGCATGTGTGAATGAATGAATGATCAAACAAGTAAATAGAGTGTTTTAGCCTAGTTGCTGCCGACATCAAGGCTATGGACTGGTGGCATCATAGTCACCTGGGGAAAATTTTAAACTATTGATTCCTAGACTCTACCTTTGGAGGGCTTATTCAGTAGGCCTGGAGTATTTTAAATAATTGCTGCCAAGCAAGTCTATGCACAGCTAAGTGTGAGAGCCACTGCTCTAGACAGCATGGGAAGTATTCCCAGACAGAGAAGTATGTGTCTCGGCATCATATATACGCCCAATATACTAAACTTTCTACCTATTTTTTCATTTGACAGCAAACTTGAAGAATTGGTTCATTTCTTACAAGTCCTGTATCCCAAACTGTGTCAGCACTGGCGAGTCATCTGGATGATGGCCGCAGCGATGCTTGTCTTGACCGTTGTGCTGGGGCTCTACAATTCCTATAACTCTTGCATGGAGCAGGCCGATGGGCCCTTTGGGAGATCCACTTGTTCAGCAGCCCAGAGGGACTCCTGGTGGAGCTCAGGACTCCAGCAAGAGCAGCCTACAGAGCAGTAGGAAACCTGATGCCCAGCCAGTGCCCTGCTCCAGCACACAGCCAACTGCTCTTTCCCCAAGCACAGTGTGTCAGGCCCCGGTGTGGGCACACTGCCACCAGCCCTTCAGGGAATGAGCAGTGGCTCTTTCATGCTCAGCATCCCAGTGGCAGCTATTCATACACAATAACTGATGTTCTTGGAAGATCAACAAAACTGTCCTGGGAAAGCATCTGGTAGACAAAGAAGTCACCTTCACCGAAAACTCTAATGGAAGAGAAGGTCGCCTGCCCCTAGCTCAGATGGACAGGAGAAATAGAACACCTTCACTGTGGGGCACAGAAGCTCACTCTCCCATTTCCTCCCCACAGTTGGCCATCAGGAAGAATTGTGCCTAAAGGCTAACTCTGACCCTGAGGACCAGACCTGGAATTTGGAGTCGTGACGTGAATATCTTCCCATTTCCCATCTCATTCTCACAGACTCTCCTTCAGCCTCCCCTTCTCCCCTTTGGAATCAGAGTTTCTCTTTACAGAAGTAGAAAAGGGTTCTCAGAAAATTAATTAGGCTGAATTTAGCTCAGTGCTTGAAATGAAATGGGAAGATTTGAATTAATGTGTATGCATCTGAACACACACACAGCACACACATACACACAGCATGCATGTGCATGAAGCCAACAACCCTCCAAACGTGTGCTCTGGGTGTGTGTTCTGGATAAAGCCAACCCACAGATTTTCTCTAGGGGTGGGGCAGTCACCAGCGCCTGTTCAATGAGCTCTCCACATGGATTTAAGATGTTTGAAGAACAGAAAACTCATGGCTTCAATGGCGAGCTTGCTGGTTTCCATTTCAAGTGCTAATTCTAAGCTGCTGTACAGCATGGTCTGTTCCTACTTGATCTTTCCCATTGAGAGCAGTTAACCCACCTCTCAGGGGAAGGAGGAGACACGGTGTGCTTTCAGCTTCCGTGTGCCCACATGCAAGTGCGCAGTTCAGTTAGTGCTATTAGTGCTTCCGTTCAAAGCGGGTTTCCGACCCGAGTATGTTTCAGAGCATTCCCGAAAGTTGAGCATAACCCTGAGGGAGCCCATCCCATCTCCAATGGGACTTCTCGCTCCACCTTCACAGCCACTGCCTGCATTCATCCCTCATCAGTTTTGGGGGTTGTCGGTTTCCAAGTGGGTTTTATTGTGGTCGTTTTGGTTTTGTTTTGTTGTTTGTTTTTGTTGTCAACACTCATATAGAATTTACTAGGCCCAAACATTCTTCCAGGTATTATCTAGGTATTATTTCATTTAGTCCTCAAGACAAAGAAAAAACTATGAGATGGATACGACTCATCCCATTTTCAGATAAGAAAACTGAAGCACAGAAACCACAGGTAACTTGCCGAGGGCACCCAGTTAGTAAATCATGTGGCTGGGATGCAAACCCAGGCGGGCTGGCTGCAGGAGCGGTGCTCTTAACCCTTCCACGAAATTTCCTCTTCCAGTGGTCTCCTAACTGGATGCCTGACCTTCCAGTCCCACTCCCCCAAGTGGCCCTTCAGCCACTCCAAACCACTTCTGATTCCCAGACTTAAACTGCTTTTTCTCACAGCTCTGTTCCTCCACTCGCTAGTTTTTCTTCTGCCATTCTCTTTGCTTCTGGTCACTCTCTTCAGGACCAAGTGCAAAAATCATACCCTCCCTACAGGCTTGGATGTAAAATATTTTTTCATAAGAGACACATAAGTTGATCATATAAGAATCATGGATAGGATGCTCGAATTCATAGGAAAGAGATAGTTAGGAAAAGAGTTTTAATAGTAAAATTAATTGTGTATAGTTCTGGACCAGACCCACCGAAGGAGCTTTAGGCCCGCCGAGCCAAAGATAGGATGCCAGTGGAGCTCCCGAGAGAGCAGCCGTGGACGGGACCTCCCTCCAACTCGGCACCATTCCCCGCAGAATAGGCCACACCTCCTCTGTGCTTCCTGGCACTTTTTAAACATTTTCATTATTGACCATCACAACAGTGTATCACAGTAATTTATTTATATGTCTGTCTCCCCTAGCATTTCTCCTCAAAGACAAGAACCATGTCTTACCCATTCCCTGGGTAAGTGCCTAGCATGGTGGCTGATGCTTGGAAGGGTGCCATTAAATGTTTGTCAAAAGAACAAGTGAGCATCCAAGGTGGCAGAGAGCAGCCTGGAAACAGCTGACATTTTGCATACTTCCCAATACCAGCACCATCACCACCACCATCTCAATGAGAAAAATAACATCTTTACTATCCTCTAATATTTTTCAGTCTTACTGAGAGAGCAGAAATGAGGCCCGACTAGCAACACCATTTCCCAGCTCAAGGACTAAGCTTTACGCAAGCACTCCTTTCAGAAGATCCACCTAGATCAGGCCCCACTTTAAAATAGTGTGTTGATTTGGGGGGGGGGGGGGGCATTCTTTACAGTGGCTAGAAAACCCCTGTGAGAAGCCCAAGCCAGGGTTGACCGAGGATGTGCCATTAAAGGTAAAGAGGTGCAGACCAAGGCAGATGGACTTTGGGGGCATGGATGGATGTTTGCCCTGCCCCTTCCAGGGGGATCGGACCCCCTGAAGGAGCTTTAGGCCCTCAGAGCCAAAGACAGGATGCAAATGGAGCTCCCGAGAGAGTGGCTGTGGGACAGGACTCTAGGCTGGCAATGCCTAGTCTCAGTCTCCCTTAAAGAAGGACCAGGCTGAGCTGGCCCATTGTCTTGGCCACAGGGTCCCCACCCTTGTTTCCAGTTGAGACAAAGGCCAGGAGAGGAGGTGCAGTGAGCTCCTGAACCTCCAGCTGCTCCACAGAAAGGCCTGCAAGAGGATTCCAGACCAGGCCCTCACCCACACTACTCTGTGAGTAAGGGAGGTTGAGGAAAAGAAACAGCATAAGAGTAACCACATTTCCAAGGGCATTCCTGAAAAAGTACTTATCCGTATTTCTTTCTGAAAAGGAAAGATGGATCTGAAGTAGTTGCCACTGTTTCCAAAGCAGGAGGGAAATGGAGAGGAAGGCCCTATGCTTCCAACGGCGATAATGATCTGAAATCAAAGTTCCCCTCAAAATGCCTCTGAAGTCTCACATTTCTGCTTAACCCTAGGACTCTGGGTGCCTACCCTCAGTTGCAGAGTGATGTGTTGTTTGTGTCATTGTTGATGTCACCTCCTAACAGGACCTTCACTTCCCGGCTGCCACAGAGCCCATATGTATTGCTCCCCATGTACAGCCTGGCAAAGTGAATGGAGAGGGAGATGCTGGATTTGTGTATCACTGGCTGTCAGTTCCTAATGTTAAACATCACACAGGTGTGCTAGCATTGAATTATAGAGTGTCACATACCTGAGTTTGAAAATAAAAGCACATTTCCAAACCTTCAGCAGCAGCCAAATGCCTCCTCATTTTATGGAGCTGAGCCACAGTCTTGCCCCATCCCTGAATTCGATCCCTTTGGATATTAGTGCCTCCCAGAAGCAACCAGAAGTCCCCAGCTCTTGGGTCATTGTACTGTGGGCTACCTCCCAGGGGCTGAAACAATTCCTCTCCTTCTCCCCTTCCCCATTCCTGATCCTGGTTTCCTGTACTTTCCTGGCCTGCGACTTTTTAAGTTAATACATTCTGCTGGGCTAGAGACTGCTGAGTTTCTCCCAACCTGATTTCTATAGACAGACTGCATTTTTCAGCCTTTCTTACAGCTAGTTGCAGAGGAATGTAGACCTTCCAGATCTAGTTTCCTAAAAACAGACTTCCCTGCCCAATACTTCACACCTTTTTTATCCTCCTCTCCACTTACCAAATTCAGAGGATTCGTCTGAGGACCTGAGGCCTGAGAAGGTGGCAGAACCACTAGGAGGAAGCTGGGTCTTTGAATGGGCCCTCATGGCATTCAATTGTGACAAGAGCAAGAAGTAAAATGTTAGTATATGAAGCCACTGAAATTTAGGAATATTTGTTATAGCACTTAGTCTACCCTGACTAATGCATACATTTGAACCAGAAATGGGTTGCTTCAATAACAGATTTTCCAAATATGATGCACCGGCTTAGCAGTCAAGTGTCATGAAACAGGAAAATTGATCCCAGGGGCTAGAAACATGGTGACCCATGTTGTGAATACAACAAAAATATTTGTTATAGTCTTATCCATGCTAACTTGAGAGGCAGCCCATGGGCAGCCCATAGCTCTAGGAGAAGCGGCTGGAAAGAATCAGGGTGTTGGGGTATGTGAACCTTTATTGGCTGCCTTTGGCAAGGTATTGCAAGAAAAAGAAACACTCAGGAAAGGATTGGCTATTTGGAAGCAGAAGGGAAAAATAATATAGAGTGTTCAGATTGAAGGAATTAAGGGTTAAAAAACCTGACTGCATCTAAACCCCAAACAGTAAGACTGAAAAGAGCTTGGAGTGGAAAAGAGCCAATAAAATTTCTCAGTTGAACGCAGATCAACTCAGCCTATGGCAAAGACAAGATTAAGGATACGGCCCTTCGAACTGTGGTTTCAAGTGAACTCAGTGTAGCCACCATTAAATTAGGGAAAGAGAGATGCATGGGGATGAGAAAACAAAAATATCTTGAGAATTACGACTGGGAAAGGAGTTTTGGTATGATTACTGGCTCATGGAATCAAATGGAAGCAAACATCAGAAATCTAAGTTTGGGGGCCGGCCCCTTGGCCGAGTGATTGGGTTCTCCTGCTCTGCTGTAGGCGGCCCAGTGTTTCATCGGTTCGAATCCTGGGTGCAGACATGGCACCGCTCATTGAGCCACGCTGAGGCGGCGTCCCACATGCCACAACTAGAAGGACCCGCAACTAAGAATATACAACTATGTACTGGGGGGTTTTGGGGAGAAAAAGGAAAAAAATAAAATCTTTAAAAAAAAAAGAAATCTAAGTTTGTGGGGGAATTGTATTTACAAAGAAACACAGCCAGAACTAAGAACTCCTTTATTGTTCAAGTTGGAAAACAACTTTTGGGATCCTAAGCTTACATTAGCAGTAAGCTGTGCTACCTCAAGGAGGGCATACTCCCTAACTCCCACTTCAAGTGTGGCCAAAGTGTATATACAATGAAGGGCTACAGAGAACAGTGGACACAAGACATGGGAGTTTCTCCCAGAAAGCAGAATCAAGATCTAATCAAAGGTAGGTAATTGAAGTAGGCACAATTTCTAAAACGTCCCCCCAAAGATGTCCCGCCCCAATCTCCAGAGCCTTTGAATAGGACATATCACTCCTGTTCTGTCATATGGTACAGCTGACCACAAAAAAAGGGAGATTATCCAGGTGGGTCCAGTGTAATCAAATGAGCACTTAGAAGCAGAGAGCTTTGTCTGGCTAATGGTAGAAGTGGGAGTCAGAGAGATCAGAGGTGCGAGAAGGACTCACAGGGGCGCTGCTGCTTTGGAAATGGAGTGGGCTGCATGGGAAGAAACACAGGCCGCCTCTAAGAACAGAGAATGGACCCCAGTTGACAGCCAGCAAGGAAACAGGGACCTCACTCCTACAACATCAAGGAAATGAATTCTGCCAACAACCTGACGAGCATGGAAGTGGATTCTTCCCCAAGAGCCTCCAGGTGAGAGCCTAGCCCAGCTGGCACTTTGCTTTCAGTCTTGTGAGACCCAGAGCAGAGGGCCCAGTTGAGCCCACCCAGAGTTCTGACCTTCAGAACTGTGATAATAAATGCATGTCATTTAAGTTGCTACATCTGCTGTAATTTTTCACGCAGCAGTAGAAAACTGATAGAGTGGCCTTCATAATGTCTCCTCATTGGTATTGCGGAACTGCTAAGGCAGGTGCCTGCTGTGTCTCCCATTCCTCTCCTTTATAGGTTATCCAGATCCTGCTTCACCGTTGCATTTTGGGGGCAGCATATAACTTTCTTAGTTCATGGGTTACCAGACCACAAAGCGCCACAGCTGGACCTGATAGGGAAGACTGAGCATAACGCAGCAGTAATGGACTTTGAGCTGGATGGGACTTTGGATTGTCTCTCATGAGAACAGAGTGACTATATTCTATGTGTGGGAGGAACATTGAGCCCCATATTAGGTGATCAGAAGGGTAAACTGTGGCAGAGACAGCTGTGTGTTGACCAAATCATTTTTCTTTTTTACTCCTAGGCACACAGGTAGATTACATTTCCCAGACTCCTTTGCAGTTAGATGGATCACATGACAAAGTCTGACCAATGGGATATGAGTGGAAGTGAAATAGCCACATCCCAGGTCTGGCCCCTAAAGCAATCTCTGGCACAATCCTCCACACTTTCTTCCCTTGGTTGCTGGCTCCATGTAGATCTTGGGGAGGGCTCTGAGGTACCAGGTGGTGGCAGACCAGAACAGTCTCTGAGTAATTGTCTATGGTAAAATATCCACCCCCCACACACACCTACCTACCACTACCACCATTCTCAGCCACTGGATTATAACATGAAAGAAATAACAAAATAAAAAGTATTTTATTTTGTTAAGGGATTGAGATTGGGGGTTATTTGTTATGGCAGTTAGACAACACTGACTAATATAGTTGCCTATCTACGTATTCTAGAAAGCAACTAATCTCAGTACCATAGAATTACATTGTTATGATACTTTTACATTCACACAATTCACCTCCCTTATTTGACACATGACAAAACTCAGGCCCAGAGAAGTTAAGTAACTTGCTCAAGGTCACACAGCTAATTAGTATTAGAATTTAAACTAAAATTTAGATATTACCCTCAGTCCAAGACTCTGGGTTGTACCATATTTCCTTCTTTTATGCCACATTTAAAAATATCTACCCTATTTAAATTTTTATTCGCATATATCAGATTAAATATCATTTTGACTCATGTATCCTTATCCAGGGAACAAGAAAACTGGCCTGGATAGTCCATGTTTCCTGCTCTCCTCTGAAACTTGTTGTTCTCTTCATTTTCATTTAACTTTTGAAATTTCCCTTCTAATTCTACAACTTTTTTCTTCCATTGTAGGTTCCCCTTGATTACAGCTTGAGCTGTTACTTTAGAAGTGGACGGTGCTGCCAGTTCTTTTTCCGTATCCTGAACACTTTTTCTCAAAACAGCGAGGAGAGATTACCTGGCAATATTTTCTTTATAGCTCTCCACTTTAGCCTTTAGCACCAAATTCTCCAGAAACTTATCTAGAGGGAGAGGCCTAGAAGCTAAGACTGAGTACATTCACGCTTAATAAGAGAGGCAGCAAGTTTCCATCAAGCATTTTCAATCACTTTCCAACAGTGGCTTAACCTCTCTCAACAGGGATATCCAAATATAAGATTGTTCCTCTTCTAGAAACTCACTTTTACAAGTGAGTCATACAAGTTCCCTTTATCTAATAATTCCCCTTCCAGGAAATAGTTTCCAAAATTTAGGTCAATCTTCTCATTTCTCAGAAGCTATTTCCACATCAAAAGCTTTGCCTTCCATAATTCATTTTTTCCCTTCCTGTCTTCCTTCCTTCTTTCTTCTTGTAACACTTGATCAAATTCGTGAAGCCTAGCTGTCTTTCAGGCATGATGCTGGCTTTAAGGATAATGAGGAAGAGGACATGATTCCTGCCTTCCTGTCTACCTGGCTCCGTGGTGAAGGAGTCACATATGTTTCTGAGGTACCCATAGCCTGGAGCTTGTGCTCACCCAAGAAAAGAGATCTAAAGATAGTTAGATTTTGGAGCTATTTGAGGGCGAATCCCCTGTGTTTGTGTAGAGCAGACTCTCCTTTCGTTGTTGGTATTTTCTGCACAGATATCTAACTTATGACCAATATCATGTGTATAGAAGAGAACTAGTTAACCACAGACTATTCCTATAAATGACATTCATTGGGGAGAAAACTCATAAACCTTTGCTCAAGGCATTACTCTCAAGCCAGAATTCCATAATTACCTTGGGGAACAAACCACTGAAAATCCAGCTGGGAAAATAGACAGTGCAGTCAGCTCCAACACAGTACAGATAAAGCTCACATTCACCAAATGAGAAAGGGGAAGTCTAAATTGAAGTTTGGTCTACCAGAATATTAAAGAAGTTATTAAAGAGAGAGTTATTCTACAAAGAACCCCTGTGGCGATTCCTCTTGTAAAGTCAAAAACCCTTTTATAAAGTGTAAAATTACTAATTTTGTAAATTGTCCCCGAGTTATGTTTTGTAAAAATGAATTTTATTATGTGTCTGGTTTCTTTGAAGAAAGAATCACCTGTAATGGTGTCAAAATTTCAAATGCATAAAAGAAGTCCCAAAGGGAGGCAAGAATACTCTGTCTTCGATATTTAAATAGGCATTTGCAGTCATGGGCCTTAGTATCATCCCCCCACAGACCACAAGGATATGCAGCTGGAAAAAAAAAAACACGGATTATGGGAGGAAAAAAAGCATGGTCCGTGCCCAATCTCCTTTAGAGACAAAGACATTCCTGGGAGTATATAAATGAATGGGCTCCACAGGCAATAACAATGGACCGTGTGAGAACTGAGCTGGTGGGGGAGGTGGGCGGTGGGAAGATGAGAATTAGGGAAACCTTCAGCAGTTCACACTGTGCTATCTGCCTTCCTCATTTGTGTGTTTTCTGAGTCAGCATTAGCTAAATTTTCCAGAAAGCCATCCACAAAGTACAGCCTGGGCGTTCAAGGGATGTCACTCATTTCCCCTAGTGACCTTGACAAGTCAGAAGCTTGAAAGCAGGGAAATCCGGATGTCTCAGTTGTGAAGTGGAGCAGTGGGGGCCCCAACGTATTTCCAGAAGTCTCCATCCAGACTGGTGATTGTCTGCCACTCTTACTGCTGGTGGTCATCTGAGGTGCTTCTCTGGCTCTGAAGAGGTTGGCACAATGGCCAAGTGCTTCAGCCTGGTGTTGCTTCTTGTCGCCATCTGGACCACAAGGCTCCTAGTCCAAGGCTCTCTCCGAGTAGATGGTAAGTTTATTACTAGATTGCCAACCTGAGACAAGGTGAGCCCCTACACAGTCCTAAGCCTGCTCAGTTCTTGACTGTGGAGGGCCGGGAGTAGGAGTGACCCTAATGTCAACAGAAGATCTGATTGATAGTATTGCTCTGCCAGAAATATTTTCACCCTATGGTCAACTTCACCGAAATGATTCACATTTACTTTCATGTTACCTTGCCTTTTATTTTTGGTTATGGAATATTTTTAATGAGAATGTTTTGAAATAGAGTATTGAGGAGAGAGCATGTGTTTTTAAAAGTGTTTCACTGAAAAAGCAAATCATGATCGTATAAATTTTAAGCAATCTCTAAGCCTGAGAAAAATGGCTAACTTTCACAGAATATTGGCCTGTTTTATATTTTTGGAAGTGCCAGTTAATTATTTTAATTTCAATTTTACTATAACTATCATGGAATGCATATGTTTTTAATATTCAGTAAATAACAAACTAACTGAAAAAAATCTGTGAAAATATAGGTTTGAAAATTAGTCATCAGCTCTCTACCAAAGGAATGACTTGAAATGACTTCTGGGCTTTTAAGATGCCTAAATGGTAACCTCATTCTGCCTTGTAGGCAAAAACTTGTAACCGCACATCACTCATTACAGCTTTGGGCAAATAAAAATCTTAGCACTTTAAAAGAAAACTTACATGCTTCTCTGTGAAAGACGGCCTGAGATATAAAATATGTTGGGAACAGATATGCAGAGTTGACTCATATATTGATGTATTTAATTTTATAAAGAATGTTAGGGTTATGTAATGGACTTTTTTTCAAATACCAGAACTGTTGCTTTTGAGTTAAGTTTGGTCCTCTTTGAAATCCTCCTGGGGAGACTGTTCACTTTCCCCCAAAATGCTGCCATTACTCAACTATTTTGGAAATTGTTCTTTGACTTCATCACACTCTTTGGACCATCCTCAATAATGGCAAAAGTTTCCTAAGGAAATTAAATTTTTGGAAACAACCGAAAGTTATTCAGAACCATGGGAAAAGGTGGCTGATGACGGTGAGTGGGTTAGATGGGAACTAGTATAACACATATATATATTTTTTAATTTTTATTGAGTTAATGATAGGTTACAATCTTGTGAAATTTCAGTTGTACATTATTGTTTGTCAGTCGTTATAACATATATATTATATACTAGTATTTATATATATTTTATATATTACATATATATTATTCTCAAGAAGACATTTTACAGTTGAAGAAACAGGCTCAGTGAGGCCAGGTGACTTGCCTAATGTCACACAGGCAGGATATAGTAAAGTTTGGGCTCGAATTCAGCTCTGTCTGATTCCTAAGCATACATTATGTCTACTATGCCTGCTGTTTGCTAAGAAATCTTAAGGAAGGGGTTACTGGAGCACCCCTTGGATTCCAGCTCCCTATTTTTGTCCTTAAATGAAATAGGAAAGCACAAAATTGACTAATATTTGTTGACTGCCTACTATGAACCCAGCTTCCACTAGGTACAAGTTACCTAATTTAATTCTGACAAAAATTCTGTGAAGAAAATATAACCATGCCCATTTTACACATGAGAATGCTGACTTGCCCAACGTCCCACAGCCAATTAACAATAGAAGAAATACTCAAAGTGAGGTCTGTTGCCCAGAATAGGTCTGTCATTACTCATAATATTTAGAGTAAAAATGAGGTATGAAGAGAGAGTATCAAGAGAACTTTATAGTGTAGTTAATAAACCTTCTCTACAGGTATTCCCAAAGGAACAGCCGTAGAGGTTTGAGCAATAGCAAGCTCATGGGCTAAATGAGCCAAATCCCAGGACAAATGGTGTGCCCTGAGGTTCAGCTCTAGTTTTGTGTATGTGTGTGTGTGTGTGTGTGTGTGTGTGTGTTCATCTTCTCCCTGTGGCACAGTGGGAAACAGAACAGAGTCCTAGTTAAGAACTGGGGTTTCAGAGTCAGTCATGACTGGATACAGATAGCTCCCAATCTACCCCCTTGTTGCTCTAATCCTTAGGCTTAGGAAAGTTACTTAATCTCCCTGAGCCTCAGTTTTCTATTAAAGAGACAGGGGTTGGAACAGAATAACATCAATAGATGATAGATGTTGGAATTAATATTAGTGTTAGTATTAATATGAGTATTGGTATAAGTGTTAGCGCATAACAGTCATAACGGGTGTTTTGTCACATTCATATCGGGTGTTGGTTCTCTGGTCTCCCTTTTGGTGAGAGCAGGGTGTGGAGGCAACGAGGCCATTCACAAATACTGCACATAATATATATATATATCCCTTCTCCCAGCCTCCTGCTCCAGAGCGCAGCAAGGTCATATGGAGGACTTAGATATACTCCTTCTGTGTTTGCAAGAAGAAACTTCCTTTAAATACCAAACTAGAAAGTGGCCAAAGCATTTGCCTGAGCATCCAATGCATAGATCTGTGCACAAGGAATTAATTGGGAAATTGAAATGTCTCTTTATGGACTTTTGTGGATGAAGCCCAATAGGAATAATGTACCTGAATGCAATGCAACTTTGCAATTTCTTATAGGTTTATAAATCCCAGATACCAGGGGAAGGGAACAAAAGAACTCTCAGATTCATTAGATTTTGAGTAAAATATTATTTACATTTTAACTATTCAACTGCCTCAGCTTCCCCAGGGAGATCAATCATTAGCAGACTAAAACCAAAATGCTTTGGTTATAATGATAAAATGTTATTTATGATTTATTGAGCATCTACTATATGGCAGGCACTATGCTAAGCATTTTTATTTGAATTAACTCATTTAACTCACTACCCTATACAATAGACATTGTTACTCCCTCAATTTTATAAATAAGGAAACTGAGGCCCAAAGAGATGAAATAACTAGCCTAAGTTCACAGAGCTAGCAAGTCACACAGGCTGGATTCAAATCCAGGTCTGATTCTAAAACTATTTCCTCTATTTAGTTTCTCTTCCATGCAAGATTTGCTGCCCGGCTCCTCCAGGAACTTCTGAGTAAGCCTGCCCCCCAATGGTCAGAGAAGACCCAGGATTGAGAAAGCTCACATCCTGTTATACCAAGTGCAACATTTTTCAGCCCATCTCAGAAATAGTGGTGTCCCCAGCCCACATTAGTTTGAGTATTACTAACCGGTTATTCTATTAACTGGAGCCCTGAATTCTATTTCTCAAAGCCTCAGACCCTTCATTTTATAGACTCCAAAAAAGTTCGGAGCAACTACATCACGTAGATCCCATCCTAGGAACTGGTAGCCGAAAGCCTCCATGTAATGAACAAGGCGATGGACTCGGATCTGCTGAGAGGTGCAACTTGGATCAGAGCGAGCACCCGCCTAACTCAGCAAGATGTCCTTGTGGGAAATGACTGGCCTGTGTCCTGTTACCTCTAAACTTCAGTTCAGGCCACAAGGACCTCATTGCTGTATCAAGACAATAATGCTCTGCTAGGGAGGAGAGCCTAGGGCTGGGAACAAGGACAGCAGCAAACTGAGGACCTCTGTGATTGTTTTGCAGAGCTTTCCATCTCAAGGCCATGCAGAATTGTGGGGGTGACCCTTGTGAACAGAAAGGCAAGGGAGCAGCTGAATTTCACAGAAGCCCAGGAGGCCTGTAGGCTGCTGGGTCTAACTTTGGCCAGCAGAGACCAGATCGAAGCAGCCTGGAGGTCTGGCTTTGAGACTTGCAGGTGAGAAACAGCTGGATTCACAAACACTCCTGGAGCTCTTTTGTTTCTGTGTTCTTGTTCAGCAATAGAGATAAATGTGTCCACTCAACTAATGTGTATTCTGTTACAGTTATGCATGGGTTAAAGATAAGGTCTTGGTCATCCCTCGGATTGTCCCGAACCCCAGGTGTGGGAAGAACGGGATGGGCGTCCTGGTTTGGAGAAATTCTCTCAGTGTGAAGTTCAGTGCGTATTGTCACAACTCATCTGGTGAGTCAAATCTGCAGCCTCTCCACGCGGCATGTTTTCTCGGGGCTTGTCTAGTGCTATGACCTGTCTGAGGAGAGTAACGCTGAGCAGCAGCAGAAGCAATGGTGACGGTCATTTAATCCTCCCCAAACCGACTCTGTGACCAGGCTAGAGGTGGCAGTGTGCCGCTTAGAGAAAAAAGTTAGAGGAATATAGAGTGAGGGCATCCCAGGAGGCTCCCTCAGCTCCCCTCTCCATCCTACAAGATAAACAGGAAGACGGGGAGGAAACATCCACTGTGGACAGAGTGATGTCCTAAGTTATCTCACTGTACCTGAACGATCTCCCGACGAGGTGGGCTTTGTCATCCCCATTTTACAGATGAAAAAACTTAGCTCAGAGGACCTAAGTACATTTGTCTAAGGTCTCATTCCTATAACAATTCAAACACACATCGAACTCTGAAACTATGCTCTTTCTGTTACCTCACATTCTTTTACAGGAGGGGAATGTCGGATGCTGCATTTGACATTTTTAAGAACTAGAGCCAATCTCCATTTTATGAAGGAAGGAATTGAGGCTAGAAAGTAGACCTGATTTGCTCACGGTCACACAGTTCTCCTTTTAGCCTTGCTTGGAGACCTTGGCTGCCTTAGCCCAAGGGCGTTACCTAAATGACTTCTCAGAAAGTTTTTCTTTTACTAGATACGTGTTCTCAGTTTGTCATAAGAACCTCTATCTGATTTATTACTCTTCATACATACTCATAAATCTGACCTTCCAAAGCTTAGACAGCTGAGCAGTCATACACAAGGATAGATTCCAAAGTCATTCTCTAAGATTAGGAGATAAATGTGCACCAGCAACATTATGTTGCCCAAGCGCAACATGAAGTCCAAGCAGTTCTCTGAACCTGGAGGCTTTGGCCTAGGAAGGGTCCTGAAAGATGCTTTGTCCACTTCCCTCACTTCAAGATGAAACGACTATAGCTCAGAATGGAGGTTTGGCTTGTTCAAAGTCCTACAGTTAGGGGCAGAGTCAAGACTGGAACACAAAGCTTCTTCCAACATTTTCTTCACCACCTTCCTTCTCTCCTCCGCCCCTTCCACCTATGACTTTTGGCTGGGGAACAGGTGGTTCACATGCCTGCTTATCTCATAGCTAGCCCAGCCTATCAAATGGCCTGGCCTTTTAACTGCCTGGCCTGCCTGCCAGCTGTCAGTGTGATGGTATGATACCCAGCCTCTGGACTAAACAAAAAGGAGCCAGGGGAAGAGGACTTGGATTCGTGCATTTCTTCATGGTTTCATTGAACTTGTACTTCCATCCCCTGTATTTCCTGTACACTTAAAGTCAAGTGAGGTTTGATTAGACTCATGTTCAATATTTTTGGCAAAAATACTTCATAGATGATATCATGTACTTTAGATCACATCCCAAGAAAAGGCACTTAATGTCGGTATGTACCTCTTTAACATGCTAACTTTGATCATTTGAGTAAGAAGGTGACTGCCAGACTTCTCTAGTGAACTCATAAAGATATGTTTTCCCCTTTGCAATGAGTATATAATCTATAGTGGCATATTTTGGCACCATTCAAATATTCTGACTCCCAACCAACTTTACCTAATAGCGTAAGCAGCCATTGATGATCCTTGCTGGAATCAACTATATGTGGGGCTGCAAAATGGTGATTTTCTAAATCTAGTCTTCCTTCTGCATGTATTAGCTGGCATTCTTTGATAAAGAAGAATCTCTCTCTCACGCACACACACGCACACACAAATATATATTTAAAAGTTATCAATTTGTATTGATATTTCCAACTCAAATTTAACAATTCAAGTTTTTTCTTAGTTTACCTTGTTTTTATACTTAGTTTACTTTGTTTTATACTATCTTTTTTCTCTTATATGGAAAATCTTAGTACCCAATAAATAATATTAATACAGCTTATTATCCTATGATAGTTTCAAAATTATAAAACCAATCCTATTAGGAATAATAAACCTACTGAGTGCAATTTAAGATTTCTTTGCATTTCCTCTAGTCCTCAGAAGATATCCCTCTATGGATATACTGTCTGAGAATTGTAGGCAAAAGTGGCCTGCAGCAATTCACTCTTCTGTGTGGTTATATTATTATTTTGAAACGAATTAAGTTCGCCGGCCTCGGTTTGCCACCTCTGTGAGGATCAGGGTTACCCTCACCCTCGTCCTAACACTAATCCTAAACTTACCCTAGGTTTCTTTGTTTTCATAACTTCCTTTTTCATTGCTATCCTGTGAGGTCTGGGGATCAGAGTATGCTAACCCTGTCCCTCAACCTTATCCTAATTATCCTTCTTATTGCCATCTTCGTGAGCTTTGGGGATCAAACGTGCTTTTAGTGCTCTGTGTGCGCCACTTGTTTCCTACTGTTCCCTCTGCCGCGATGCCCATTCTCCTCACCACCTGGCTAACTCCTACTCCTTATTCAAATCTCAAGACCAACCTGTCCAGGAAGCCTTCCCATACCCCTTACTCCTACCTTTCCTCTTGAACTCCAACCACACTCTGTGTTCAATATCTATCAGAGCACTTGGTACAGTCTAGAGAAATTATATGTATAGTATATATTATATGTATGTATTATATGCATATATGTATACGTATATGGAGGGGAAGGAGAGCCAGGTCCTAACACTTCCAGGTGAGATGCATTGCACCCTCAACCAGTTAGGGATCATGGAACCAGATTGCTGTTGCTCCCTCATACTGTGGCCTCTTGGCTACACCTGATGAACAGAGGGGCAAAGGAAACTAGTTCTTACAGATCTCCTCTACTATGCCATGTACTATGCTAGGCCTACACATTTACATCTCATTAATCCTCAGTAAAATGACACAGTAAAATGGTCACGACCACACTTCAATAACGTGGGCTCAGGTGGGTCCTGGGCATCAATATTTTTTAAAATATCCCCAAATGATCTAATCTGTAGCCAGGATTGAGAATCACTTTTCCCTAGAAGATCTCTAAGATCTAAGTTTTAGCATTCCAATACTGCTGGATTTCCCTGTTTCTGTGAAATTGCAGTAAGCTCCTTCTTCGTTCCTGGATTGTACTCTCTCCTCTCTGCCTTTCATCCTCCACATACCTCCACTGATAATTATGTTACTCCTCTGCTCCACAGCCCTTGGATGACTTCCTATTTGAGAATATGATGTAAACTTTGAAGGCTTTTGCACATGAAAGTGGGCATATATGAGAACTGTTGTATATCAGTTGGGAGGTTTGTGGACCCCAGATGAAAATTCCCTCTCCTACAGAATAGACTCCAACATGGCAGCTATGAACTGTGATACTCTGGCTCCAATCTCTCTTCACAGTCTCACCTCCTGCTTCAGTCTTTCATGCTCCCAATCAAGTACACACACCCCTCTCCAACCACACTGCTCTCCTTGTCATTTTTCTAACATAACTACACTTTCAAACTTCTGGATTCTTGGATCATGCTATTCCTATTGACTGGGATAGTCTCTTCCCTCCTCCCTACTAGATAAACTGCTGCTCTGTTCCAGCCATCCTGGCCTTTTATTCATCGAACATGCTGAATTCATTCAGCTTCAGGCTCCTGAACATCCTGTCCTCTTTACTTCGGATGCTTTTGCCCTAGATCTTCAATGACTGGCTACCTTTCATCATTCAGGTCTCAGCTTAAGTATCACTTCCCCACAGAGACTTTCTTTTATCACCCTATCACCCTATCCAGAGTATCTGTCTCCCATCCCTACCCCTACCAGTTTAATCCTTACCTTGTTTCATTTGCTTCTCAACGTTTACCATCCTCTGAGATGTCTGGCTTATTTGTTTATTTTTTTATTATCTCTATCCTTCCAATAGCCTATAAGCCCTTTATGAGCAGGGACTTTGTCTTGTTTGCACCACATCCTAGCACCTAGAACAGGGCCTGATACGGAGCTGGAGCTCAATACATATTTGTTGACTGAATGCATTAATCCCCCATACCCTGCCCAAATGCTGTCCCCTCTGTGAATCCCCGGTGACCTCCCTGACCCTTATCAAAATATCTCTGTCTCTTGGAAACAGGAACCATACCTTGTTTGCCTCTGTATTTTCAGTTCCTAACACAGTATACTACACTCAGCATATTTTTCCCCCTGATATTCAAGAATGTTCATTTTTTGAAGGAAGAATTTAGCATGTGCTCAAAATGGGTAATGTAATTAAAAGTTCAGGGCAGAGGTCAAGGATAATGTCTATTTGAATAGAGCTCTTTTCAAAGTAAAATGAAAAGTAGAAAATTCTGACTGAGTACATGTGTGGTCAAAAATGTTTTATCAGTAGCAGCCATGTTCTTGATTGGTAATTTATTTAATTTTCAAAAATGGAATAACTTTTTTTCATAGCTAACATTCCAACTGATGCTACCCACCACCACAAATAACTAGGGGTTTAAAATAGATGCCTATTATAATATATTTCATGGCTCTGCTATTTACTAGTCATGTTTCTTTCGGAAAGTCATTCAGTTTCTCTGAACTTTAGTTTCCTCCTATATAAATGAGAGTTTGATCAAATTGTTAAATGAAGTTCCATGGTTGACTCAGAACAAGATGCTTAACAAACATTAGTTTCCTCTCTATCAAATTCAACAGATAGAATAGCAAACCTGCACCCCTCCCCTTCCCCTTTTCCTTTTTTTTTTTATGAGCACAGAGAAATCTGGTTTTAGTAGATCTTTGTCCTAAAGCGGTGACATGTGTGTATATTTGGTCTCCCCATCTACTCCTTCCTTCCTTCCTTCTGTCATCAAATATGTCTTGAGTGCATACTATGAGGCAGGCACAGTGCACATACCATGATGACCAAGACAGACAGGGTTTCTGCTTCCAAGGACCTCACAGTCCAGTGGGGAGCAGTATAATGAGAACCGTGACAAGTGAGGTATAGGGAGGTACAAGAACATATGCCCAGGGACCCAATCTAGTCATCAAGTCTGCCTAAGAAAGAGATATTCAATATGAGACCTGAAGGATAAGGAAGGGTTGGCTAAAGAAAGAGGGGGCAAAGAGTGAAGAAAAAACATCATGATCAAAGGCTTGGATATGAGAGAAAGCATATCAAAGAACTGAAGGAATTTCAACATGGCAGGAGGAATAAGAGAAAGACTGATCAGAGGAGATGGGTCATGTCAGCAGAGGCCAAAATCATGGAGGGTCTTTGAGGCCACACAGTGGAGGCAGTCACCAAAGGATTCTAAGGAAGGAAGTCATCTGATTAGATTTGCATTTTTGTAAGACCATTCCACCCACAATATAAGGGGTTTGGAGGGGAGTAAGACTAGAAGCAGGAAAACCAGTTAGTAAGCTGTTGCCATACTTATTTGTTATTTCATTTTTCCCTTCCCTGACAGATACTTGGATTAACTCATGCATTCCAGAAATTACCACCATCAAAGATACCATATTCAACACTCAAAATGACACATACACAAGAGAAATGACTGTCAGTGACAGCACATACTCAGCATCATCTCCCGATGCACCTTTCTCTACTACACCTGCTCTTGCTCCCACTGCAGCTCTGGCTTCCACTTCTACTCCACGGAAAAGAAAATTAATTTGCATAACGGAAGCTTTTATGGAAACTAGCACCATATCTACAGAAACTGAATCATCCATTACAAATAAAGTAGCATTCAAGAATGAAGCTGTTGGGTTTGGAGGTAAAAGCTTTCTGTGTCTGCATTATGTGCGTGTGTGTGTGTGTTTGTGTGTAACAGACAATGCATAGAATCTAGGCTGTCACCAGATCGGGCACTCAGGACCTGCCAAATACAATAAAGGCTTATTGCAAACTCAACTTTCATAAAACCATAGAACTTGAGGACTCTAAAGAACCTTGGTTATTAAACTAAAAATTATGAATATAAAACGGCTTCACTTTTAAAACAAAGCCTTTAAAAAGTAATTTACTGTCTATTAATATGTAGAAGTTCTTTTTAACATATATATCTTAAATGCCTACACTTTGTTTTGGAAAGTTTGTTTTCCTATTTAAAAGTAGGGGTCTTACACTTTTAGCTCCAAACTTATCATCTCAAGGCCACAGAGGGGAAATGAAGTCTGTCATATTGCAACTTATAGAATAGAGAGAGCACAAAGAGGCAAGGCCAAGGATTCTACAGGCAAGAAGCAAAGAAGCAAATGAGGGCCCAACATCCCATCCTCTGTGTGCTTACAGAGAAGGCTATTCTCCTGCACTATCTGTTGTCTTGATCACGCTGTGAAATGAACTGTTAGAAAAGCAGTGCTCATGTGTACTGAAATGTACGTGAAGGACCAACTGGCCATGTCTCTGTTTCCTCCAGGTGTTCCCACGGCTCTGCTAATTCTTGCTCTCCTCTTCTTTGCTGCTGCAGCTGGTCTCGCAGTTTGCTATGTCAAAAGGTAGGGTTGTTGGCACATCATTAGTCCTGTAATCTTTGTCACATACGTACCTTTGTTTTTCCTGGGTTGTTATTAGCATTTTCTTGGTCAAAATGGAGACAGCAGTCCTCTTACGCTGCAAATTTTCTCCCTCATCTCACCTCTCCTCCCTACCACCCAATCTCTCCTACGATTTAAGAACACACATGTCATCCAGCCTTTAGATATAGGTCAATGGTTATCCCTTTGAAAATCAAAAAACAAAAAGAAAAGACTGACAAACAGGGAAAAGGTATATGCTTCATTTGATTTTCAATTCTTCGTTTTTGGTGGGAGGGTTGTGAGGTCAGCCTAAAGTTTGTTCTGTGAACTTACTGTCCCATCTAAATGAATCCATTAAGGTGGGGATGTGTTAATGTATTTGAGAGTGCACGTGTTAGCATCTCTCTGAAATAAAGGTACCCAGGTACACAGTGTACTGTGCCAACATGGGCCATCGCAGACAAAGCGTTATCTGTTGTTATATGTGTTACATAGAAGTCTCTCCCTTGAATTTTATGTTTATGCCTGCAGGTATGTGAAGACCTTCCCTTTTACAAACAAGAATCAGCAGAAGGAAATGATTGAAACTAAAGTAGTGAAAGAGGAGAAGGCCAATGAGAACAACCCTAATGAGGAAGCAAAGAAAACTGAAAACAAGCCAGAAGAGCCCAAGAGTCCACCCAAAACTACAGTGCGATGCCTAGAAGCTGAAGTTTAGATGAGAAGGAAATGAGACGACACAACTGAGGCTGATTTCTTTCCTGATGCATATCCTAGGCCCAGATGGGGCAACTAAAACGGCCAAAGAACCAAACAAGAAAGTCCACCCTCGGTTCCTCACTGGAATCAGCTCAGGGCTACCTTTGGACCATGGAGCTCACCAAAGGAAATTCCTTTCTTCTTAGTGCAATTCTTTCTGGATCCTATTCTCCTACCTCCAAAGCTTCCCACAGCATTTCTTGCTGGTTACATCCTAATAATATTGCAGTGGGAGAAAGGAACTTTGCAAAGCACAGGGATCTAAAAGAGCCAATCAGAACACGTTTGTAAAGAGGCCTCCATGCTGACAGAATAGGTGAGTCGAGAACCAAGAAACCGCCGAGGCCAAAGCTTTCTCTATTGACTCCACAGCCCAGATCCTTCCTTCAGCTCTGAAAAGGAAACCCTTATACCACCTGGCATGGCCTTCTGAGTAAAACAAGAGCGAAAGAAGGAAGAAAAAGTTTAGCAATCGAAGGTCATGGAGATTCCCGTGACTTGAGACCGGATCTCTGTAAAGCCAAAATAAATAGAAAAAAAGAATAAGGCTGAGGATATTGGCAGCTTATTGTCAGTAGGGACCATAAAGACAGACAGGGTCAAAGTATTCATCTCTGAATAACTTGAGTTGGAATCACTTTTTAGAACACACACATACTTTCTTTTCTCTCTTTCTTCTGCTGCTGCTATTTTCTCTAGAAGAATATACTTTTACAAGAAACCAAAAAAAAAAAAATCTCTTACAATTATCTATTTTTATCTGAGTTACAGAAATTATTACTGAGGAAAATTACTGTGTTAAAAAGCAATAAAATTTAACAAACATTCGCTGAATACCTTCTATATGTCAGGCACTGTGTGCGGTATTACATTCTGTAATTGAATATTATTCATCAAACAATTGCATATAATAGAATGTTTTATGAGGCTAATTTTTTTAGGTTTTGATATCTCCAGATTATCCACTTTCAAAACTAATTTTATTTCTGCTGAGACTAATCTATTCATTATTTTCTCTAACATGACAACCATTATAACCTTAATTTATTATTAACATACCTAAAATGTACATTATTAGCTCTATACACCAAAGCACATTTTTTAAATGTCATTAACAAATCTATCACTAACTCTCCTTTTTCCATCAAGAAGAGCCTGAGAAGTGATAAATATTTGTTCCCAAAAAATAAAAGCATTCAGAAAACTTCTTTGCTCTCTTATTTACATGGATGTATTATACCTTTCATGCAAAATTAAAGTAATTCATTGTTTGCAAAAGAGAGACAACTTCGGTTGTTGAAATAGAATCATACGTAAACCCAATAGTACATATGGGGCTGTGCTTGCTTCAGATGGTCTTATTTTCAGTTGGTTAAGTATACACATATAAGGCAATCCTTTTCTTGGGATTCCGGTCCTACATTCTAACCCGTTTCAGAGTTCACAGGGAGCTGGAGATTCAGGATAGCTCATTTGTCCTGTTTCTCTAGCTTTCTCTCTCCCTCTCTCTAGTCTTCCTCCACTTAACGTCTTCTTTCCCTCACCAGTGACCCCAGGCTCCATGATCCTTTCAGCTCACAGGCCATATCCTGCTGGCACAGTCTTTTTTGATTGGTCCACAGAGTCTTATCTTAGAATTTAGTTTAATTGCCAAGGATTAAAAATCAAGAGATTTCACATATTTATATTTTCGAGTTCCCTTGAAAAATGAAAATATCTGGAGATAGAGAACCCATATTTCCTCACAGCAATAATTATCTGATGCTGAGTAATGGCTGTCCCCTTTAAATGGGCTGTGCTCTCTCCTAACACACTCTGTTGCACCCTCATGCCAAAGTAAAGGTGACATTCCCTACGGATCTTGTAACGACGTTACCTTTTTTCATACCTGCCCATTTCACTCATTTACAATTTGCCTGGCCCTGAGGTCCATGAGTTTGAAACTGGTAAGTCAGTCCTTCGGCTTTCCCCAATTTACCCAGTTCTCAGAGAGTAAAGAAGAAAAAGGAGGAAAGAGCCTAAGTAGTGGTCTTCCTTCTGTGTGTGTTAGCTGAAAAATAATCAGGTCTTCCACACTAGATCTCCCATCTTGTGGGCATCTACTATATATTAGGATGCTATCATCTTCTCTTCCTTTAGACAGGTATATGCCATACCCAGAGGAGGGAGGGAGAAGGAAAATACCCCACCTGGCCACATATAATCACTCAATAGCCCAAATGTCAACTGCAAACATACTGATGAAAATGTGTAACTTCAATCATTATGGAAGAACAGAAAGAGGGAAGGAAGAAAGGAGGGAAACTGACATTTGTTGAATACCTACTAAGCGACAGTCATTTTCATATGTTGTCCTATTTAATCGCCACATATTCCCTTAGAAGAATTATTACTGTCATTTTTTATTAATTAGAAAATTGGATTTTGAGAGGAGGTAAATCACTTTTCTGTGGTCACAGGTCTAGTTAAATCCCAAGTCAGAAGGACTGCAGAGTCCATACTCCTTTCCCTACACCACTGTGCTTCTCTGCGTGTGACAACATAGGGACGTAAACTATTCCAATGCAAGCTTGAAATCAGTCACTTGCCAAAAACAACAGTAGTGAAATAAGACAAACAACTCAGGACTCCTGTACCAACTTCAGGGAATCTTTCTTAAATCCATTAGCAATAAGAAGGAAAAAAGGGAACCACTAAAGACCTTGAGAGCTGCTCCCTCACGGATGCAGACACCAACCTCAGCAAAGACTTACCTGGTCCAGCTCATACAAGGCTCAGAAGGATCCAAGATAAGCTCCTCTAAACTCTTTTTTCATAGAGTTAAAAAAAATAATAAAGCCCGATGTCACACATAGCTAGAAGTAGAGCCTGGTTTAGAAGTCTCCCTCTTCCTAGTCAAATTCTCTTTACGTTCCACTGAACAAGGAGAAATTGGAATAATATGAGGGACCACCCAGTTCAGACCTACAATCCAGCCTATCAAAGCCAGTCTTCAAAGGAGGCAGGTAGACAGCCATACGATTACGTTTCCAGGTGGCGCAAAGCATCTCCCTGCCCAGAAATGCCTCTTCTTCATGCCTGCCTCCCTGGCTCAAACATTATAGATCCATTCCTTTGGGCAAAGGTACTCTGTCTTGAGAAAGAGTCCCCTGTAAAACTGCATGCTTTTTATAAAGGCCAGGCCATCTATCAAATATTAACATGCCAGTGTGAGTCCAATAAAGACGATTTCTAAGGGTAGAAAGCTGGAGTAAAGCAGATGACTTGAGGCGCAGCACATGCTTGCACATAGTGAGAGTTTATGAATGTCCACTGGCTTGAACAAAATTAAACCATGTGGATTTCCAGACCAAAGGATCCTAAATTTTATTGTTTTTCTCTAGATCTTTAGCTAGTGCCCAAAGCAAAGTTAACTGCCCTAGGGAAGAACAGATTGCTAAGGACAATTACAATAATATGCAAGTAAACAAATTCTTACAATGCATGGGTCACTCACACACAAAAAAGAAAAGCTTTAAGTCTTCAAACAGGAAGAAAAGCAATTACTCATCAATTCAATCTCCTAGTTAAACATAAAGTAAATTTTTTTTACCCTATAATAGTCTACATTTAAGATCAGGTTTGACCTAAGAGGATTTTAATAATACTAAAATGAGCTGGGTGGCTGGCCCCGTGGCTCAGTGGTTAAGTTCCCACATTCCGCTTCAGCGGCCCTGGGTCTCGCTGGTTCAGATTCTGGGTGTGGACCCAGCATGGCTTGAGCCATGCTGAGGCGGCGTTCCAAATGACAGAACTAGAAGAACCTACAACTAGAATATACAACTGTGTACTTGGGGGGCTTTGGGGAGAAGAAGAAAAAGAAAAATGATTGGCAACAGATGTTAGCTCAGGGCCAATCTTTTAGAATAATCAATTAGTTAATTAAAATAAAATCATCTGGGAGCACTCTCCTCTATGTATATTCCCCAGGAAGTGCATGTTGGATCATTAACTCCATTTCCAGCCCCTCCCCCATCTCTAGAAAATCGGGTTGGGGCTGAAAGGTCCAAGCTTCTAATCATGGCTTGGTCTTTCTGGTGACCAGCACCCATCTAGGAGCCCAGCAAGAATCACCTCATTAGAACAAAAGGCGCAGCTATCACGCAGGAAATTCCAGGGGATTTAGGAACTCTGTGTCGGGAACCGAGGTCAAAAACTAAATATTAGAACAAAAGATGCTCCTCGTGCTCTTATCACTTAGGAAATTACAAGGGTTTTAGGAGTTCTGTGCTGGAATTCAAGGGCAAAGACCAATATATATATATATTTTCTATTATTCCACAGTGGTGTACATATTTTATTTTTTCTTTCATCCTTAGCATCTGTGTAGTATACGCAAAGACAGCAAACATATAGTTGGCCCTCAGTAAATATTGTTGAATGAATGAATGCATACATTCTTTGGGATTTGATGAGCTCCAAGTCAAATCTTTATTCAGCTATCTGTGCTGAGTGTTAAGATCATTCAATACAGGGCCAATTGTTCCTGTCCACCTAAATACTGTCCTTCCTGATGATTTTCTTTCAGTTTAGAATGCAGTTGTGAACAAGCCAGAAGAATGCGTAAAGGCTATTGGATTTGAACTTTACTCTCTGAGTTGGCCATTGACTCACCTCTGTGAGCAATCTCATAATTAATATTTATTTTAACACGGAAACTGTGTTTTGGACTGCGATCAAGTCAAAGAAAGTTGAGCTCCCTCAGCAACCACAAAGCCACTAATTATTGGCAAAAAGTTGGTCCCTTGATCGCTAGATTTTTATTTTAGTCTTTGAAGTCTATGATGCTTTCTTGAGAATCTGGAATTCTGCATACTAAATACTGTCATTTTCTAGAAACTAGAACAGTTTGGGGACATTTTCAGACTTTTATTTTCTACTACACCAACTGTTGTTTTTATTTTGTTTGGGTTTTGTCTTGAGCTAAGTTGAAGACATTTTTCTAAAATCAAGAAAAGACAAAGTCACTTGAAAGTAAAATCTCTGTGAATACCAAAAGGTCTAATAGAATACTCCATTGTGTATAGTCTTTTATCTAGGAAGATTACCATTTCAGCAAAAGTCAATATCATAAATAATAACACTAGTAACAAAGATTTAGATGTTACAAAACTGCATAAAACTACATATCATAACAAAATATCTTAAAATTATGTTGTATTTTCTCCATTAGTAGATTTTCAAAAAGAATATAACAGAAACCTCTATGTAGCAGAGTTATGGGGAGGAGATATCTAAATCTGAAGATCCAGCATGGAAAATATGTTTGGGTTGTAAATCTGGAGAGTGGGATGAGGTATATACCACCAGGAGACATCAGAGATGATGTAAACTTACCATAGGTATTGACGGGTGTCTGGGCAGAGGCAAGCTGCAAACCTGATCCCAATCTGGACTAAAACATGGCTTTGTCTGCAGGGAGTCTTGCCCTGTGTCTGCAATCCGAATGCAAGCAGATCAAAGTACTAAGATCCTCAGTCAAAATGGCACAATAATAGTTCAGTGAGTAAGCTGGGTGGCCTGCATCTGGATGGAGGGAAAAAGTCATGTGGTGGCAACCAGAGCTGGGGGACACTTCAAACTTTACTGTAAGCAAGAGAATATTCCCATCCTTGCTCCCAACCTCTACATACCCCCTTTCTAATACCCCCTCATGGGAAGAGGAGTTGCTAACCTGATTGATAAAGCCAGGACCTCTACTCGGCCATGTTTTACTGGTGGGTGAAATTATTCTGCCTTAAAGCCCAGTATCCATTCATGGCACTCAATTGTTTGCTTCCTGCCTCAGAACCTGGCAAGGCCTGGTCCCTAGAGGCACAGTAGCCATCCTCATCCATCACTTCCAATCTATACGCGTAGTTAGATAAGTGAAGTTGGGGCTCCTGTTACATCCTTCTCTTTCTGGAAACTACTTTTTGCCTTTAGGCGTAAGCCCTTTGCAGGTTCCAGGGAGAGTCCTGCACTGAGGGTTACTGGCTGATATCAATAAAGTATAGGTGGGGACAGAGATAATTATCCTTGTTACACTATCTATATACTTCCTTTTTCCTCCTTTCTCAGAGTGATAGCTTGGGAAGCACCAATGTAACGTGCATTTTTCTGGATCTAAGGCAGAATCTTCCTTCTTGAAAAAAAGCAACCCCCCCCAGGTTTACCCAGAAGCAGGTGACTCAAATGTTCTCACAAGCAAGTGTGATCGCCTACAATACAGCATTAAGTTTTTTCCCACTGCTCTTGGTCTAATTCCACTCCCATGAATACTAGCATATCTTCCACTAGGCATGCTGCCCACTTCTGCTTGTTTCTTTTCCCACCAAGTGCCATGACTATTTCCTTTAGATATCACCATATCTACCAGGTACCACTGCCCTTACAAAGTACTGTTTATATATCCTCTGGGACCTGCCACACCCACAAGGCACCACTGACTTTTCCAGTCTCTGCTGCTGCTTCCCTGGTAGTATCCTAGTTCTACTCATCAAGCAATGATGCTACTTCTCTAGATGCTTTGTCTCCTAGAGACTGCTGCCTTTTCCTCCAACAAACACAAAATTGTGCAGGCACTGCCATCTCCGCCAGGTGTTATTGCAGTTGCTGTTGTCTGACACGAGGATGCACTGGAATCCTTGAAGTACCAAAGCTAAGGAATATGTCAAGATAGGCTTGCTGGATTTAGCAAAACAAACACCAGGATACCAAGGATACCACTTAAATTTGAATTTCAGGTAAACAACAGGTAATATTTTAGATTAAGTATGTCCCATATATTGTATGAAGTAGTATTTGGGGCACACTTATACTCAAAAGTTATTTGTTGTTTACTTGAATTTCAAACTTAACTGGGCATCCTGTATTTTACCTAGCAACCCTAGTGTGGGACCAGTGGAGAATTAGAGCTTCTGTCTCCATTTGTGAAAAACTCCATTAGAAATGAGCCAAAGCAGTACTTACCATAACCTAATATACTGTCTTTTTAGTGCAGACAGCTTTTGTAGTTTTTATTAAAAACCCTCTACGAATCCGTGACTTAGACGTGATTCTACTGGAATTGGTTCATGGACAAAATCAGTCAAAATCACCTCACTCCAGTCCATTCCACATCCAACGATAAGGCTTTATTACACAGTCATTCACAATAGCCTGACTTCTTTTTCCCTTCAGATGAGTTCTCACCTTAGGGGAAAAAAAGAGCAATAGAAGGGGAGCTTATTCCTACTAGATATTAAATCATATTATAAAGCCTCTGTAATAAAAACAATGTAGCACTAGTACATGAAAAGATAGACCAATGTAACAGAATAGACATCTCACAAATAGACCTAAATGCATGTGATGATTTAATATATGTTAAATGGGGACAAATCAGATGGGAGGGGGAAAGATGGATTAAATGATATTGGAACAACTGGAGAACCATTTAGTAAAAATCAGATCCACCTTTCATATCATATGCCAGGATAGATTCCGGGTGGGTTGAATATTTAAATGTAATAAATGAAACCTTATAACTACTAAAAGAAACCATGAATTCCCTTATAACCTGGAGGTGAGGAATACCTTCCCAACTATGATGCAAAATCCAGAAGCAATAAAGACATGAGTGGTACCTTTATAAAGACTAGACTACATACATACTTTGATGAATCTGACTACATAAAAATAAAAAAAGTTTGCACGGCCAAAAATTCCCATTAAGCAAAGACAAATGATAAACCTGGAAATGGTACCTGAAATTTCAAACATAAACAAAGAGCTGATATATTTAATATACGAAGAGCTCTTAAACATTAAAAAAAAAGACTATTAACCCAATGAGAAAAATATACAAAAGAGAAGAATAGACAATTTACAACAAAAATAAAAATGAATCTTAAATATAAGAAAAGATGCTCAATATTACAAGAGCATCTTGTAACAAGAAAAATGAAAATTAAAACTAACCTCTGGTATACCACTTCCATCAGATTGGCCCACATCCAAGAATATGACAACATATTCTTTTAATCCAGGTGCAGAGTAATGAGAGCTTTCATACATTACTGCTGATGATTGCTCCCATTGAGAAGAATTTAGTAATATCTGGCAAAACAGAAAAATGTGAAATTACTTATACAAAAAAATCATTCACTGTTAAATTCTATGGGTAATAACAACCCAAAAGTCCATCAGTAGGGGTCTGTTCGAGTAAAACTATGGTAAATCCACATGTTGGAATTCTATGTAGTGTCAAAAAGAATGAGGTAAATCTCTAATTACTCTAATTACTGATATGGGAATGATCTTCAGGATATATTAATAAGTGAAAAAAGAGGAAGTTACAGAACACTACATTTTGTGTAAAAATTGGGTGGGAAACACAAATATATTTTTATTTATGTATGTGTGTATGTATTTGCTTATATTTGAAAAATACTGGAAAGAAAGATCAAAACATTTAAATATAGGGGTAAGGAGGTGGCAAGGTAGAGAACCGTGAAGGGGTGTGACACTTCTCAAATATGTCTTTTTATATAGTTCTGACTTTGGAAGCAGAAAACTTCTACTTTTCAAAAGTAAAATTAAATTTAAGAAGCAATCCTTAAAAATTGTAAAAACCCTGAGAAACCACTAAAAAAAAGGAGAATTATTTCAAGGGACTAGAACACAGTATTTTGACTCTACATTTTTAGTGATATATATTCTAAGAACAAAGAGAGCAGTAAGAATGTGTAAACCTCATCCAGTAACCTAAGAGCAGCAACATTGGTATTATTATTTTGAATCTGTTTTCTGTATTTTATAAAGTAATGTAATAATACTTAATGTTATTAGGGATTAAGATTTTCAATGTAAGATAAAAGAGATACAAGTATAAAATCAAAGTTAGAGGGGCCGGCCCAGTGGTGTAGTGGTTAAGCTCTGCAGCCCAGGGTTTGTCAGTTCAGGTCCTGGGTGTGGACCCACACACCGCTCATCAAGCCATGCTGTGGAGGCGTCCCACACAGAAGAACTAGAAGGACTTACAACTAGGACAGACAACTATGTACTGGGGCTTTGGGAGGGAAAAACAAAATGAGGAAGACTGGCAACACATTAGCTCAGGGCCAATGTTCCTCACCAAAAAAAGCATACTTTTTTAAAAAAAATCAAAGATTTAAAAATCTTACAATACTGAATTTAAATCAGGAACATCAGTAAAAACTCTAGATTATTTTCTTTTCAAACATAAACATTCCCTAGCTCTGTCCACCAGAAAGGATTAGAAGTAATGACAATCCAATAGCTATGAATACATCTAGCAACCAGATTGTGGTCTCTAATTGCCATTTCCCAGTGAAAGGATTCAGAACTCCTTGGAGGAACAGCTAGTTCAAGGTCTGGAGCAGGAAATATATAAGATAAGCCAGGGACCAGAATGCAAGGAAGCTGTCAAAGTCTTGTCAAAAAGACAATATGATGTGGTTACCATTGGCCAAAGATGAGACTATAAAAGCATCAAAAGTAATAATAAATGAGGGCCAGCCCAGTGGTGCAGTAGTTAAGTTTGCACATTCTGCTTTGGTGGCCCAAGGTTTGCCAGTTTGGATCCTGGGTGCAGATCTACACACTGCTTGTCAAGCTGTGCTGTGGCAGGCGTCCCACATATAAAGTAAAGGAAGATGGGCACAGATGTTAGCTCAGGGCCAGGCTTCCTCAGCAAAAAGAGGATTGGCAGCAGATGTTAGCTCAGGGCTAATCTTTCTCAAAAAAAAAAAAAGGAAGAAAAGTAATAATAAATGCAATTGATTATGTATATAAAACCCATGAACTTATATTTATATATATTTTTATATTGATAAAAAAGTTAAAATTCCACACATTGGACACAGTTGCAAGTAACTAGGTACCAACACCTTAAAAGGAAAGAATTTGGCCTTCTCCTGCCTTTCCTGTACTGACAGTATTTTGGGGTAACAAAATAGCCCTGGTTCATAAGGAAAAGTTTTGTCTGTTTTGCGTGTGTGTGAGAGGAAGATTTGCCCTGAGCTAACATCTGTTGTTCTCTTTTTTACTTGAGGAAGATTATTGCTGAGCTAACATCTGTGCCAATCTTCCTCTATTTTATGTGGGACACTGCCACAGCATGGCTTGATGAGTAGTGCTAGGTCTGTACTCGGGACCCGAACCTGTGAAGCCTGGGCCACCGAAGCAGAGTGCATGAATTTAACCACTACACCACTGGGCTGGCCCCAAGGAAGAGTTTTTTACAGAAGTGATGCTAATAAATAGTTAGACAAATCACCATTTTGTAATCCCTAATAAAATGGATTCATACTATCATAGAAATGGATAAAATCATTAGATAAAATATTGATGAGAACCCCAATGCTCGGTCTTAAAGTGGGACAAGCAGATGTTGTGGGCCTCCTGATATCATGCAACACGAATCACACAGTACCACCTATGAAGCCTTCTTGCCAGAACAGTCGAGCCCGAATCTAATCAAGCCTCTAAAGTCAAACTGCATTTATGGGAAACGTGGGGAGAAAAGGAACAAGGTGAATGATATCACAAGGAAGAAAACCGATAAATCCAGAATGTAGAGGTAGAGCATACAAGAAGTGACCCTGTGTGATAGTCTTTATGTGTCAATGTGGCTAGACTTTAGTCCCTAGTTATTCAAACACTAATCTAAGTGTTGTGAAAGTATGTTGCAAATGTAATTGAAGTCCATAATCAATTGATTTTAAGTAAGAGAAATTATCCTAGATAATCTGGGTGGGTCTGATTCAATCAGCTGAAAGAATTTAGAAGCAGAATTGAGGTTTCCCAGAGGAAGAAATTCCACCTGTGCATAGTAGTTTCAGCTCATGACCAAGAGTTCCAGCCTGCCCCTCCTGAGAGCTTGCCCTATGGATTTCCAACTTGCCTTCCAGCCCCCACAACTGAGTGAGCCAATTCCTTGCAATAAATCTTAGTATATATTTCCTACTTGTTCTGTTTCTCTGGTTGCACCCTGACCAATACACAGTCTCTGCCACAAATTAACAGAATGAAAAAAGGAGGGGAGGAGGACTGCTCTAAATTAAAATATAACAATCAAATGCAATGAGAGAATCTTGTTTGGATCCTGTAAGAAACCTGTAAGAGAGTGGTAAGATATATTTAAAGTGCTGAAAGGAAAAATCTACAGCCAAGAATACTCTACCAGGCAAGATTATCATTCAGAACGGAAGGAGAGATAAAGAGTTTCCCAGACAAGCAAAAACTAAAGGAGTTTATCACCAAGAAACCAGCCTTACAAGAAATCCAAAAGGGACTTATTTAAATGGGAAAGAGAAGACCACAAATAGGAATGAAAAAATTATTAGAAAAGAAAGCAATAAAATCACTGGTAAAAGCAAATATACAGTAAAGGTAGCAGATCAACCACCTATGGAGCTAATATGAAGGTCAAAAGACAAAAATACTAAAATTATCTATTTCCATGATAAGAGGGTAATGGATACACACACACACAAAAGGTTAGATATGATATCAAAAACACAAAATATGGGAAGAGGGAAGTAAAATGGTAGAGCTTTTAGAAAGAGGTCAAAATAACAAGACTATCAACTATCTACGTAGGTTATTATATATGAACCTCATGGGGATCACAAACCAGAAACATACAATAAATACACAAAAAATTAAGAGAAAGGAACCCAAATATAATACTAAAGAAATCCATCCAACCACAAGGGAAGAGAGCAAGAGAAAAATAAAGGAACAGAGAAGAACTACTAAAACATCCAGAAAAAAGGTAGCACAATGTCAATAAGTACATTCTTCTCAACAGCTACTTTAAATGTCAGTGGACTAAATACTCCAATCAAAAGGCATAGCGTGGCCGATTGGATAAAAAAAACAAGACCCATATATATGCTGCATACAAGAGACACACTTCAGACCTAAAGACACTCATAAACTCATAAAGTGAAGGGATGGAAAAAGATACTCCATGCAAATGGCAATGGTAAGAAAGTTGAGCTAAGAATACTTATATCAGACAAAATAGACATTAAAATAAAAACTGAAATAAGAGACAAAGAAGGGCACTACATAATGATAAAGGGAACAATCCAACAATAGGATATAACACTTGAAAATATCTATGCACTCAACATAGAAGCACCTAAATATGTAAAGCAACTATTAACAGACATAAAAGGAGAAATAAACAGTAACACAGTAATAGTAGGGGACTTTACCACTCCACTTACACCAAAAGATAGATCATCCAAACAGATGATCAATAAGGAAACATTGGCCTTAAATGACACATTAGACCAGATGGACTTAGTAGATATATACAGAACATTCCATCCCCAAACCACAGAGTATACATCCTTTTCAAATGCACATGGAACATTCTCCAGGATAGATCACATCTGGCCACAAAACAAGTCTCAATAAATTTAAAAAGACTGAAATAATACCAAGCATCTTTTCTGACCACAAAGGTATGAAACTAAAAATCAACTACAGGAAGAAAACCAGAAAAGCCACAAATATGTGGAGATTAAACAAATGGTACTGAATGATGACTGGGTCAATGAAGAAATCAAAGGAGAAATCAAAAAATACCTGGAGACAAATGAAAATATGACATGCCAAAATTTATGGAACATAGCAAAAGCAGTTCTAAGAGAGAATTTTATAGCAATACAGGCTTACCTCAACAAACAAGAAAAATCTCAAATACACAATCTAACAGTGCACCTAAAAGAACTGGAAAAAGAAGAACACACAAAGCCCAAAATCAGTAGAAGGAAGGAAAGAATAAAAATCAGAACAGAAATAAATGAAATAGAAACTTAAAAAAAATAGAAAAAGTCAATAAAACCAAGAGCTGGTTCTTTGAAAAGATAAACAAAAATTACAAACCTTTAGCTAGACTCATCAAGAAAAAAAGAGAGAAGTTTCAAATAAATAAAATCAGAAAGGAAAGAGGAGAAATTACAATGGACACCTCGGAAATACAAAAGACTATTATAAGAGAATACTACGAAAAGCTGTACACCACCAAATTGGATAATCTAGAAGAAATAGATAAATTCTTAGAATCATACAACCTTCCAAAACTGAATCAAGAAGAAATACAGACTTTGAATAGATCGATCACCGGTAAGGAGATCAAAACAGTAATCAAAACCTCCCCAAAAAATAAAAGCCTGGGACCAGACGGCTTCCTTGGTGAATTCTACCAAAGATTCAAAGAAGACCTAATACCTATCCTTCTTAAATTCTTTCAAAAAATTGAAGAGGAGGGGAAGCCTCCTAACTCATTCTACAAAGCCAACATTACCCTGATACCAAAACCAGACAAGGATAACACACAAAAAGAAAATAACACGTCAATATCACTGATGAACATTGATGCAAAAATCCACCACAAAATACTAGCAAATCAAATACAACAATACATTAAAAAGATCATACGCCATGATCAAGTGGGATTTATTCCAGGGATGCAGGGATGGTTCAACATCCACAAATCAATCAACGTGATACCCACATTAACAAAATGAAGAATAAAAATCACATGATCATCTCAACAGATGTAGAGAAAGCATTTGACAAGAGAAAGCATTTGGCAAGACACAGCATCCATTTATGATAAAAACTCTGAATAAAATGGGTACTGAAAGAAAGTACCTCAACATAAGAAAGGCCATATATAACAAACCCAGAGCTAACATCATTCTCAGTGGAGAAAAACCAAAAGCTACCCCTCTAAGAACAGGAACCAGACAAGGATGTCCACTTTCATCATTCTTATTTAACATAGTATTGGAAGCCCTAGCTACAGCAATCAGGAAGGAAAAAGAAATAAAATTGGAAAAGAAGAAGTGAAACTGTCACTATTTGCAGAAGACATGATTTTATATAGAGAAAACCCTAAAGAATCCACCAAAAAACTTTTAGAAATAATAAATGGACACAGTAAAGTTGCAAGATACAAAATCAATACACAAAAATCAGTTGCATTTCTTTTTTTTTCCCTCCCCAAACCCCCCGATACATAGTTGTATATTTTAGCTGTGGGTCCTTCTAGTTGTGGCATGTGGGACGCCGCCTCAGCATGGCCCAACGAGCAGTGCCATGTCTGCGCCCAGGATCCGAACCCTGGCCCGCTGGAAGCAGAGTGAGCGAACCCAACCACTTGGCCACGGGGCCGGACCCCAGTTGCATTTCTATACACTAACAATGAAGTAACAGAAAGAGAAATTAAGAACACAACTCCATCTATCATCATAACAAAAAAATAAAATGCCTAGGAATAAACTTAACCAAAGAGATGAAAGACCTGTACACTGAAAACTATAAAGCATTGTTGAAAGAAATTGAAGAAAACACAAAGAAATGGAAAGATATTTTATGCTGTTGGATTGGAAGAATTAACACAGTCAAAATGTCCATACTTTCTAAAGCAATCTATAGATTCAGTGCAATCCCTATCAAAGTCCTAACAACATTTTTCACAGAAATAGAACAAAGAATCCTAAAATTTATACGGAACAACAAAAAATCCCAAATAGCCAAAGGAATCCTGGGAAAAAGGAACAAAGCTGGAGGTATCACACACCCTGATTTCAAAATATACTACAAAGCTATAGTAATCAAAACAGCACGGTACTGGCACAAAAACAGACACACAGATCAATGCAACAGAATCGAGAGCCCAGAAATAAACCCACACATCTATGGACAGCTAATTGTCAACAAGGGAGCCAAGAACACACAATGGAGAAAGCAGAGTCTCTTCAATAAATAGTGCTAGGAAAACTGGACAGCCACATGCAAAAGAATGAAAGTAGACCATTATCCTACACCACACACAAAAATCAACTCAAAATGGATTAAAGACTTGAAAGTAAGTCCTGAAACTATGAAACTTCTAGAAGAAAACATAGGCAGTACAGTCTTTTTTTTTTGAGGAAGATTAGCTCTGAGCTAACTACTGCCAATCCTCCTCCTTTTGCTGAGGAAGACTGGCCCTGAGCTAACATCCATGCCCATCTTCCTCTACTTTATACGTGGGACACCTACCACAGCATGGCTTTTGCCAAGCGGTGCCATGTCTGCACCTGGGATCCAAACCGGCGAACCCGGGGCTGCTGAGAAGCTGAACATGCGCACTTAACTGCTGAGCCATGGGGCCGGCCCCTGCAGTACACTCTTTGACGTTTGTCTTAGCAGCATATTTTCAAGCGCCATGCCTGATCGGGCAAAGGAAACAATAGAAAAAAAATAAACAAATGGGACTACATCAAACTAAAAACCTTCTGCACAGCAAAGAAACCATCAACAAAACAAAAAGACAACCTAACAATTGGGAGAAGATATTTGCAAACCATATATCTAATAAGGGGTTAATCTCTAAAATATATAAAGAACGCACACATCTCAAAAACAAAAAAACTAACAACTAACTTAAAAAATGAGCAAAAGATCTGAACAGACATTTCTCCAAAGAAGATATACAGATGGCCAACAGGCACATGAAAGGATGTTCAGCATCATTAGCTATCAGGGAAACGCAAATCGAAACTACAGTGAGATATTACCTCACTCCCATCAGAATGGCTAAAATTAACAAGACAAGAAACAAGTGTGGGAGAGGATGTGGAGAGAAGGGAACTCTCGTACATTGCTGGTGGGAGTGCAAACTGGTGCAGCCACTATGGAAAGCAGTATGGAGATTCCTCAAAAAATTAAGAATAGAACTATCATATGATCCAGCTATTTCACTGCTGGGTATTTATCCAAAGAACATGAAAACATGAGTGTGTAAAGATACATGGACTCCTATGTTCATTGCAGCATTATTCACAAGAGCCAAGACTTGGAAGCAACCTAGGTGCCCATCAAGGGACGAATGGACAAAGAAGATGTGGCATATATACACAATGGAATACTACTTGGCCTTAAAAAATGATGAAATCTGGCCATTTGGGACAACATGGATGGACCTTGAGGGTATTATGCTAAGTGAAATAAGTCAGCGAGAGAAAGTCAAATACTGTGTGATCTCACTCATAAATAGAACATAAAAACAACAGTAATCATATAGAGATAGAGATTGGATTGGTGGTTACCAAAGGGGAAGGGGGGAGGGAGGAGGGCAAAAGGGGGGATTAGGCGCATGTTGTGGTGATGGATTGTAATCAGTCTTTGGGTGGTGAACATGATGTAACCCACACAGAAATTGAAATATAATGATGTACACCTGAAATTTATATAACGTTATAAACCAATGTTACCACAATATAAAAAAAATTTAAACCAAAGAAATAAAAGCAGATAGCTGAGTACAGAGCTTGAGAAGCAGCAGCCAGAAAGGAGGGATCAATAAGATATAAAAACCTCACAGCAGAGCATCCTGGAAGATGATGAAGTTTTAACCCTACTTGTAGCTGACATGTTGTTCCTCCATATTCTACACTGATATAATTAAAAGCAGTAATGTATTGTGACATAAAGCTCTAGACTAGTGGCCAGGAAATCTGGATTCTCACCCAGTTTAGCGAACTTGCTCTGCAGTACTTAGGTGAATCACTTCCCATCTCTGCGTCTCACTTAATTTCCTCATCTATAAAAGAAGAATGTTGGACCAGATGATTTATTAGAATGTTCTTTGAACTTTATGATTTTATGAATTACATGCAGGAAGTTAAAAATATTTACAATTCATAGGCACTAAAAGCCTTCCTCATATATTCCCACAGTCCTGTCACAGATGTTTAGTGACCTTATGAAAAGCAGGAGGCGTTGGACATACTTTCCTAGAAAAACACCATTTCAAAAGTCTCGCAGATTTTCCTGATCTTCACTACAGGACTGTGTTTACCACAATTTTTTTGAAATCTCTAGTGTTTTAACTGGAAAATGCCAAGATAAACTAGGAAAATCTGAAAACACATTACAAATTGCAAGATTCATTACAAAAGGATCCTTCTTCTTATAAAAGGATTGACTTAGAGGTTTCTTCTTCCATGATTCTTACCATTTATATTTACGGTTTCCTACATTTTTTTCTACACTTTTTTATATGTAAGAAAAATAAGGGTTCCCTTATCCTGTTACCAAAAAACTTCATAACTCCTATTCCAGAGAGAATTTCTAATCTCTTCTATTATGGTTTTTAAAATAATCCTTATTACTGTCTTATTCTGTTTTACATTCTAATTAATTCACTATGCTTGTGCAGAGTTAAAAAAAAGCCACAGTGATGAGAAGGAACTATCTAGAGATGTCAATAATAATACTAATTTTAAAATATTTTAGTCTCGTAGTCTGCCCTATAGTCCAATCTTCACTATACTCTCCATGAGATGTAAGAAGGAGGGCTGGACGCCTTTTATAAAGTTGAAGGCAATTTGCAGAGCAATTTTTCTGATTTCCAGGCTCAGATTAGGCTTAAATATTAAGAATAGGTATGTCTTTTTCCCCAACTTCATTGAGGTATTATTGGTATACAATAAGCCACAGATGATAAAACTGTACAATTTGAGAAGTTTTGACATAAATGTACACCTATGAAACCATCACTATAATAAAGAAAATGAACATATCCATTACCCTAAATGTTCCCTCCTGCTCCTTTGTGATACCACCTTCCCACCCGTCTCCACCCACCCTGCTTCATGCCCCCATATCCCCAAGGAACCACTGATCTGCTTTTTGTCATTATAGTTTGGATTTTCTAGAATCTTATATCAATGGAATTACACAATAGCTGTTCTTTTTTGGTCTGGCTTCTTTCACTCAGAGCAATTATTTTGAGATGCATTCATGTTGTTTAGTGTATCAGTCATTCATTCCTTCTTATTGCTGAGTAGTATTCTGTTGTGCGGATATACCACAATTTGTTCTCCAGTCACATGTTGATGGACATTTGGGTTGTTTCCAGTTTGAGCCCATTACAAATAATAGTCCTATGAATATTCATGTACAAGTCTTTGGGGGTAAATACCTAGGAGTGGAATGGCTGCATCAAAGGATAGGTGTATGTTTAGCTTTTTAAGAAATGGCCAAACCTACTCACAAAATAAGTGTATTATTTTACATTTCCTACATACAATATATGAGAATTCCAGTTGTTTCACATCCTTGCCAACACTTCATATGATCAGTCTTTCTAATTTTAGCCATTCTAGTGAATAGCCTGTGCCATGATATCTCATTGTACTTCTAATTTGCATTTTCTTAATGACTAATGATGTTGAGTATCTTTTCATGTGATTATTTTGTCATCCATACATCTTCTTCAGTGATGTGTCTGTTTAAATTTTCTGCCTTTTTAAAATTAGGTTCTTTGTCTCCTTGCTGAGTTGTAAGAGCTCTTTATATATTCGAGCTAGAAGTCCTTTGTCAAATATGTTTTGCAAATATTTTCTTTCAGTCGATAGCTTGCATTTTCATTTTCTTAAGAGTGTTTCAAAAACAGAAGTTTTAATTTTGATGAAGCAAAATCTATCAATTTTTCTTCCTTTTATAGTTTGTGCACTTTTGTGCCATGTTTAAGAAATCTTTGCCAAATTCAAGATCACCAAGATTTTTCTCCTATGGTCTCTTCTGTAAGTTTTATAATTTTAGCTCTTAAATTTAGATTTATGATCCATTTTTAGTTAATTTTTGTGTATGTTATGAGGAAAGGATCAAGATTATTTTCATTTTTTTTTTTGGCATACACTATCCAATTGTTCCAGCATTGTTTGCTGAAAAGACTGTCCTTTACTATTGAATTTCCTTGGTGTATTTGTTGAAAATCAATTGACTATGTACGTGTAGGCCTATCTCTGGACTCTCTGTTCTGTTCCATTGCTCTATTTGTTTATCTTTACAGTGATACTGTCACCGACTAACCGCCCCAAGTAACTCAAAGGAGGTTTTGAAAGCACTTAACTGTTTCTCAAAGCTGTTTTTCAGTTATGTTAAGAGATGCAATCACCAACCACCCAGAACCAATCTAAACTCCGCGGCAAGAGTGGTGCCTGAGCAGACAACCCGAGAAGTGTCCAAAAGTTACCTCTGCTTCATTTTAATGTTAAGATCTCCACCTCAGGAGGAGCTTAAGCCTTACTACCATAACATGCAATGTATGTGAGAGCACGTTTTCAAACTACGCCTGTATGAGCTTATACCCACCTCTACATGTGAATATTCACTCCCCATCCAAAATAAAAGGTACCTATTTTCCCTTGCTTGGGCAGCCACGGCTTTGGAAGTGATTCCCTGTGGTCTCCTTATTTGCTGTACATAAATTGTACTTTGTGTGACAACTACTTCTGGTAAAAGATTTGATTTCAACTCACCAAGGAGTGACTCACTTTGGTTCAGTAACAAAATTTGGCATCCCAGATGGGACGTCTGTCCCTCTGAGGTTCCAGTCCTCCAGCCACCCAGTTTCCAATGGATGGAGCAGTGGGCTGTGGCAGCATACCCAGGCTAACCGATTCAGGCTACCGGGGGTCAGGAATTGGACCTCACAAGGAGGATTTCCTTCTTGGTGCTTGTGCTTCCAGTTTGACATCGCTGCCCCATTAGGAGACCTAGTGGCCACACTGAGCATTTTGCTTGGAGGATCTCTCAATGGAAATAAGTGTACGGACCCCATGGCACAGCAATAAGAGTTATTTCTTTAAGTTGTCTCACAAAGTCTGTTTTAGGTTGGCTTATAGAATTCAGGAGTTATACAACCTGGCCATTGGGTCTGGTGAAACAGGAGTGCTCTGACCCTTGAATAGTGGTTCCTGATGGCTCAAGTCCTGGAGGGACAAGGCGTGGGTTCAAGTCCCCTCTGGAGTCACTGAGTCTGTCTTATGTGTGTTTAAGTCCCTTCTGAATCCTTTGAATCTGCCTTCTCAGTTGGGGACACCTGACATTGATCTTGTTTTTCTTCAATCCCTCTGACATTCCGGCTTTCTGGACTCCCAGGTCCCCCTCTTTTCCTCTCTGTCTTTATTGGTTGTCCCTGAGTGAAACCCAGCATCAACCAGTTTTATTTTCCCTTTCACTCCAAGCTAAAGTATTTCCACTGTTCTCCCTTTCGCTTCCACAATACCTCCTCAGGTCTCAGTGGGGTACTTTTGTCTCCTTAGTTATCTACTTGCAGGATTTGGCCAACAAAAGGAAGAATCTCTTCCTGCACCTTTTGCCCAGTTGACAGAAAGATCTTGCAACTGAGCTCATTCTTTTCTTTAAGCAAGAAATTCAGGCTGAAATCTCATACCCTAGTAAGGCCTCTTCAGACCCTCTGCCCAGTCCACTTCTTTGGGAGTGCCTGGTGGGAGTGGGAATTCAAGAGTCGTCCTTTATAGATGGCTCTCAACCCCTGGTTCGTGACCTTCCAAATCTGCTTGGATGCCCAAACATCAGCCCTTACTTGCTTGGGTCTGATTTCAGGCTACTAGGGTGCTAAAACACCTCTGGGTAAAATCTTGTGGCATCTATGTCAGCACTAACCATTATATGTTGCCCCTGGGAGGTTGGAAATAGACGATAAGAAAAGACCCTAGAATATGGGGGTACGGGGCAAGCTCCATCCCATAAGAGAACCCATTGGGCTGCATTCTTCAGAATTGGAAGGCCTTCAGGCATTCCCCATTGACCTGAAAGTGGATGATCTTTTTATATAACACAGCCTGGCCACAATATTCCTTGGAGGTTGGGGGAAAATGGCCAGTAAATGGGACCCTAAATTTTAACACCATGTTACAATCTATTTTGCAAAAGAACCAAGAAATGGGAAAAGATCCCCTGTGTCCAATGAGGAAGGGTTACAAAGAAAATGTAAAATTTGCAAATTAAAGGTTGAACCTAAGACTTCGAAAATACTTCCCATATTGTAAGATATTTCCAACAAGGAGGATCTGCTCCTCCAAGTCAGGAAACGTGGGGCTAAGGAAAGCCTACCTCAGGGTCCACCCTGCTCACATCTTCAGCTTCCTCCCCACCATCAGGCCAGTTGGTGACCCCCAAGAGACCCACCCAGTCGTCACTCCACACAAACTGGAGGCCATAACCCCAAAGTCCCTAACCACAGTGGATTCAGGGCCAGACACTTTACTGTCCACACTGAGCAATTCCCTTACAGGGAATTTGACTCTCCAACAATCAAAGACCCTTTACCCTCCTCTTCCAGATAGTACAACTACATCAGGAACCAGTTACAAACCTGGGATTTATCCCGTGAGACAGGTGCCTGATGATGAAGGGAGACTTATTAATGTACATGTCCCCTCTCCACCTCTGATTTATACAGTTGGAAGGCACTCACTAAAGGATTGAGGGCTGACCCAGAGGAATTCATAAACCAAGCCAAGGGAATCTTCTCCACACATATTCCAACCTGGGCAGATATTCACACAGCCTTCTCACAGACGTGGAAAAGTCAACTGTTCTGTTAAAAGCTGGGGAACACGCAGATAATGAATATGTCCCCGGGTCAGAAATTCACAGGCCGGTGAACTGGGTGTGCCAGGGAATGACCCTGGGTGCACCCTGATGATCAAGAAAAGCTAGGACATTTTCGGGGTCTGCTTTTGAAAGCCATGCAAATGGTAAGCCAGCTACCCATTAACCAGTATAAATTAAGAGAGGTCCAACAAGGCCCTGAGGAAAACCCCTCCGCCTTTTTACAGAGGCTACAGGACTGCCTCAGGTGATATACAAATTGGGACCCTGAGGCCTCGGGCAGAACAGTGGCTCTTAATTCCTATTTCCCTCTCAAAGTGCTCCAGAGTCTGTAGGAAACTCCAAAAGTTGGCTATAGATTCTGATGCTGGTTCAGCACTAGTAGAGGCTGCACTTAGGGTGTTCAATAACCGGGATGAAGCTGAGGATGAAAAAGAAGACAAGGTGATGAAAAGGCAAGCTGCCCTGTTAGCTGTGGCCCTCTGGTCTGCTCAAGGTAACCCGAGAGAGAGAAAAAAGATGCCATGGGAGTGACCCCAGCCCCCAACGAGGAACCAGAAGGCCACCAACAAAGTTGGGGGCCTAATCAACGTCCGTACAGCAAACAGGAAGGGCATTGGCAGTGGGATTGTCTGAACCATCCCCAGAGAGGGAAGGCATAGAACAGGACTGAGCCATGGCAACTTCCCTTGACCACAGATGAGAGATGACGGGGCTGTGGGGCTCCCCAAGTGTCTCCAAATAACCAAATCCTCATCTCCCCTGAGCAGCCCCAGGGTGACCTTGTGGGAGGAAAGCATGTTGAATTCTTGCTCAGTACTGGAGCCACGTTTTCAGTGTTGAACACCCAAAAGGGAAACCTTTCCATAAAAAGGCGTAACATAAAAGGAATATCAGGAAAAGAAGAGACCAAAAGTTTCTGGAGCCCTTGACCTGTGAAATAGGATCAAAAATGCTGAAACATTCTTTTCTGTATGTATCAGAATGTCCTGTTCCCCTTCTAGGAAGGCACATGCTATCTAAGTTAGGGGGCTCAATAAGCTGGGAACAAGATAAAATGGAGATCCAAGTTCCCAAAAATCGGGGAGTTGAGCTCATGGCCCTATTGCAAGATACACCAGCACCTGAGAAGGAAGAGATTCCCCTACATGTTTTAAGCCAAGTTATCTCAGAAGAATGGGCACAAGGACAGGTGGGATGAGCAGCCAGTGCCACACCAGTAAAGATACAATTGAAGCAGACAGATCACTGGCCCCAGGTAAAATAATACCCCTTGAAGCCAGAAGCCATAAGAGGAATCTTTCCTGTAATCAATAGGCTTATAGAACAGGGATTGATCAGGCCATGTAGATCCCCATGAAACACTCCCATTTTACCTGTTAAAAAGCCAGGAACAGAGGAACATAGACATACATCCTGTAGTACCTAATCCTTACACCCTGCTAGTTAATCTCCCTGGGGACAGCAGGTTCTATATAGTGCTGGATTTAAAAGATGTTTTTTACTGCATCCCATTGGATCCCAAGTCCCAGGAGATATTTGCCTTTGAATCAGAGGACCCAGACTCATCAGAAGCAGTAGTACTGCTAGACTATCTTATCCCAAGGGTTCCCAAACTCCCCTACTATCTTTGGGGAAATCCTGGGCTGAGATTTAAAGGAATTAGAATTAAAATAGAGTACTGTGTGACAGTATGTGGATGACATCCCAATAGCCAGCCCTTCTAAGGAAATCTCTAATGAAAACACTGTAACTATGTTAAATATCCTAGCCAGTAAGGGATATAAAGTGTCTAAAGGGAAAGCATAAATATCTAAAGAAAGCATAAAGCATTTGGGGTTTATCATTTCAAGGGGATAACACAGCCTTCCTCAAGAGAGAAAAATAGTAATATGTCAACTTGCTCCAACAAAAACTCATAGGCAGCTATGGGGATTCTTGGGGATGGCTGGCTTTTGCTGCATTTGGATCCCTAATTTTGGATTGATTGCTAAGCCTCCCTATGATAAACTACAGGGGCCAGAAACGAACCCCTCTGAAAGGGATAAGCTATGTGACCAAGTTTTCAATAAGCTTAAAAACTTGCTAATGGAAGTACCTGCACTGGCCTTACCAGACCTGAGCAAAACATTTGACCTATATGTTCATGAAAGACAGGAAATAGTTATAGGGGTGCTAACTCAAATGTTGGGACCCTGAAAAACAGTGATAGCCTAGGGGCTGACTCAGTGGTGCAGCGGTTAAGTTCGTGCGCTCTGCTTGAGCAGCCTGGGGTGCTCCAGTTCAGATCCCAGGTGCAGACCTATGCACCACTTATCAACCCATGCTGTGGCAGGTGTCCCACATATAAAGTAGAGGAAGATGGGCACAGATGTTAGCTCAGGGCCAATCTTCCTCAAAAAAAACCCAACCAGTGGTAGCCTATTTCTCAAAGCAGCTAGACACTGTGGGAAAAGGATGGCCCCCATGCTTGAGAGTTGTAGCTGCCACCTGCCTCTTAATCAAGGAAGCAGAAAAACTGACTATGGGCCAACCCATGACAGTGTGGACCCCCCACCAAGTCTCTAGCCTACTAGAGTCTAAAGGACATCTATGGCTATGCCAGAATAGGATACTACGATATCAAGTTATGCTGCTAGATTCCCTTCAGATTTATTTAAAACTCTGTCATACTGTAAACCCAGCTACCCTGCTCCCTGATTCCAGTGGGCCTATTACCCATGTCTGCCCAGAAGTGACTGATCAGGTTTACTCTAGCTGCAAAGATCTCCAGAGTGAACAACTACAATGCAGAGGAAGTATGGTTTGTAGATGGGAGCAGCGTTATGAATAATGGACAAGGAAGAGCAGGTTATGCAGTAGTGTCCCTGCATGCAACCACAGAAGCCAAGGGGCTAACACCAGGCACCTCAGCTCAAAATGAAGAAATAATTACATTAACTAGAGCTTTGGAATTGGGAAAAGAAAAAATAATATACACAGACTCTAAGTATGCTTTCTCTGTAATTCATGCTCACAAAGCCATTTAGAGATTTTATTTTTTCTTTCCTTTTTTCTCCCCAAAACCCCCCGCTACATAGTTGTGTATTTTCAGTTGTGAGTCCTTCTAGTCGTGGCATGTGGGATGCCACCTCAGCATGGCTTGATGAGTGGTGCCATGTCTGCGCCCAGGATTTGAACCAGCAAAACCCTGGGCTGCTAAAGCAGAGCGCATGAACTTAACCACTCGGCCACGGGGCTGGCCCCTCATGAAGCCATTAAGAAAGAAAGAGGACTTCCTAACAGCAGCAGTAAAGAAACTAAACATGGGCCAGAGATCCTTAAACTGCTGGAAGTGGCACAGGGCCCCAAGGAAGAAGCTGTGGTCCATTATAAAGGCCATCAAAGGGGAGAATTAGAGACCAATAAAGGAAACGACTTGGCAGATAAAGCTACAAAAAGGGCTGCTAAATCAAGAGAGCTTCTCCCAATTACCATTAATTCCCACTCTAGCCTTGTATGAATTTACACCAGTGTATTCCCCTGATGAAGAAAGGGAAGCCACCACACAGGGTGACCAGTGGTCCCCACTAGTCAAGGGCTGGATGATAACCAAGGAGGGAAGATTTGGGTCCCCAAACAAAAGCTTGGGAGCTCCTTAAGAATGCTCATGATTCTACACATTATGGAAAAGAGACCTTATGCCTATGACAAAGGTCATAAGCACCATAGGTATGAAAGAATTTACTGAAAAAATAATTGAACAATTTGTTTATTGCCAGGGGACAATGTACAAACAAGACCTCCTGTACTTCCCCTGGCCAGAGCAACTCAAATTCAGGGAACTTTACCAGGGGAAGATTGGCAAGTTGATTTTATTGTTATGCCCATGGCCCTCGGGGAATACAGATACCTCTTGGTGTTTATGGGATACATTTACTGGATGGATTGAAGACTTTCCTTGTGGGTCAGAAAGGGTGAACGAGGTAACAAAGGAGTTGTTAAAAAAGATAATTCCCCGTTTTGGGTTGCCGAGATCAATTCAGAGTGACAATGGGCCACTCTTTACGTCAAAGACAACCTCTAAAGTCACGAGAGTTTTGAAAGTTAAATGGAGGTTACATGCTACCTGGAAACCACAATCATCTAGAAAAAGTGAGCGGGCCAATCAAACTCTAAAGAAAACTTTGGCTAAACTGTGCTAAGAGACACAAGAAAATTGGCTAAAATTAGTGCCAATAATAGCCCTCACTTGGATAAGGGCTGCTCCAAAAGGCGACCCGAAGCTTAGCTCCTTTGAAATGACCTACGGGAGGCCATTCCCTAAAGACTCAGATTCACTTGCAAACCCAGACCCAGAAGTCTCCATGGCAACCAAACACATAATCAATCTGAAGGAGGTGGCAGACACACTTGATAAATATCGAAACTTCTGTCTTCCCTTGCCTACAGAGGTCAAGCTCCACCCATATGAACCTGGAGATTGGGTCTATCTTAAAACTCGGAAAAGTGGTTCTCCCCAAGATTAGCTAAATCCTATTCAAGTAGGGCCTCGCTTGGTGTTAGTGACCACTCATTCTTCCCTAAAATTAGGAGTCACCCCTTGGGTCCACCACATACTGGTAAAAAAGGCACCCGTGGGGGCTGGCCCCGTGGCCGAGTGGTTAAGTTCACGCGCTCTGCTGCAGGCAGCCCAGTGTTTTGTTGGTTCGAATCCTGGGTGCCGATATGGCACTGCTCATCAAACCACGCTGAGGCAGCATCCCACATGCCACAACTAGAAGGACCCACAACGAAGAGTATACAACTATGTACTGGGGGGCTTTGGGGAGAAAAAGGCAAAAAATAAAATCTTTAAAAAAAAACAAGGCACCCATGCCTGAACATCAAAAGAGATCATCACAGACGATTGATGACGCTGAGTTTTCCTGTGAACCACTCTCTGATTTGAAACTCTGGTTTGGTGACACCATAAAAATAAGTAAATCCCAATGACCTGTCAACCTACTCCCATAAAAATACTGGGGGTTGCATTCATTATAGCCTTATTAATAGTTTTAACCCTTCCATTCACCTGCGCCCTGCCTGGGACACCTGAGTACTTTGGTTGTTCTCATATGACTCACTCCTACTCCCGGCAGGCACATTAAAAGTTAGAATGTCTGGATTACTGTGCAGTGTTATAGATAGCTATATAGTCATTGGTGCTTTGTGTTCTTTGGTCGCATCATGGCAGACCGGGGAGGAATCTGTGCCTTTGCTAATACGTCTTGCTGTTTCTATGTTAACACTAGTGGTGAAGCCGGGTACCTGAGGGTTACTGTAGATATTCAATAAGTACATGATTGCGTTTTGACCTTGTTATAAATCTTCTCAATTTGCTGTTTTCTTGTTTAGCTTGAGGGGTGACTTGGGTCTCCAGGATTTGTGAGTTTTTTTACAGAAAAAAGAGAATGCCTCCCGGGAGGTTGCAATCACCAAATGGCCAGCCTCCAGCAACTATTGCAGAATGCCCAGGGGCTTATCAGGAGTGACCCCTTTGTTCTCTGAACCTCCTCCTGCCAAGCCCCTTAGCTCTATAAACACGCCCTGCTTTTCACTCTGGGGAAGGTGTGAACCCATGCTCCCGCCTTCCTGTCTTGGCCAACTCAATGGGACCGTTCTCTACCTCCAAGCACCAGTGTCTCAGTGTTTGGCTCGCTGCACATCAGGCACACAGATTTGACATTAAGAAGTTTGGTGTCAGTGGCACCATAAAAGAAAGTGCAACCAGGTTACTGGAAGAGGCCACTTGGCCAATAGAAAAGAGCCAGCCAGACCTCACAGAAAAATCTGGAATAGAATCAAACAAGCCCTTCCCAGCTTAACTTGGTTCCTCGCACACTTGAGCCTCTTAATGGCTATCCTTCTTCTCGTGCTCTTTGGACCCTACATATTTCATTGTCTGGTACAGTTAGTGACTAAATGCATTAAAGCTATAAAGTTACAGAAGGTTGTGACACAAGGATATGAGCCAATATCTGGTGACCCACAAACCTACCTAAAGTTAGCTGGGGAAAACTGTGCTCCTCCACCAGTCCCCATGACAGCGCCCATGCTCAGCAGGAAGCAGTTACAGAAGATGTACCTTCACCCGTGACCCTCAAGAATGAGGAGCAGGATAAAACTACAGGAGGGATTTTTGTCACCAACTAACCTGCCTGAGTAACTCATAAGAGGTTTTGAAAGCATTTAACTGTTTCTCAAAGTTGTTTTTCAGTTATGTTAAGAGATGAAATCACCAACTGCCCTGAGCCGGTCCAAACCCCACGGCAAGACTGATGCCTGAGCAGACAGGCTAAGTGTCCAAAACTTACCTTCGCTTCACTTGAATGTTAAGATCTCCGCCCTAGGAGGAGCTTAAGCCTTATTAGCACAACATGCAATGTACATGAGTGTGTTTTTAAACCACGCCTGTGCGAGTTTATACCCACCTCTACATGGAGTATGAAACTTCCCTTTTGAATATTCATTCCCCATCCGGAATAAAAAGCACCTGTCTTCTTTTGCTCGGGGATCCATGGCTTTGGAAGTGATTCTCTGTGGTCTCATTTCCTGCAAAAAAAAAAATTGTACTTTGTGTGACAACTACTTCTGGTGAAGGCTTTGATTTCAACTCACCAAGAAGCAAACTCACTTTGGTTTGGTAACAATCCCACGCTAGGTTGATTACAGTGGCTCTTATAATGTCTTGAAATCAGGTAGTATAAGTCCCTCAACTTTTTTTTTTTGATCAAGTTTTGGCTACTCTCCGTCTTCTGCACTTGCATATAAATTTTAGAATCAGCTTGGTAATTTCCACAGAAAGAACCTGCTTTGATTTTTATTGAACTTGCTTTAAATCCACAAATCAATGCAGAGGTAAATGACATCTTAAAAATATTGAATCTTCTGATCCATGAACATGATATATGTCTGTATTTAGATCTTCAATTTCTCTCACAAGGTTTTGTACTTTTCAGTTCATATGTCTTTCACATATTTGGTCAAATTTATCCCTAAGTATTTCTTTCTTTCTTTCTCTTTCTTTCTTTTCTTTCCTTTCTTTCTTTCTTTCTTTCTTTCTTTCTTTCTTTCTTTCTTTCTTTCTTTCTTTCTTTCTTTTCTTTCTTTCTTTCTTTCTTTCTTTCTTTCTTTCTTTCTTTCTTTCTTTCTTTCTTTCTTTCCTTTCTTTCTTTCTTTCTTTCTTTCTTTCTTTCTTTTTCGCTGCTAAATAGTGTTTTTAAGATTTCCATGTTCAATTGTTCATTCCTAGAATAAAGAAATATAACTGATTTTTGTACATTGACTCTGTATCCTGCAACTTTGCTAAACTCATTTACTTGTTCTAGTAGGTTTTTTTTTTTGTAGTATTCCATATTATTTTTGTCTGCAACTACAGTGGTATTTCTTCCTTTCCAATCTGGAAGCCTTTTATTTCTTTGTCTTGTTTTATTGCACTGACTAGAATCTCCAAAACTATACTATTTGATCGAAGGCAAGTTTTGCAGAGAAATATTCCTGATGCCCAGGCCTAGATTAGGCTCAACTATTGTACCGTGTTGAACTTAGATTTTTTTTAATTTACTAAATCATTATTTATACTTCATTATTAGGCTCTCAGTTTTTCCAGCATTCAAATATTCATTAAATGTTCAAATATTGAACAACTATTGCATGCCAGACTCTGTGCTGGTTGTCAGGGAGACAATCCTCAGCACACTCTCCATATGGTAAAAAAAACAAAAGGAGTACACAGACAGACATGGACTTTGCCCTGATCAAGTCTTAGCATCTCATGGAGGCAGTTTAGAACAAGAGTTAACAGCACAGGCTCCAGATTCAGTCAGCTTGGGTTTGAATCTGGCTCTGCTCCTTAGTGGTTGGTCAACCTTAGAAAACTTAATTGCCTTTCCTAAATCTGTAAAATGAGGGTATTAGTAATATCTACCTCCTAGGATTGCTGTGAGGGTTACATGAATTAACACCTTAAAGTGCTTAGAACATGGCTTGCATAGTAAATGGTCAATAAATACTATTAGAGGGCAGGAGTCGTTCTGCACAGGGTACATCTACAAACGGACTGAGGAAGGATGGGTGTGGAAACATTAACAAGCATAAGAAGCAGTTTACTTTAGCTGCTAAGCATAGAGTGTCAGCCATACCTCGTTTAAACCCTTGCTCTGCTGCTTTCTGGCTGTACAACTTTGAGCGAACTACTTAAACAAGAGCAAACTCAAGTGCCTTGCATCTTATCTGGCACACAACAGATGCTTAATGGATAAGCACTTATTGACTATGGACGTTCTGCAAAGCCATCATATCGCCAACATGTGTTCATAATAAGAGCTGCCATTTATCAGGGCTTACCATTTCGGACCCTGTGCTAGTTACTTTCCATATATTCTCTTTCATGCTTCTTAACCTAGCTTGGTGACCATAATCTGCCCCACTTCATGGTAAAGAAACGAGATGATCTCTACGTAGCTACGACCAGTGTGAGGTTGGAGGCCTAAGTGGCGGCTTGGAATCCAGCCCTTGACCAAACCGGGGCTCGCACTGGGTCCTTTGTCACCAGCTGGGCCCTGGACAGCCCGCTCGGGAGATGGCGCCAGGAGCCGGCAGTCGGCCAGGCTGTACCACCCCAGGCAGCCCCTGCCTCCAGGAGGTGCCAGGCGAGGCCTCTCCCGCCGCCACTTGGGCACGGCCCCCTCCTTCGCTCTCACGGGCCTGGGGGCTCCGGCCTCGAAGGTCTCCCGAGAAGCGGAGCCAGCGAGTCGAAGCAGAGCTCTGGGGAGGAAGGGTGGCACCGTCTCCCTGCAACGCGCTGGGGGCAGGGCTTCTGCGTCAGCGACGCGCGACCGGGGCGCCGACCGAGCCGCCGCCGCCGCCTGCAGGTCTGAGCTGCGGGCTGGGGCGGCGCCGCGGCCGCCGGAAGCGCGATGCCTTGAACTTGGGTGAGCTGCGCAGGCTGTCCTTCCGCCGCTTGTCTTCCTAGCTGCTCCACGACCCTCGGGCTGGAGCAGAAACGCCGGCCAGGCCTGACTGCCCGCCGGCCTTCAGTGGGGAGACGGGCCGGGCCCCGCCGCGCTCTCTAGGCCTCGGCTGAGGGAGCGGGGCTGGCTTGGGAGGCGTTTCCGTGGTCGCACCGTCCCCAGCCCGGTTTCCAGCGGCCGGGGGTGGAGGTGGCTGGTCCTGTCTAGGGGGTGGTTCTCGGGGCCGAGGAGAGAGTTTTTCCTCCTCGAGCCCGGAACCGCTTTTGAATGTTGCCGCCGGCGCAGTCAGGGGCCGCGGGCGCAGCTGTTGGTTCCAGGGCAGGTGCGCTCGAGGAGGGGCCGCGGCGGCGAGGGACGGCGAGCGCGAGGCCGGCCGGAGGGGGGCCCCGCTGCGCTTAGACACCCTGCGCGCCCCCGACCCCCCGGTTGGAAACCCTTTCATGGGGCCACAGCTCGGAAAAGGCCAAGTCGATCCACGTAGCCGGCCCTGCTTTTCTGAATTCGCTTGGGCTGCTCCCCTTCCCAGAGGCTTTGCCTTGTCGAACCAGCTGGCTCGAGACCCGGCTGCCACAGAACGTTTCCTTGCTAATCATTGTAGTAGTTATTCCTGGAAAGGAAACCTTCTGGGTTAGCTTTTGAAATGACTCCTCCTGTTATTTGTGTCGCGTTGCAAAATGTGGATTTACTATTATTAGTCAAGTTTATCCCCAGCCCTTTTGTTCAGTTGCAGCGTACATCCATATTCTGACCCCGTCCTATTTCACGGTGCCAAATGATTCTGTTCTTTCCTCTGGCGTGTTTATAAAGCTGCCGTAACACTTGCCATGGTTTATAATTGTTAGATCTTCTGCATAAAGTTACTCTTTTCCACTCCCCTCCGCCCATTCTTCTTGCTCTAAAATGAACTCCATCCATTCAAAATTTCATCTGGGGCGTGACGTGCCGCGAACCAACGATCTTAAATTAGTCACCTCTATATTGAAGTCATTTCTCTAAGAAGTGATGCTTTTTTAATTCAGAACTCAAAAATAGTATGGATTTTTCTCCTTTCCTTTGATGCTGACTGGCTGTCGTTTTTAAATATTTTCTTCCAGAATATGACTGTATGTTTCCAAAATGTGTTCTTTGTCATTTGATGTAAGTGAACTTTATATTTGATGTATGTAGCCGGGCCTTCTTAGATTACGTCTAAACACCCAACAGGCTTCCCCTTCTCCCAAAAAAGGCAGGGAAGGTCCAGAGAGAATTCTGACAAGTCTAGTTATGAAATGTATTTAGTAAACACACTGGTGCTGTCAGAAATCCATATTCTTAACCTTAATTCTTATCCTTTTGTGGTTTTTCTTTCTATAAAATTTTTTTCTGATTAGGATCTTTCATCCCAGAACAGGCACCCCAGACTCTCTAGTGACTCTGACTGGTCTAGTTGTTTCACTGTGTATCTGTTATATCTCCTGTTCATTTCTTGTCTTGCAGAACAGCTGATAATCTGTTTACAGATCTAGAGGTTGAGTAAGCAATGAGTAATAAAATAAATTATCCTTAGGGACCTCGTTTTTAGTACTTAGTTTTTATCACTGATGTTAAAGCTGACAGTGACGATAATTGATGATTATTTCAATTATAAATGTGTTTATGTAAGTAAAGAAGTTGATACAAAATTTCATGGAGAACAGGTTTCAGAGAGGTTTTCTAAATACTACAGTACTTGTGAGCTAGTCAACTTGTTCCCCTTTCAGGCTTTTCAACTTGCTTTAATCCTTTTATGAATGGATATGGTTTAAATTTTCACAGAAGTTTCTTTTTTTTTTTTTTTTTTGCTGATTACCCATGATGTAATTTTTATGTCTTTATAAAGACTATTTGAACTACAGCAATTCATTTGTTAGAAAAAGAAATAATCATGTGTATGTTACCACCCACTAGAGAATGTGGCATTTTTGGAATCCTTGATATGAGTTTCAAAATAACAATTGTTCTTTATTTAGAAAATCCTTCAAATGTTGCTTGAAAGCACATCATTATCCTTCTAGAAAGGACTGAATTATAGGTGGCACAATAGCATGAGAGCTGCTAGTTCTTTGAGAAATCTTGACCAGAGATTTATCTTTTGCTGAATTCTATGCCAGTGATTTGAAAATTGTGTTCCTATGCAATACTGCTATTCCATGATCTAGAGGGGAGTATGTTTCTAATATCAAATAGTGAATATTTCTCAATTTACTTAAACATTAATGATAAATTTTTACAATTTTGTATTTTTTATTTTAGGAATTTTTCTTAACTTCAGCTTCTCGCCAAGTTAGTACTAGTAGATGTCTGAACAAGTTAACGAGAGTCAAAAGAATACTAAGTGAATAATAAAACAATATTTACTGCATTACATAAACATTTATTGTATGCTTATGAATCTGCCAGAAAAGAGAACACAGCTGCTATGCTCAAAAAGCTTACAGAGGGGGATAGTCAAGTGACCTAACTGATGATATATGCTGTGATAGAAGAATGTGCAGAGTCACCAAAGAGGGACACTGAAAAAGCGGTGGCGAGTGACTAGAGCGTGGCCTAAACAGATTGTTTTTGTGAACACGCACTCTTGGTTGTGGTTTTATATTGCATATAGATCAGAGTCATATTTTTATGTTAAGGATTTAATATTTACCATTATTTTATGATATTCAAAATGAACTGTACATTCCAGGCTCTCGCCACTGAAGCAGGTTCAGAGCCACTGTTCCAGGCTCTGTTAGTAGTCCCTAGATAGTCTTCCCGTTTAATCCAAGGAGTTAGTGATCAGGTTTCCCAGATACCAAGTGCAACTGTAGGATAACAAGTTAATATGCTGCCTCAAATTATAAACCTTATCATTCAGTTAGGGCACCAGAACAAAACAATGCAGAAACAAAAGGGACCATTTTCTAACTCAATAATAAGCAACAAGGCTTCTTTTTAAATAACTGTTTGGTAAGCACACTGGTTAAATTATCATTGCATATTTTACACTAAATATTAAGACCATGTATTTCAAAGGTTTAATTTTTTTCTTTGTTAAGTTATGGAGGTGTAATTTACAGTTTTTGGTATGGTTGATTAGCATCTTTTATTGCATTTTGGTTGGACTGGTACAAGAAAGCTAGAGGAGATGTAAGTTTCTCCTTGGGAGTAAAATATTTGGTTAGAGGTTACCTACTAACTCCTCACCCAAGCAAAAATTCTTCTCTAAAATACTCATTGGGTGAACTACTCTTTGTTTAAATACCTCCACACTTACGATGAAAGCAAGCTCACCACATACATTATAAGACAGCCCTTAACACTTCTGGATAATTATGGATGTTGGAAATTCTTACATTGACCTGAAATCTGCCTAATTTACACTTAGTGGCCATTCTGTTTTCTGTAACTACATAAAATAAATCTTACTTCCTCTTCCACATGAAAGCTCTTCAAATGTTTGAACAAATCTATCATATTTCTTCGCATCGTTACTGAATGGTGATTATCTAGAATGAGTTGCTTTGTTTCCTTTTCTAGATCCTTAACATCTTGTGTGCTCTCCCAGATGTGTTCAGATGATGAATGCCCTTTCATCAAGTGCGACCGCGTGGAGCTGGTTACAGCGCTTCAATTGGGGGCCATTACAGAGTCAGCGGGATGGGGCTTTTGCTCTCGACGTCTGCTGCTAGCAAGAGTTTATTTTAGCATCTTTCTTGTCCCTATTTACTGTTGACCCTCTTTGACTGAAACCCTCAGACCTTTTATATTTTAACTGCTTTTAAGCCCATCTTACCCTTGTGTTTTTGTGCAGTTGGCTTTTCAAAACATATCCAAGATTTAACTTTTAGTCATGTTTGATATAGCATATTCTGTTTCAGAAGATCGGTACCTGTGTCAGTCTTGATTCTGATATTCAGTGGGCGTTATTCATTCATTTCCATGGTAGTCATCCGCAGATCGGGCAGCCTGCAGTCTTGTCTCAAAGTCATCAATAGAAATGGCAAACAGTCTATCTCGCTGCCAGTCTTTCTCCCTTCTGCCGCTCTGCTTTAGTCACTCTGCCCGGTTTTGTTAAATTAACTCAAAGGCAGCTTGCTCTCCTGTGTTAGGCACTTTCTGTTACCTCTGCCTGGAACGTCCTCCCGTCGCCATGCCTCTACCGCTCTTCTCTGGCTGACTCTGATCTCAAGTCAAATGTTTACCGCGGACTTCTTCCCTGACACGAGACTACGTCAAGTCCCCCTTTCATAGGCTTTCGTAGCAGCTTGTTTGGCTTAGTGCCTGTCATTTTGTAATTATATATTTATTGGTGTGATTGCTGCCTCTTCCCCACTGTCTCAGATGCTCCGTGGTGTCAAGAACCGTGTTTCTTTCACTCACTGTTGTATCCCCAGAACACATCAGAGCACCAGGCACGTGGTACTTGTTGAGAGTAATTTATAAAGAGGCATGTAACACAGTGGCTCCCTAACACCAGTCTGTAACCATGGGCTTCTGATGCTGCTTTCACACGTTTGGATTAGAACAAGAAAAATAAGGACAATGCTGTACATGGATGTATGCAGTCTATGTCAGTGTGAAGTTAATGCCTTCTTGGGAAAAACTTTTATTCTCATAATATATCCTTCTTTTCGGGTTACAAATTGTTCCTTTTTAAATTTCTGTTAAGTTTTGGGATTTTTAATTTATTTTTGGAAACTGTCCTTACTTACAATAAAAAAACACGGTTGCTTTGAGATTTTACTAGTCTGTGAAATCCAGAAATCACTAATGTTGAATACCCTAGAGACCGCCTCTAAGCTAAAATCTTTGTTTCTCTTTGGATACAGTTGCTATGAATCCATTTGACTATATTTAAGATATATAATTTTGCTTTCAGAGATTTTTTTTTAGTGGCCTGGATCTTGCTCAACCACTTTCATTTATCTCTGTAATATATTTATCATTGCCAAGTAGGCTCCAATTCAAAACAGTAATTGTTGAGTTTTTCTTTTTTAGTACAATAGTAGTTTTCGTGTATTTAATGTGACTAAAAGAATAAACCTCAAATACAGTACATAAAATTTTAATGCCCAAAGCAAATCTACATATTTATGGTTACTGAGAACTCTTATTATAAATGGTTTCATATTTTAAAGTTATATATTTTGTACTTTAGAATTATAGCTTTATTATTTTTTTGATTAAATGATGAGGCAGGTTTCCTGACAAAACTTTTCTCATAAAATTTTCACTATTTCACCTGCTTTATATGATATGAGTGTTAATTTGGTTGAGATAAAATGATAGTCCTTGATGCGTAAATAAAACGGAATTTCTTAAGTGGGAGGGATCATTTTTTTTTTAATTGTAATACATTTTTCTTTTTCTAACTTTGTTTTTTTTTAAACCGATTAGCTATGTGACTTTGTTACTTTAACCTCTCCGTGCTTGTTTCTTTAGCTATCCTGTTTCTTCATCTATAAAGTAGTTCTTATAGGGAGTTAAATGACTGAAATCGTGAATACATGTAAAGTGCTTATAAGAGTGTGTTACAAAATGGAAGTGATCAACAAATACTAGTTGCTTTTACTATTATTAGTAGTAGGGTTGGTGTTAAATAGGGATTTTCATACTCAGTTATAGAATACGTCAGCATAGATAAATACTAAAAATGTATATTATTTTCTATTCTAACCATATTCTCCATGCTTGATATTCTGATAAATCATTATTTACCAAAGGAAAACACTATCTAGAATAAACACATCCAACTCTTCTCTAGACACGATACATAGAATTATATCTTTCAAGACTTTAGAGTAAGTGGTTATTAAATAAATGTTTTGAGATTAAATTTTTAGGTCAATTCAGTAACATCGATTTATATTAATAGTAGATTATTAAAGTAGTGATCCAGCCTTTTAACTAAAATATCATCTTCATATTTAGAAAACAATTTACATAAATTTTAAGTTAACACCTAGAGGAGTTAAAAAGCACAAGAGCTGGCTTTTTTTTTTAAGCAGAAAATGTGAGGCGCTTAAATAATCTAACGTCATTTTCTTAGGTTTTTCAAACCAAAAATCTGCTTAATTTACATATATCTTACAATTAAAAATAAGTTACACATTTTTAAATAAAGTAATTCAACAACAAATATGGGTTTTTTTGTTTGTTTGTTTGTTTGTTTTGAGGAAGATTAGCCTGAGCTAACTACTGCCAATCGTCCTCTTTTTTCTGTGTCTCCCTGGAGGGAGAATTCTGTTTGACCTGGTCCCCGCTACCTCCATGCCTGGGTGCTGCCCTCTCAGGCAGCCTTCCTCTTGAATTTGCCTCCTGGACCTTGATGCCGGCTTGGGGAGCCCCTGCTGGACCCTAATGCTCAGTAACATCATCCCAGGGCTTCTATGCTCTGGATCTTGCGTACCTGGTGCCATTCCGGTCTCATCTGCAGAACTGAGCTGAGCCAGAACTCTAAAATGGCCAGATATCTGGGCAAAATTTCTAGAAGGAAGACAATGTCCCACACTGTTGTGTTAATGCCTGGTTACCCTTGCCCCTGGCACAGGCTGCCCCTCACCTGGCAGGAGTTGAGCTTCAGCAGCCAGGACTGCGTTTGTAAGTCATGCTCAGCCAGCCCCTGTCCCTGCCCGCTCCCGCGCTGTCTGCTCGAAGTCTCTCTCCCGGCTTTCATATCTCAGCCTGTTTGTTTCAGGCATGTCTCTACTTTTGGACCCTAGTTTACCTGCATCTCTGAACCCCATCCCACCATTTCAGCTCCAGGATTACAGCACGTCTATTCCCTCTTTATTTTATTTTATTTTTTAAAGAAAGATTAGCCCTGAGCTAACTGCTGCCAATCCTCCTCTTTTTGCTGAGGAAAATTGGCCCTGAGCTAACATGCATGCCCATCTTCCTCTACTTCATACGTGGGACGTTTGCCACAGCATGGCTTTTACAAGCGGTGCCATGTCCGCACCCGGGATCCGGGCCGCTGAATCGGAACGTGCGAACTTAACCGCTGCGCCACCGGGCCGGCCCCAACAACAAATGTTTTTCAGCTGGTGTAATCATATCATGATTATATATCATAGTATATCATAGTGGTTAAAAATATGAGCACCAGAATCTGAAAAACATGGGTTCAAAGTTCACTTCAACCACTTACCAACTGTTGAACTGTAGATAAATCACTTAGCTCTATCTCCTTATTTGTAAAATAGGAATATAATAAAGCCTACCTCTTAGGGCTGTTCTAAGAAATAAATGAGATAATATATGGAAAGCCCTTAGTCTGGAGTTTGACACATGGTAAGCAGTCAGGAAATGTTCTTAGAAAAATTATATAAGGTAAAGAAGCTTCCTGTTAAATACAGTCACTTAAATGCCTCCTTGTTTGTGCGCACGCACAGGCACATGATGGTTTCTGACTTGGCAAAATTAGAGAAGTTCGAGGTTCATCACTCTCCCAATAACATAAGTGAATCTTGTTTTCTCATTTAGCTGTGTAATCTTAAAAAATAGAAATATAAATCTTTACTTTAAAAGTATTGTTGTTTAAATAAATTCCACCTTAGGCTCGTGTAAGTCTACTGAGCTCTTAAAGATATTCCTAATTTTTCTTAATTTTCTTGAAGGGATGGGTGTATTGCTGTTTTTATATTACATATTAAAGTAACTTTTCTATGTATTTGACAGAAACTATGTGAAACAACACTCTGGATTTCAAAAGACATCATTTCATCATGGGACAGCAATTTTCAGATCAGACGCAGTTGGTTCTTAACAAGTTACCAGAAAAAGTAGCAAAACATGTCACATTGGTTCGAGAAAGTGGCTCCTTAACTTATGAAGAATTTCTTGGGAGAGTAGCTGAACTTAATGATGTGTAAGTCTTGCTATTTTTCATTTTGTTTTTCCCCCTGAAGTATGCCCCATACGTCATGACTGTCTGAGAGGTAACCAGAGGTTTTGATTGCTAAGACCATGTTTTCAGCAGCAGTTAGGAGATATTTATAGAGCGCCTACTATACGACTTTCTGTGTGGCTGTTTAGAAACATGTAATAGGAATAAAAGAGACGGAAGGAACTCAAAATTGAATTTTGAACATAGGCTTATAACTTTACTCCTTTTTGAAAGCACTAAAGGGATGCATAACAGAAGAGAATATGCCAATCAGTTGCTCTAGAGAAAGGATCCTAGGATAGTCAAAGGGCACTCAGGTTTCTGTACATCGACCGGTTCAGCTGGTTAATAAGGAAATCAGTCTTCTGGATCTGTTCACTGAGCCATTATTTTGCCAGAGAAATACATATATAGTAATATTTCATTTGTCATCACTGAAGAATAAAGTATTTTGTTTATTAATATTTTCTAATTAGCTAACATCTTTAAATCTCTACTTAATGCTTGAATAGATTTCTAAGATGGAATATGAATTTCTCAGCCATCTTACAGAGCACACCTAATAGAATTAGCGTTGTCTTTCTAAGTTTGTTCTTTATGATATCAATTGTAATACTGATCTGTGTAGAAGCTATTAAAACCCACAGGCCTGTGTCCCTGAATGACCCCAGATTGTTTGCTTTTAAAATCCTGCCTTGTTTGTGTGTTCTCCCCTGGTGACAGGTGAGCAGCTGTCACTTCTTTCTGTTAAGTCTCCGTCTAGCAGCACCCACACCCACCCCTCTCGCTGTCTTCCTGGGGGTATAATTATAGTTTATTCGCATTGCCTTTTAAATGAGACGTTAAAGCTTCTCTCTTTAGTCTATTCATTTTAGCTAACACTGAGGAAGGCACTCTGCTGAGGGTTGGACATTTTAACTGAGGCCTAAAATGCTTACCTAAGTATGGCAGATCCAGCTCTCCCTGAGTCTGGAGTTCTTTCCTCTATCCCACATTACCTCTCCTTAAACCCAGAAAAGGCCAAACAAAGTCACCTAGCAGTCTGGGACCACTTAGTATGTAAAAGCTTGTATTATAGTCACTATTAATAGTTTAGGGTAAGATACTCCCCAAGCTCTGTGGTGGCTGTATTGGATATGAGACATACTTGGCCATCTGGAACACGTTAGATAAAGAGAAGGAAATACAGTCTTTTTATGGACATGGCTCAGGTGTACTGTTATTAGCCAGTCATGAAGAATAAAGAATGTCTTATTATCTTAGAAGATCATTTCTTTTAAGAACACTGGATTTTGTTCATTAAAAACAAAACAAAACCCTGTATGGATATATGAACGGATCCTGTATGGATATAAATACATAAATGCATAGAAAATAAACCAGAAAGCTACACACTGGATCTCTGTGGAGTTGTTGGAAAAAGGGGGCAGTGAAAGGAGATTTTACATTTTACTATGTGTATTTGTGTACTGTCTGATCTTTTATAATAAAAATGTAGTCATGTGTTTTTAAAATTCTAGGATTTTACTTTTTTCTTTTTCTTAGATTGTCCAAATGGTAGTATTTGAAGCATTACTTCTGGGACCATATGCTTAAGGAATAAAATTGGATTGAGAATTTGATAGTATCACAAGCATGGAATGCTTTTTTGTGTTTATCGTTTCAACTCTTATGAAGAGTAAGCAATGACATTTGCTGTCCCTTTGGAGTCTTGGAACTTACATACATAAACCTAGTCTATTCTATAAAATTCGCCTCTTGGCCTAAAGTTATTGGATAAAATGTGCTCTATGAAAGCGTCCGCAAGCTAAGCTTACTGTGTAATACAGGGGTGATGATAAAGAGTATCTTCCTTTTGTTTATTTAGCACAGGACATTTCTGACTGGATTTGGTTCTTAAAACCAATTCCCATGGGTCAGATGTTGGGCATTTCACAAGTGCGGTGCTGTCTGAGAACCTTTTAAAGTTAAACCTATACAGAAGGAGCGTGGTTTGATAACTAGAAAACAGGACTGGAAACTGGCACAGCTGAGTGACTTTCACTGGCAGGCTTTGTTCCCCAGGGCTAGTAGCTTAATTTTCAATGGCTTCCATTTATTTAGCTGTAAGTCACTTAGCTGAACGTGATGTCCCCACTGGTGCTCGGAGAGAAAGGTGAATAATGATAAAAGGGAGCTGCAGTACTTAAATATGTCTTTGAACTGATTTAAATTGGCATTGATAGCATGATATTGAATTATCCTCTAAAAGTAGTATATTTTTATGTTAGAATCCTCTGGCTGTCTAAATTATAATTATTCTGCTAGGTATAGACAGTAAAGCTATATTTAAAGTGTCTCAAAATCATTTGCTTGATCCTGTCCCAAATTATCTATAAAACAGAAATTTTCAAAGAGATGTGTTAGTATTGTTGCTTAAATAAGGACTTAACCAAGAGCAAGATTTTTTTCACACTTTAAATACATCTGAGGCAATAGTCAAAATTTGGATAAGTAAAAGCAGCCATGCATTTTCTTTAAAAATCTGATTCCTCAGGGGGCTGGCCCCATGGCCGAGTGGTTAAGTTCACGCGCTCCGCTGCAGGCGGCTCAGTGTTTCGTTGGTTCTAATCCTGGGCGCGGACATGGCACCGCTTATTAAACCACGCTGAGGCAGCATCCCACATGCCACAACTAGAAGGACCCACAATGAAGAATATACAACTATGTACCGGGGGGCTTTGGGGAGAAAAAGGAAAAAAATAAAATCATAAAAAAAAAAAAAACAAATCTGATTCCTCAGGCATGTTTTTTCTAGATGTCTTTTTTAGAAATGTAATAACCATTGAGATATAAATATAACAAAAAGAGATTTATAAATATTATTGCACTATGCCATTGACTTTAAAAATCCTTGGAAATTAAATTGTATGTTTATAATCAAAACATTCTCTAGCCATGTGTTTCAAGAATCTAATTATTATAATCATTATTATTGTTGTCTTTGTGTGTCTTCTTCAAATTTCCTTCTCTGTTGTAAAGTGTTTCTCGAAATTGATTTCATAGCTCCATTATTTCATATGATGACTTTTCTTAAAATTAACAAATATATTTGTCTCTTTTCAGAACTGCTAAAGTAGCAGCTGGCCAGGAAAAACATCTTCTCTTTGAGGTACAGCCTGGATCTGATTCCTCTGCCTTTTGGAAAGTGGTTGTAAGAGTGGTCTGTACCAAGGTGAGAGTGGCAGAGACTTCCAGCTCTGAGCTTAAGCTATTTTGGTGTTAGAACCACATTTAATAGTGTAATATATATCACTTCTCGGCCTTTCCACTAAGATCAAGTGTAGTATCTTTTCTTATCAGTTTAATAATGTAATATAATATAGTGGAAATAAATGTTAATAATTTGGTTATCATTTATTTATAAAACTATGAAAAACATAGTTTTGATACTGTTACTGCCTTCCAGGTTAACTGTTTGAATCTCACTATTGTATAATTGCCATATAGCAGAGGTTTTAATAATTATGGAAGGTGGTACCAAACTCTCATCCTTGCCATCTCCTTCTCTTTTTGGATTTTAGCTGGCTATGGAATCTTAAGGTGACACACTATCTAGCTCTCAGATGACTCTTTAAAAAGTGAAGTTGTCTTAGGAGATCATTTCTTTAAGAACACTAGGTTTCGTTCATTTAATAAGAATTTTAAAAATCCATTAGAAAGTTTGGGTTATTTTGTTCTGTTTTAGTAATTTTTAGTCATGGAATGGATTTTTGACCATCAATGTACTGTGTCTCATAGTTCATCTTTTAATTTTGAATAATTAAATTTGTCAACACTGCTAAAAAATATAATAGCAGCTGCCGTAGAGTATTAGGAAGCCTCATCCAGCAGTGGGTAGATTAGAATAGGAGGTCCTTGACCTTTCTGAGGCCACAGACCTGGTAAAAAAGAAGGAACAAGTTTTCTTCGGCCTCCTCCTATCCCAGCCCCTGCTCTAAACAAACAAACAGTAAAATCATCCATATACACATAAACAATAAGTTGAACATTCATGAATGCCCTAAAGTCCATTCCTGATCAACCGTTGAGGACCTGGGTAAGGAGAATTTGTTACTTTGTGTTATGGACCTTGGGGGCTCCCCAATTAATAAGCCACATTTCCCCAGGGAGTTGATTACCACAACTCTAGTTTAAGTGTAGCAGGATTACTTATGGATAGCTGATTAAATTAGAAGTTATCATCAATTTAAGTAGTAAAGGAACTTTAAAGAGGATTAGAGGAGCAAAGACAGACGTTAATTCCAGACTTGACTAAGTGCTTGAAGTTGAATGGAGCTGCTTAAAGTTTACAGTTGATTTAGAGAAAATATATAATACAGCTTAATACCATTCAGCTGGGTCTGTTCACATCGAACATTTGCTTAGCTGATTTTTTTTAAAGTCCAAATGTTAGAGAGATAATAGCTGCCAGAGAACCATCATTCAAAAATTTTTTGCATTATTCATGACACAGGTAGCTAATGTGGTACTAGTATGGATAGCAGTGTAGCTTTGTATGATGTATAATGTGTTAGAAATCATAGTAATAGAAGACACATTGAAATACTGACAACTTGATCCAAGATCATGTTTTGTTATACTTCAATTCCTGGGATCAAAAATTGTACACTTATTTTTCCCGTTTTCTGTTTTTGTTGTTGTTGAGTTTATAGTATATTAAATTCATTAGGGATTTTTTACAGTGTTATAAATACACACACTCCCAAAAGAACTCTGGGAATCTGCAACTTTTGACTTTGCAAAGGAATAAAGTAAAGAAGAAGTGAAGAATTGGGCTAAAAAATGTAAAATCCATTCAAGTAGGCTCAGTATCTCCTATACTGCGCCATCCCACGGCTGCAAGTTTACCTGGCACATATTCTTTCAGAACTATTTGGAAGTCAACCTCAAGTGAATCATGGGTGGAATTTATAACAACTCTAATAAGAAAGGTCATTTCTGGAAAACATGCATTCTTTCTTCTTTTCTTGCCCTCTCCTCTACAGTAACCAGTAATCTGATCTTGTCATTTTACCTCTTACTAGGTTTTACTTCCAGTTTGTTCGTAAGACAAATTCCCTGCCCTCCAGGAGACTGTAACTACAGCTCAGGCCCCTCTTTCTTCTCATCCAGATTACCTTAGATTCTGTATTAATCTCCACACCTCCAGACTCTTCTATTTCTTTCTTTTTTTTCTTTTTTTGGCTGAGGAAGATTTGCCCTGAGCTAACATCCATGCCAGTCTTCCTCTATTTTGTATGTGGGTCACTACCATAGCATGGCTTGATGAGTGGTGTAGGTCCACAGCTGGGAACTGAACCTGGGGTACTGAAGCAGAGCACACTGAACTTAACCACTCGGCCACAGGGCCAGCCCCAGACTCTTGTATTTCTAATTAATGATGCTTTGAGATTAACCTTTCTCAAGCACAAGTCTCATCAGATCACCTCCCTGCTTAAAATTCTTCAACAGTTCCTCATTGGCTACAAAATAGTCCTGACTCCTTAACCTGGCAGTCAAGGTCCTCTACAATATGACGCTGAACTATCTTTTCTGCTTTATTCACTGCTATCCCCTTTTGCACTCCACAGTCTCTCACCAGGCTTAACTAATTTAAGGCGGTATAGCTGTTACCTTTCCCACCTTGGTGCCTCTGCTCTTTGAGTTCCCTCAACTAGAATGTCCATTCCTCTGTCATTTAAATTGCCATTAGCTACAAGTCACAGAAAACCCCTGTTCTGCCAATTTAAACAAAAACAGTATTTATTTTCTCACATCTCAAGAAATCTTGATATAAAGCAGCTCCTGGATTGGTTAATTCAAGGACCTAGCAGATCCCTCTTCCCAACTCGTTGGGTGAATATTAGCTCATGTCCCCTTCTTATGCCTACACTGACAGAGGGGATGTGATTACCGTAATTAAGATTAGACTAACCAGGATAGACTCCTGAGTCATTTCAGGTAGTGGTAGACACCAAAACAAAATCAGGGCTCTGCTGGCAATGAAAAGTAGGAATGACATTTGGGTAATCAACCAACGTTTTCTGCCACATCTTTTATTTCTCCGTAAACTTGATGTCTCTTTAAAGGCCCACCACAAATACCATCTCATCCATAAAGTCTTCCCTGACAGAAATTCTCTTGCCTCTTCTAAATTCTAGCAGCACTTTATTCGTACTTCATAATTAAATTCTATGTTAAGTATAAAGTTATTCATTTAGGTTCTTAGCTCCACTACTAGCTAGTAAGCTCCCGAGGGCAGGAACTCTGTCTAGATTCATCCTTGTATCTCTTACAGCCTATAGTGCTTTGCACCTCGTAGGAACTGAATATATTTTGAGTGAACAAAAATCTGTTGAAGAAATACTCTCATTCTAAATGACTGGGATGGGTTGAAACTTTCCTTCTTTATTGATACAGTGTAGTATCTAAATTACATTCCCTCTGTCTTTATTTCATAAAGGACTCAGCTCACATCGAAGAGGCCAGTATGCATTGTAGAAAGCTGTGAGGATATGAACATATCAGGTTTCTGATCCCTTAGTTTTCTGTTGCTCCTCTTTGGCAAACACAGAATTAATGTTTAATTTTACGATTAGTCAAACTCCTTTTTGCCTCAGTGTCTCTAACCATTGCATATGGTATGTGATTAAACATCTTCCTTAAAATAAGATCCTAAATAGAAAAACAGAAGACATATTGAAGACATAACCAATCAGATCTTTCATTTGTGTAATTGTTCTTGATTTTAGATTAGTCTAAAGAAGTGTTTCTATTTGCATTCCTTAAGTCTTTTTTGAAAGAATATGGTAAGTCAGTGTTTACATTAGGAAAAGAGTTGAAGGCCAATATGAAAAACTGATAGGAGACTGAAATTTCATATTTCTTAATCTTAAGAAACTTAAAAACAATGGTGCTGTACCCTTCTGTATTTACAATATGACCTCATCTTGACCATCTGCCATCTGTTATGATGATTATCCTCAACATTTAATTCATTATAAAAAATAATCTAAATGATGTTTAAATGGAATATTTTATAGGAACAAAGTTAGAAAAATTAATAGATTAATTAAAAAGTATGGGCTAAGGTGGCTGTTAAGAAACCTGATGAGTTACATTATCTTCATTCGTCTTGTTACTTAGACCAAAACCTTGGAGTGATCCTCAACTTCTTTTTTTCTCTTCTCTTCTCCCCACAGTCAACCCATAAGTAAATCCTGTCAGTTTTCTCTTCAAAATATATTCGGAACCTGGCCAGTTCTCACCATCTCCACTACTACCACCCTATTGCTGGCGACTGTCGTCTCTCACCAGGAATGTTCCAGTGGCCTCCTGACTGGTCTCCCTGCTTCTGTTCCTGCCCCCATTCTGTCTAGCCGAAGCATGACAGCCAGTCTTTGCCACTCTTAATCTGAAATGAAATCAGATCATATCACTCCTTGGCTCAAAACCCTCCAGTGACTTCCCATGCACTTGGAATAAATGCCAAAGTCATTACCATGATCAGCAAAGTCCTGTGCGTTCTGTTCCTGCCTCACCCTCTAACATTATCTTCTACCACTCTTTCCTCTCTCATTCTTTTCCAACCGCTCTGGGCTCCCTGCTGCACTCATTGTGCTCCTTGCCAGGTACACTTCTGCCTCACAGTCTTTGCACATCCTATTCGCTCAGCCTGGAATGATCTTTCCCCAGAGATCCATGACTCATTCCTGCACCTCTTCCCATTCTTAAATGTCACCTTCTCTCTTAGGCCTTCTCTACAGCCCGTCAACAGTTCCTCTCCTCCATTTAATCTTCTCTGTAACACTTATTTCCATCTTACCTAATCTATGTTTTATTTGTCTGTCTCTCCTATCTATAGTGTAGGATTTTTGTCTGTTTTATACACGCTATGTCACCAGTGCCTAGACTGGTGCACATAGTACCTGTACCATCCACATAATAGATACTCAATAAATATTTGTTGCAGGAATCCTATGATTATAATAGTTGTAGTTTGATAAATTTGCTGTTAAACACTAAGTTTATATAAATTATTTCCTAATTTCTTCTGCACTATGCAGTTCCAAAGGAAGACTGCCTCAGTTTCCTCAGCTCTGAAAGTCTATTTTGTAAGCCTGTATAAATTCCTATGACCTTTAATTCTGTTTATTTGTTCTCCCTCCCATGTATAATCTTTTATTACAAAGAATATTACATATTTTCAATTCTATATAGATCTTACCTTCCCAGAATTTAATCAATTTTCTGATTATTAGAGATAGTTGTACCATCTTTTTAGTATGGAATCTTGATTCATGCTTGACGCTCAATTTTTCTCTCACTGCCTTCTCAAATTGTAAACAATTAATAAATATTGGTTACAACTATTATTATATTCATTCCAAATATTGAAATGCTGCTATAGTAATGTTTTTTCAATATGTAACTTAACTACCTCACTTTCTCATATCCCCATTTCCATCAATATGTTTCCAAACCTTCTTCATTCACAATTTTAAGGCCTTCTATCTATATCTCTCCCTGCACTCTTCATTTCTTTCTAAATATTTTCTAATTTTGTTGTTCCATTTACTTTTATATGAACTTAATAGATTTCATCGCTTCCTCTGTTCCCACAGTTTTCCATTACCATCTCCTGTGCTGAAAGGAAGTCTTTCACTTCTCTAATCTGTCTCTGATTGGCTCAGGTTCTTCATCCAACAATATTACGCCCTCATCCTACTAGCTTTGGTCATTTCAAAAGAGAATGTATGCCCCACTCTATGATTTCTCAAATCTTATGAAAGCAATATTATCTCTCCTTACCTATTACCCAACACTTGCCACAAATATCTCCTCATACTAAGAATGTAAGCTAGAGTGGGGAGAGGTACAGCTTCTAGGCCACTGGTTCCACTTCACGTTAAACGAGTTTTTTGCTAAAGCTCAAAATGACCTTCTGGGAAAAATTCAACCACTTTTTGTTAGGATTAACTTTCATGTAATTTTTTTTTTGCTTTAATCTGGAAGTTTTGGTGTAAAGTAGAACTTAAGATATTAAAGAAAGCAAGCTGTTGTTTCAGTTATAGTAGAATGGCATGTGGTTGTTAGATTCGAATAAATCCTTTAAGAAATTCTTTAATTAAAAAATTAAAATGAAACGAATTGTCAATACTGATCTCTAAAATTCATTTCTTAAGTCTGGGAAAGTCACCTAACCTCATCAGCTCTAAACAGGATAATGCCTAACCAACCCTACAGAGTTGTTTTGAGAATCAAATGAGACAAATTTGTGTAAAAGTACTTTGAACCCTACAAATGTAGGGGACATGATAATATTCATTTGTTCAGATTCTTGCTGTCTTGTTAGGTAATTTGCAAATCTTGAAAACTTCTATTTCCTAGGATGTTTGACTAAATATTTGTTCCCCCTTTTTAGGAAAAATCCATCAGAGAAATAATCGACTTTTTTTTTTCATTTTCTTTGTATTTTTAGATTAACAAAAGCAGTGGCATTGTGGAAGCATCACGAATCATGAATTTGTACCAGTTTCTTCAGCTTTATAAAGACATCACAAGTCAAGCAGCAGGAGTATTGGCCCAGAGCTCCACCTCTGAAGACGCTGATGAAAACTCATCATCTGTCACATCCTGTCAGGCTAGTCTTTGGATGGGAAGGTAGACAAGGCATCATTACCGTGTTTCACTTATTTTCCAATATGCGAGCTACTGAAATCTCGTTAGTATGTTTGCTGGTGCTCTTTGTGATGTCTTAAATCACATTACTTTTTGTCTCAGTTGGTAATATATCCCAGATCAGTTTTTGGATTGTTCTGTGCTTCAGGACATCGTTAGAGTGCCAAATTAAAGAAAAACTGAAGTGACTCACACCAGGGAATGTTTTTGTCAACCCGGTTTCCATGAGTCCACTCTCCACTCTATGTATTTGCATTTAATGACAAAGAAGATAGTGCCTCTTTTATAGTTGATATTTAGCTTCTTAGGCAATCAAAGCCCTTCAGGGAATTAGGCTCAAGAATCTGGCAAAACCATCCCAGTTTTTCTTAAAAGTACCTGACTAATTGGAGCATTAAAATGTTAAATATTGGCTCCTGGACTTGGCAGCCCATTCAGGAACAAACAAGTATTTGGTGCACATATTGCGTATACTGAGCTACCAGAAGGAAATGAAGTCAGCCAGAGTTTTCTGTGATGGTACTTGTTTACTCAGGCCTAATATATTATTGTTCTATCTAAACGTTCTTTTCCTTCTCTATAATGCTTTTGGCATGTGAAAGCTGCCACCTGTTGCCATTTGACAACTATGACCATAATTTAAACTTGTAAATGCCTCATTGGAAAAAGTCTTATGTGTGTCCAGACCTGTTGACATCCTGTCTTATTGTCCTACTGGGCAGACAGCAGAAGTCTGTATTGACAGTGTCTTTTACCTTACAGATAAGAATATGCTTAACCAGAATTTCTCTTTTATTGCCCCATTTACAGTTGCATTTTCTGGTCCATTCTTAAACAACCGGTTTCCAAATACCATCTTGTAGTAAAATTGTATTTTCCATTTATCATTTCCTGTTTATCTTTAAAAGGATGATTTGGTTTTCCAGGTTTGGGCTGTAAAAGTGTTACTGAAATGCCAAATGAGTTTTAGAACATTATAGGCAGTGTTTAGGCTTATCTTTTCTGTATTTTGTAAAGTTAATCTTTCAAAGACAGGTGTCTGGTTTTCTGCTTTTTTTCCTCTCCCTCTTCAGAATGATGATTTTTTTTCCCTGAGGAAGAGTTTCCCTGAGCTAACATCTGTTGCCGATCTTCCTCTTTTTGCTTGAGGAAGATTCGCCCTGAGCTGATACTCATGCCGGTCTTGCTCTGTTTTGTATGTGGGTCACTGCCACAGCATGGCCACTGCTGAGTGGTATAAGTCCCTGCTTGGGAACCAAACCCAGGCCACCAAAGCAGAGCATGCCAAACTTAACCACTATGCCATGGGGCTGGCCCCAGGATGATGGCTTTTTTTAAAGTATTTTAAAAGCTGAGAATGGCATTTACCAGTGTATTTAAGCTCTGTGGTAGCAAATGAAAAGAAAGTAAAACTTTTTTCTTGTTGCAGTCATCTTAATGAAGAAGGTAAGTGTGTTATCCCTTTTCATGTTCCCTTGAGACTGGGAAACTTGATACCTGATTGGTAGGTTAGGGGTGCTTCTTGCCTTTGTGTTTTTTGGATTTTAGTTATACCCTGATAGAATAGTTCATAGGAAAACAGACTTTTCAGGATGAAAGGAATCTTAAGGGGTGCTTATTTGGTTCAAACTTACATCTGATGCATATTTCTACTAGTGGTTTATATTTCTTTAGTACTTACAGGGTATTAGGCATTGTGGTAAGTGCTTTTATGTATAAACTCATTGAATCCTCACAGCACCTCCATGGGAATTCACTTGTTGGCCCATTTCAGATGAAGAAACTGAGTTTAGACAAAGAAGTGACATGGCTAGAAATTGGCCTAGCTGAGACTCACATTCAGGGCTGTCTGCAATACAGCCGTGCTCTTAAGGTCTGCTTTGTCACCCTCTCGTGCATAAAGATCCTGTACTACAGCATGGGCTACAAGTGGTAGTCCAGCTCGTACTTGAACACCTGCAGTTGTGTGGGACTCACTGCCTCAGAGGAGCAAGCCTTTCCATATGCAGATGCCCTCATCACCATGGAATTTTCCCGTTTGCTTTAATATTCCTCGGAGTAGCCAAAATCCGGCCTTCTTGAGGCAGCATAGCCCAGACTGTAGAAGCAAATTGCCTGTGTTCAAATCCTGGCTCTACTGCTAACTGTATAACTTCGGACAAGTTATTAAATTCTCTTTCCTCAGTTTCCTCATCTTTTAAAAGAGGATGGTAGCAATAGTATCTGCTTCACAGGACTGTTGAGAGAGCTGAGTTAGTATATGTAAAATGCTTACAAGAGCGCTTGGCACATAATAATATGTCTGTAAGAGTTAACTATCATTATTATTAGATTATTACTGTATTCTACTTATTGCTTTCAGTGGCTGTGCCCTCTGGAATTCCACCAAACAGGTCTGCTATCTCTTCTAGCCCTTCAAATATTTGAAAAAAAATCTCCCCGAGCCTTTGTTCATATGAATCTCCTCCACATCCCAGAGCTGTCCTGGGTGATCCTTTATCTGTCGGTATATTTTTCAGAGTAGTGGACATAGAACGAACTACTCCACTCTACAAGTGGTCAAACAAGGACAAACAGAGCAAGACTCTTTCTCCTTTCTTCTTCTGATCATTGTGCTGCTAGGAAGGGAGCAAAACATCAAGTGAACATTGTACAGGTTCCACTGGCCGCTTCTGTGTCTCCTGCTCTTTCTTTAACCTCTATCCAGAATGCTGTTCTTCTTTGTAGCCCTGTGCTCCTCACTTTTAAGCTCTAATCTTCAGAATTCTGTCATTCTTCATGGATTCAGTTATATTCTCTGCTACTGCCACCCAAGTCTACATTCTTAGACATAAAATGTAAGCTCCTCAAAAGCAGAGATCCTAATTCATCTGGGTCTGGCACAGTATATGGCACCTAAAAGACACTTAAACGTTGAAGTGAATATATATAGAAAAAATCAAATACATTAGATCCATATCCACCTAGGTTTTCATTCAGTTTCCCCATTTCAATTCAGTGGCTGCCTTCTTTTGTGTATTACTAAAGCATAACATTTAATCTATTACCACATCCTGATGATTTGTCTTTTGTAATGCCCCTTACACAGGCCCTAATTGTCTCCCAGGTAAATTGCTGAAATGTGGATCTGATTGTTTCTCCTCCCTCTAGACTGCCCCTCTTACTGCACTCCCAATTAATCTTCCTAAAATACTGTTTCAGTGTGGGTTCACTTTCCCCTGGATCAAATTCTGATTCTAATTTGCCTGTCAGAACAAGTTTAAACTTACTATTTTGACATTCAGGGATCAGATTATCTCTACTATATTTAAGCAACCTTTTCTCTCAGTTTTCTCCCCAGAGCATCATGTCAGGCTCCTTGTTACACACACACATGCACACACGCACACACACATACACACACACACACACACACACACACAGCCACAGCCTTTTTTCTGCCTCCACAGCTTTGTTTATTCACCGAGAATGTCCTCTGTCTGTCGAAATCCTATCATTTTCTACCTCATCTTTCCAACATGTTTGAAATGTACTTTTATTCCTTCTCTACTTAGCCTGTAATACATGTAATACACATTTGACATTTTCTTATGTTCTATGTTCAAATCGACAAATTTTAAAGTGCTATTTCAATGTCTTATATACAGTGCTGTGGACACAGTAGGGAATAAAAACAAGTTAGAGATAGCTCCTACCCTTAAGAAGCTTACAGTCTAGTGTGTATACTTTGAAACATTCAATTTTTATGTAATTATAAAAGTAATACATGTGTGATGAAAAAAACCTAAAAATTACAGCATAGCACAAAGGATAAAAGCAAATTAAAATCACTTTAAGAAGTGTTTATTGAGAACCTAGACGAACTCCCTATATTCAGAGAGTTTATAGTGTATGGATAGACCAGCCAACAAACAGCCAGTTAAATGCAATGTTTAAGTCCTTAATTGAGGCAAATGTTGGTTTTGAGAACAGAGAGATGACATCTTGAGCCGAGTTGCTGCAGTTGGAGTTTACCAAACTCGCAAGGTGTCCCATGAAAGGGGAACACACAGGCAAAGGCACTTGGCTCATTCAGGGACTCTCTAAATTGTGGCTGGACTAAAAGATTCAGCCTCTCTTTTCCTCCCAAGATGAAAGGAAGAACTCCTTGAGGACAGAGACTTTGCTTTCTCTCTCTTTTGTATTTCCCATAGCACCTAATACTTAAGACCAAGCCATTCTTTCATTTACATGCCCATTATCAGCATCAGCCGAGGAAGACCCTGATGGCAAGGCCCGAGTTTTTGAGAGCTTTGTATCCTATGTGGCGAATAAATCATATATTGGTTGAATTTGTTTATGTAAATTCAGTATGATTCAAATGGACTAAGTTATTTTTAGAATGACCTGAATATTTCTAGTTTTTGTCTGTATTTTCTTTTTAACCATCACAGAATTTCTCTCTTATCCAATCTTTCTTTATAAAATTTGCCCCTCTTAGGACTTCCTTCCATAATATGTTTGCTATCCCTAAAATAGATATTCATTCAGTCTGATTTTGCATGAGTCATGTTGTGCTTTATACTGAGGGCACATAGATTTTTGTGTTTTTGTTTTTTTGTTCTTTTTAAAGATTTTATTTTTCCTTTTTCTCCCCAAAGCCCCCCGTTACATAGTTGTGTATTTTTAGTTGTGAGTCCTTCTAGTCGTGGCATGTGGGATGCCACCTCAGCATGGCTTGATGACCAGTGCCATGTCCTTGCCCAGGATTCGAACTGACGGAACCCTGGGCCGCCAAAGCAGAGTGCATGAACTTAACCGCTCAGCCATGGGGCCGGCCCCAGAGGGCACATAGGTGTTTGATAATGCTCTTTAAGGCAATGGAAACAAAGTTTAAAGCATAATGACAGTAGAGCATATCATTGCTCCAACTCAGTTTTCACATTGCAGAGTGAAGCAGCTGACTGATGAAGAGGAGTGTTGCATCTGTATGGATGGTCGAGTTGACCTCATCCTGCCTTGTGCCCACAGCTTCTGTCAGAAGTGTATTGATAAATGGTAAGTTGTCTGCTGCCTTCATGGGAGAGGCAGAGGTCAAATGAGAGAGTGTATATGAATAAACTTCAAAACATACAAGAATATTCTAGTTAAATGTAAGAAAGTTTGTTCTTTAGTGCCTTGAATTTTATGACATGCCTCCTACTGATTAAAAATATTTTTATTTTTCTACCTAAAGTTTATAAAATGTGGGGATATATCTTAGTTTTGACAGTTTACTTTTGTTCTAAGGAGATGTGTGCCTAACAAGTCTAGAATCAAACACTTCCCCTTTTCTTCCATTTTTCTCTTCATTTTTTTCTCTATATATGATTAGAAGGAATAATATGAATCCTTGAATATTGAGTATTGGACCTAGAAGGAACTTTAGAGATCAGCTAGTCAAGCTCATTATTTTACAAAATAAGAATCAAGCATTTAGGAGAATTTGTAATTGACGTAAAATAAACTACATATATTTAAAGTAGAATTTGATGTGTTTTGACATATACACACACCTGTAAAAACTGTCATCACAATCCAGATAGTAAACAAATCCATCACCCCCACAAGTTTCCTTGTGCCCCATTGTGCAGTCTCCTTCCCGCCCCCAGACAACTACTAATCCGCTTTCAGTCACTATAAAATAATTTTGATTTCCTAGGATTTTTATAAATGGAATTATACAGCATGTACTCTTTTTTCCTCTGGTTCTTTCATTCCTTATAATTACTTCGAGATTTATCCATGTTGTAGCATGTATCAGTAGTTCCTTCCTTTTTATTGCTGAGTAGTAGTCATTATATGGATATACCACAGCTTATTTATCCATTCGTCTGTCGATGGACATTGGGTTTTTTCCAATTTTTGTCTATTACAGATAAAGCTGCTGTATACATTTGTGGACAAGTCTTTTTATGGATGTATATTTTGTTTTGTTCTTGGGTAAATACCTTGAAGTGGAATGCTAGATGACATGGTAGATATGTTTAACTTTTTAAGAAACTGCCAGCTGTCTTCCAAAGTGGTTGTCCCTTTACACTCCCACCAGCAGTGGATGAGAGTTCCAGTTGCTCCGTATCCTAGCCAATACTTGGTGTGGTCAATCCTTTTAATTTTAGCCATTCTAAGAGATGTGTAGTGGTATCTCATTGTGGTTTTAATTTGCATTTCCCTGCTGGCTGATGATGTTGAGCATCTTTTCATATGCTAATTTACCATCTGTTTGTCTTCTTTGGGTATCCATTCAAATCTTTTGCCCTTTTCTTCTTTGGATTGTTTTCATGTTAAGTTTGGAAGTTCTTTGTATATTATGGATACATGTCCTTTATCAGGTATATGATTTGCAAATATTTTCTCTCACTTTGTGATTTGTCTTTTCATTCTCTTAAGATTGTCTTTTGAAGAGTAGGATTTTGATTTTGATGAGGTCCAATTTATCAGATAGTGATTTTTTAGGGTCATATCTAAGAAATCTTTGTCTAACCAAAGTCTCAAAGATTTTCTTCCGAAAGTTTTGTAGTTTTTAGGGTTTATATTTAGGTCTTTATTTTTGTATATGATGTGAGGTATGGATCAAAATGTTTTTTCTTTTTTGTGTGTGTATAGCTGTCCAGTTGCTCCAGTATAATTTGTTGAAAAGACTATGTTTTCTTCACTAAATTGTCTCTGCACCTTTATTGAAAATCAGTTGTTCAAATATGTGCATCTATTTCTGGACTCTCTTCTGTTCCCTTGATCTGTTTATCTATTTCACATCAATAGTGCATGACCTTGATTAATAAGCTTTGTAAGTCTTAAAATCAGGGAGTGTTAGTCCTGCAACTTTGTTCTTCCTTTTCTAAGTTGGTTTGGCTGTTCTAGGTCTTTTGTATTTCTGTATGAGGTTAGGATCAACTTGTCAATTTCTACAAAAAAACTAAGGATTTTGATTGGGATCGTGTCAGATAAATAGATTAATTTGGAAAGTATTAACTTCTAAACAATATTGAGTCTTCCAACCCACCAACATAGTATATTTCTCCATTAATTTAGGTCTTATTTCATTTTCTTTCATCAATTTTTGTAGCTTTCAGTGTTGCGTGTCTTTGACAGATTTAGCCCTAATAAGTATTTTATATTTTATGCTATTTTAAATATTTTTCATTTCAATTTCTGTTTGTTGCTAGTATATAGAAATACAATAGATTTTTGTGTATTAATCTTGTATCCTGAAACCTTACTAAATTCATTTATTAGTTCTAATACCTTTTCTGTAGATTCCATGGGATTTTCTTGAATGTCTAACATCATTTTTGAAAGATATATTTTCTGGATGTAGAATTCTAGACTAATAGTATTTTTTTTTCCAGTTACTTTAACGATGTTGCTCCACCCTCATCTTGCTTACATTGTTTCCTATGAGAAGTCTGCTCTCATCCTTATCTTTTTCCCTATGTAAGTAATATGCCTCTTTTTCTCTGGTTGCTTTTAAGGTGTGTTTTTTTTTTTTAATCTTTTCTTTTGAACAATTTGATTATGATGTACCTTAGAGTAGTTTTCTTCTTATTCCTTGTGCTTTAGCTTCATTGATCTCCTTGGATTTGTGGGTTTGTAGTATCATCAATTTTGGAAATTTTTCAACCATTCTTTTCTCAAATATTTTTTCTGTTCTCTTTCCCTCTCCTTCTGGGACTCCAGTTACACAAATATTAGACCACCTGAAGTTGTCCCACAGCTCACCGATGCCATTTTCCTTTTTCGTTTTCTTTTTTGAGTAATTTTTTCTGTGTTTCATTTTGGATAGTTAATATTCTATGTCTTTTCAAATTCACTAGTATTTTTTTCTGCAATGTCTAACTTGCCATTAATTCCACTTAGTGTGTTTTTTACTTCAGATATTGTAGTTTTCATCTCTAGAAGTTTGATTTGAGTTCTTTAATATCTTCCATGTCTCTATTTAATATATTTCGTCTTTCCTCTAGTTTTTTTAATGTATAGAATACAGTTATCATAACCTTTAATTTTCTTGTCTGCTAATTTTAACATCTGTGTCAGTTCCAGGTTGTTGTTTTTTTAATAGTATATTTTTTGTCCTTTTTTTGAGGTATAATTGACATAGGATATTATATTAGTTTCAGGCATACAACATAGTGATTCAATATTTTTATATGTTGCCAAATGATCACCACCATATGTCTAGTTACCATCTGTCACCATGCAAAGTTATTACAATATCATTGACTGTATTCCCTTTGTTGTACATTATGTCCTTGTGACTTACTCATTTTATGATTGGAAGTTTGTACTTTTTGATCCCTCTCACCTATTTCACTCCTCCCCTGACCCACCTTTCCTCTAGTGACCACCAATCTGTTCTCTGTATCTGTGAGTCTGTTTGTTTTATTTTGTTTTTTTAGATTCCACGTGTAAGTGAAATCATACAGTATTTGTCTTTGTCTGTTTGACTTATTTCACTTAGCATAATACCCTCTAGGTCCATCTGTATTGTCATGAATGGCAAGATTTCATTCTTTTTTATGACTGTGTAATATTCTATTGTGTATATTTACCACATCTTCTTTATCCATTCCTCTATCAATGAACACTTAATTTGTTTCCATATCTTAGCTATTGTAAGTAATGCTGCAGGAAACATAGGAGTTCATATCTTTTTGAATTAGTGTTTTCATTTTCTTCGGATATATACCCAGAAGTGGAGTTGCTGGATTGTATGGTAGTTCTATTTTTAATTTTTTGAGGAATCGCCATACTGTTTTCCATAGTGGCTGCACCAATTTGCATTCCCACCAACACTGCACAAGGGTTCCCTTTTCTCCACGTCCTCTTCAACACTTGTTATTTGTTGTCTTTTTGATAATAGCCATTCTGACAGGTGTGAGGTGATATCTCACTGTGGTTTTGATTTGCATTTCTCTGATGATTAGTGATGTTGAGGATCTTTTCATGTGCCTGTTGGCCATATGTATGTCATCTTTGAAAAAATGTCTATCCACATCCTCTGCCCATTTTTTAATAGATTGTTTGTTTTTTTCTATTGAGTTCTTTATATATTTTGGATGTTAACCCCTTATTGTATGTATCATTTGCATAAATATCTTCTTCCATTCAGTAGCTTCTCTTTTCATTTCATTGATGGTTTCCTTCACTGTGCAAAAGCTTTTGAGTTTGATGTAGTCCCATTTATTATTTTTGCTTTTTTTGCCCTTACCTAAGGAGTCATATTGAAAAAAATATTGCTAAGAGCAATGTCACAGAATTTCCTCCCTGTATTTTCTTCTAGGAGTTTTATGATTTCAGGTCTTACATTCAAATCTTTAATCCATTTTGAGTTTAGTTTTGTATATTGTGTATGATAGTGGTTCAGTTTCATTCTTCTTCATGTAGCTTTCTAGTTTTCCCGGCACCGTTTATTGAAGAGACCATCTTTTCCCCACTGTATATTCTTGCCTCCTTTGTTGTAGACTGATTGACCACATAAGCCTGGGTTTATTTCTGGGCTCTCTATTTTGTTCCATTGGTCTATGTATCTGTTTTGTGCCAGTACCATACTGTTTTGATTACTATAGCTTTGTAGTATAGTGTGAAATCAGGGAGTGTGATACTTCCAGCGTTGTTCTTCTTTCTCAAGATTGGTGTGGCTATTTGGGGTCTTTTGTTGTTCCATACAAATTTTAGATTATTTTTTCTAGTTTTGTGAAAAATACCATTGGTATTTTGATAGGGATTGAATCTGTAGATTGCTTTGGATAGTATGGACATTTTAACAATATTAATTCTCCCAATCCATGAGCACAGTATATCTTTCCATTTGTGTCATCTTCAGTTTGTTTCATCAGTGTCTTATGGTTTTCAGAGTACAAGTCTTTCACCTTCTTAGTTAAGTTTATTCCTAGGTATTTTATTCTTTTTGGTGCAATTATAAATGGGGTTCTTTTCTTAATTTCTCTTTCTGATAGTTCATTATTACTGTCTGGAAATGCAAAGATTTCTGTATAATAATTTTGTATCCTGCAAGTTTGCTGAATTCATTTCTTAATTCTAGTAGTTTTTTGGTGGAGTCTTTAGAGTTTTCTATATACAGTCATGCATCGTGTAAGAATGGGGATGTGTTCTGAGAAATATGTTGTTAGGCGATTTTGTCACTGTGCAAACATCATAGAGTGTACTTATGATGGTGTAGCCTACTGCACACCTAGACCATATGGTACTAATCTTATGGGACCACCATTGTATATGCAGTCCATTGCTGGTTGAAATGTTACACAGCATGTGACTGTATAGTATCATGTCATCTGCAAATGTTGGCAGTTTTACTTCTTCCTTTCCCGTTTGGATGCGTATTTCTTTTTCTTGGCTAATTGCTGTGGCTGGGACTTCCAATACTATGTTGAATAAAAGTAGCAAGAGTGAGCATCCTTGTCTTGTTCCTGATCTCAGAGGAAAAGCTTTCAGCTTTTCACCTTTGAGTATGATGTTAGCTGTGGGTTTGTCATATATGGCCTTTGTTAGGTTGAGGTACATTGCCTCTATACCCACTTTGCTAAGAATTTTTATCATAAAGGGATGTTGAATTTTGTCAAATGCTTTTTCTGCATCTATTAGATTATCCTATGATTTTTATCCTTTGTGGTTTTTTTTTTTAAGATTTTATTTTTCCTTTTTCTCCCCAAAGCACCCCAGTACATAATTGTGCATTTTTAGTTGTGGGTCCTTCTAGTTGTGGCATGTGGGATGCCGCCTCAGCATGGGTTGACGAGCAGTGCCATGTCCTTGCCCAGGATTTGAACTGGCGAAACCCTGGGCCACCGAAGCGGAGCTCTCGGACTTAACCACTCGGCCATGGGGCTGGCCCTATATCCTTTGTTTCGTTAACGTGCTCTATCACGTTGATTGATTTGCAGATGTCGAACCATCCTTGCATCCCTGGGAAAAAATCCCACTTCATCATGGTGTATGATCCTTTTAATGTGTTGTTGGATTCGGTTTGCTAATATTTTGTTGAGGATTTTTGCACCTATGTTCAACAGGGATATTGGCCTGTAGTTTTCTTTTTTGTAGTGTCTTTGGTTTTGTTATCAGGGTAATGCTGGGCTTATAAAATGAGTTTGTAAGTTCCCTCATCTTCTATTTTTTGGAGGAGTTTGAGAAGGATTGGTATTCTTTCTTTAAGTTTTGTACTAAGATTTCATCAGTGAGGCCATCTGGTCCTGAATTTTTATTTGTTGGTGGATTTTTTATTACTTATTCAATCTCCTTACTACTAATCGATCTGTTTAAATTTTCTATTTCTTCATGATTTCAGTCTTGGTAGGTTGTATGTTTCTAGGAATTTATGCATTTCTTCTAGGTTGTGAAAGACAGGCTAGGTCTTATACAGATATATACTAAGGTATATGTGTGCTAGTTGATATATTTTGGTGATGCTGGTGCACAGAATATCCATATTAGGTTCTATAAACTACATTAAAAACTGATAGCTCCTCTCTGTTCCAGGATCTTGGTCTTAATGTATTTTGATGCTCCTATATTGGGTGTGTATATATATTTATAAATGAATTTACTCCATTAACATTTAAAGTAATTATTGATAGGTATGTGCTTATTGCCATTTTGTTCATTGTTTTCTGGCTGTTTTTGTAGTTGCTCTCTGTTCCTTTCTTCTTCTCTGATGGTTTTCTTTGGTGGTATGTTTAGATTCCTTTCTCATTTTCTTTTATATATTTACTATAAGTTTTTTCTTTGTGGTTACTGTAACATTCACATAAAACATCCTATGTGTGCAACAGTCTCTTTTAAGTTAATAGCAACTTAAATTTCAACACATTCCAAAGTATAACATTTTTACTACTTCCCTGTTTTGGTTTTTTTTTTCTTCTTTATTGAGTTCATAATAGTTTACATCATTGTGAAATTTCAGTTGTATGTTATTTCTTGCCCGTCACCATATAAGTGCTCCCCTTCACCCCCTTTGCCAACCCTCCGTCCCCCCTTCCCCTGGTAACTGCTGAACAATTTTCTTTGTCCATGTGTTTGTTTATATTCCACATATCAGTGAAATCATATGGTGTTTGACTTTCTCAGTCTGGCTTATTTTGCTTAGTGTAATACCCTCCAGGTCCATCCATGTTGTTGCAAATGGGACGATTTTGTCTTTTGGTTTTGGATGATTTTGGCTGAGTAGTATTCCATTGTATATATATACACCACATCTTCTTTATCCAATCATTGGTCGATGGGCACTTGGATTGCTTCCATGTCTTGGCTATTGTGAATAGTGCTATGATGAGCATAGGTGTACATATGTCACTTTGGATTGTTGATTTCAAGTTGTTTGGGTAGATACCCAGTAGTGGGATAGCTGGGTCATATGGTATTTCTATTTTAAGTTCTTTGAGGAATCTCCATACGGTTTTCCATAGTGGCTGCACCAGTTTACATTCCCATCAGCAGTGTATGAGGGCTCCCTTTTCTCACACCCTCTCCAACATTTGTTGTTTTTAGTCTTAGTGATTATAACCATTTTGACAAGTGTAAGGTGGTATCTTAGCGTAGTTTTGATTTGCATTTCCCTGATAATTAGTCATGTTGAACATCTTTTCATGTGTGTATTGGCCATCTGTATATCTTCTTTGGAAAAAAGTCTGTTCATATCCTCTGCCCATTTTTTGATCGGCCTGTTTGTCTTTTTGTTGTTCGGTTGTGTGAGTTCCTTATATTTTATGAAGGTTAACCCTTTGTTGGATATATGATTTGCAAATATTTTCTCCCAATTGATGGATTGTCTTTTGGTTTTGATCCTAGTTTCTTTTGCATTGCAGAAGCTCTTTAGTCTGAAGTCCCACCTGTTTGTTTTTTCTTTTGTTTCCCTTGTCTGAGAAGACATGGTTTTCGAAAAGATACTTTTTAAGTTCAAGGTCAAAGAGTGTACTACCTATATTATCTTCTAGGAGTTTTATGGTTTCAGGACTTATCTTCAAGTCTTTGATCCATTTTAAGTTTATTTTTGTGTATGGCATGAGATAATGGTCTACTTTCACTCTTTTGCAAGTGGTTGTCCAGATTTCCCAACACCATTTATTGAAGAGACTGTCTTTTCTCCATTTTATTTTCTTGGCAGCTTTGTCAAAGATTAGCTGTCCATAGGTGTGCGGTTTTATTTAT